>NC_090931.1:771229180-771534407 GCF_040938575.1 Ambystoma mexicanum
TTATATGGCAAACTCTCAGGACCCACATGAGTTCTGGGTGGGCATTTCACAGTGAAGGGCATTTAAAAGGTCTGGAAATGTGTAATGTCATGTAAGAAATAAAACATGCCCATCCCTGCTTGAGAGATAACATTGCAAGACACATATTAGTGATTCATACCCCTTCTGTTCCACTTATATAAAATGCATCAAGGGTTGAAAATGACCCTCTCATGCATAGTGCATCCCGCTACCCCTGCTTTGAAAAGTGCAGGGGATGGTTTTGTTTTTTTTGCTCATTTGAACATGCATGCCATTTGTGAATTAGGGTTGAATTTTAAAATGCTCAGACATGCTCCCTGATTTGTACAATTTGCAAAGGGGAGGAAAAGAGCATCTTAATGCAGTATGCAGATTAATCCCAAAAATAGAGCCCATTTCAATCCAGGATGGTCCAGTCTCCTTCAACACTATATCCTCCCCCAAAGCCCTATAATGTGTTAATACCTTTCAGACAGCCTGCTCCAGGGAATCTCTCCCAGAAGTGCTAAAGTACAAAGCCCACCCTTAATTAAACATGTGCATAGTTACATTCAGCTTTCCGCCCTATGGATCCTGACTGTTGGTGTCATAGGAAGTGGCTGGGAGCGTGGTTACTCTCTTTTCTCCTGTTCTTTCGTTCAAACAGCCTCACCAAAACTTGCAGTCAGGTGTCATGGAAGGCCTCAAAGCTCAATCACTGCTAATCCAAAAACAACACAACATAATGGCCCTCATTCCGAGTTTGGAGGTAAGTACTGGTCATTACCGGCATGGAGCAAATACTGTGTCCGAGCTGGTAATAAACCGGTAAAAGCGGCCTATTATGGGCACGAGCTTTGCGCCTTGCCGGTAAAGTACCTAATGCCATGCCGCAAAAGGGCCCCAAAAAGCACTTACCGGCATGAAGCACACCTTACATAACACTAACGCCATAGATTAAAGCGGCAATAGCGGTGGCCGTAAACAACGGTGGCCGTAAAATACGGCTACCGTAAATTACGGCCACCGCTAAATAGCGGAACCGGAAATAGCGTCATCACACAGGAACGGGAAGGAGCGCGGCGGCCATCTTTAAAAACACAATCCATTGCCATCCTTACCAGGCAGGACCCCTGGGACCATTGTGAACCTTGTAAAAGCCCAACAGAAGCACCAGGAATGCCAAAAGCACCTAAGAAGGGAGCAGACTGGCTCCGCAAGCAGCGCTTCAGCCCCAATGAATTACAGATCATGGTGTACACCCTCGGGGAGCATGCCGACATCGTCTTCAGCTGAGACATGCGGAGAGAGCCGGTGCTCAGGAAGAAAAACATCTGGGCACTAGTGGCCGAGAGGGTGAGTGCAGTCGGCAGCACCCCCCGCACCCACAAGGACTGCTGCAAGCTGTGGGACGACCTCCGGCTGAGGGTGCGGAGCATCCTCTCGGCAAACCGCAGCCAGGCCCAGGAGACTGGAGGGGGCCCAAGATCCCCCATGAAACTGATGCCATGGAAGGAGACGTGTGCCGGCTTGATCGGCCAAGAATCAATTGAAGGGGTCGGCAACATGGAGAGTGGGGCACGTCGTCTGCTGATCCAAAGTCAACACTGCCAATGCCAATGCCATGATATACACTTGAAAGGCCTGGACAAGGAGTCATGGCATGGTGTCCCCCCCGCCTTAAATGACCAAGCAAGTTCCAAGTGCAAGGGCTTAATGCACATTACACATACTGCACGAAGTGGCCCATCCCATGAGGCACACTGGGCAGCTGTTGTGGACAGTGTACTAGTCAGACAGCACAGCACCCGGCCAACATGAGTGACACCGACACCTGCATGCATATCCCACCCATAAATTGAATGTAGTGCCGTTGCATACCCAAATGCCCATAACCCCCAAATGACTGAATATGTGAATGTAGCTATGTATGAAAGTTGGCTTCCAAATCATCACTCATGCATCCCTCTCTTCTACCACCCACAGGCAGTGAGCATGACAGCGAGGACCACGAGACCAGCTGTCCCACCAACTCCAGGGGCAAAGGCAGGGTCCGCCGCATCCCAGCCAGGAAGAGCACACCTGGAAGCTCAACACCGGCTCCTGCAAGACCCATGGAGGGTGCACCACCCCCACCCCTCCCTGCTTTGGCACCAGGAACATCGGCAACGCCAAGGTCAGAGGAGTCAAGCGTCGCTGGGGAGGTGGAAGCCACGGCCCCCCTGGAATCTGTTGACAGCCCCTTTTCCACCTGTGGAGCGGCAGAGGAGGACACATATTCAGTCGTCCACACCCCAGAGGCCAGCACCTACCCACATGTCTCATGCAGCGACTCGGGCGAGCCAGACACACCTGGCCAATGTGCCCGTGGACCATCACAGGAACAAGCCAATCCTGTGCCCCGTCCTCCAGGCGAAGCCCTGCCAGGTCATGGCAGCACAATCCCCTGCAGGGACGACACACCATCGGCTGATACGCAGCGTGCAGTGCAGCTCACCGCCCTCATCACTGAGCTGATGCAGGACAATCGGCAGGGCGGGAGGAGTGGCAGGAGGAATTAAGGGCAATGCGGCAGGTGGTGACGGGCAGCACCAACCGTCTACGTGATGTCCTCGGACGCATTGCCGATGCCCTGGAGGCTGCACGTCCTTCACAACAGGCTGAGCATGAGGACACCCCTTCAACCAGTAACTCGACACGGACGAGCCCACTGCGTCGGTCACTCTGGTCCCAGCACCACCGGGATATGGCTGCCCCTGGCCCGGGGAGCGCAGAGTAACTTGCCTACCAGCCATATGTGGCCTACATGGACACCATGGGACTAGTGTTGGGGAGTTGGGGTGGGGGACGGGGGTGAGGGTGTGTGGGGGAGTTGGGTGGAGGGGGAGGGGGTGAGGGAGTGTGGGGGAGTTAGTAGGAGGGGGAGCAGGGGGAGGGTGTGTGGGGGAGTTGGGGTGGAGAGGGGTGCTGTGGTGGAGGGTTTGTTATTCACTTAGGCATTTTCAATTTCAATACACCGTTTGTGTTGCAAAGCTAAACCAGTGTGGACATTCATCATTGCGCATGTGTCTTTTGATATCTGACAGTGCATGGTGTACATGTATCCCCACACCCAGTGCCCTATGTCCTCATGTCATGACACCGTCTGCTGACTTGTGTGTCAGTAATATTGCCCAATCAACGCTTGCCACACGGCATGTCCCTCCTGTGCATCGGCACCATGATGCTGTCCTGCCCCTTCTTCCTCCTCCTACCCTTCATCATCATCTGGTGGTAGCAGTTCCATGTCAGGGGACAGCGGCACATTCCAACAGATGCACATATTGTGCAGCATTACACATGCCATTGGGATCTTGGATACCTTCTCGTGGCTGTAGATGGGTGCCCCACCCGACCGGCTGAGGCAACAAAATCGTGCCTTCAACAGGCCAAAGATTGTAGGCCTCCTTGTGCCTGTTCTGTGGGTTTCAGACAGAGGTCATGAGCCACGGCGTCAAGGGATAGCCACCATCACCTGCATGAGAAGGAAATGAAGGTAAGTGTTTGTACATTCATGGTGGACAACTGAACTAGTCTTACATGGCAGCAGGTGATTTCTGCCCATACGCACATGTCCCTGGATGCATTGGCCCCATTCCTGCACTCCCATCTTGTAGAATATGCATCGTATATGCATGCAGCACTCTTGGGGTAAGATCCTTGAAGTGCTATGTTCTGTGAGATTTGATAGTAGGGAGTGTTGGCTGTAGTCAGTAGCATATTGGTCATTCTGCACTGATCCGTACTATGGTGACTTACAGCACTCCTATGGGTGTGCAGTACCAGTGACGCGGTGTGGTATTCCTGTTGGGCTCAGTTCAATGCATTCCCAGAGATGACTCTCCGGTGTGGTGATATGCTGGAGGCAGTGACATAGTGCATATGCAGTGCATAGTGCTAGATGCCCTTACGGTGTGTGAGGGCCACCGATGAGTGGTGCATGTGTTGTGGGATGTGGCCTGGTCACCTGTTAGTCATGTGGTGTTAGGTGTCGGCCTTACTTCATCACTGTCGGATTCGGTAGTCATGTGCCGTTTCACTGGCTCTGGGGCACAGTGTTTGGTGAGGTGCACATTGTGCACTGGCGTCAACATTTCCACCTAGGTGGAGTATGCATCTCCTCCCCTTCCCACCCAGGTGGAGTATGCAGGCAGCCACCTCATAACCCCGATGCACTGCCATGGACCAGTCAGGCAACTCACCAAGCAGCCAGGCACATTGTCCAGCATGTCGCTCCATATAGCGTGGTAGCATGGAGTTCCGCAGGACCAAAGAGTCATGAGTGATCCTGGATATCGGGCACAGCAATGTGTGATGATCTTGCTCGCGTTGCATACCATCTGCACGTTGATGGAGTGGTATTGCTTGCGGTTGCGATACGCCACCTCCATGGCATGCGGGACCACCAACTCCACGTTGGTGCAGTCAAGGGCACCTATACAATTTGGCATGCCTGCCAGTGCATGGAAAGCAACGTTTGTATCAAGTATCTCCTGGGGAGTCCTTGGTAGGGATATGTAGTCCCTTGTGTGCTTGAGGAGGGCAACCAGCACTTGTTTCAGTATCCGGGAAAATAAGGATTGTGATTTGCCATGCATGTACCCAACTGTGTGCTAGTAGGTGCCTGTGGCAAGGAAGTGGAGCACAGACACTACCTTCAATAGAGGGGGGATGGCGGTGCGTATTTCTATGAGGCTCACTTTGTCGTCATGTATCAGGTCCACTATGATGGTGATGGTGTCACGGTCCAGCCGGTACAGGGTGTGGATCTGCTCAGGGGTTAGGTTGAAAGGACTGGCTCTGATGCAAGGGTTTGGGGGCTGCCGGCGTGGTAATGGTGGCTGCACTGGTGGGGCATGCTGGGCCTGTCTCACCCTCCTTCTCCTTTTGTGTATCCTCTGTGGTGGGGGCTGTGGTTGTTGTTGTTGTTGTTGCTGCCTTGCTACTACTATTGGTATCATCTTGGTGTGGGAGGGCGTGTGGGTGTGCACCTTTTGTGCTGTGCCAGACTCCATGGCCTCCACCTGTGCTGATTGTGTGCACCTGTGGCTCTTGGAAACACTGCTGAGGGTTCTTAACACCTTCTCTGAGATGCCGATATTTACTCCATGCCGGTAAGGTACTTTTCGGGCTTCAGGAGGCCGTTATTTGCATGTCCGCATTACTTGGGATCAGCTCCGGTTTGCGGCATGCCACTAATATCGGCATGGTGTGTCGCGCACGCTACCCTAGACCACTATTTACGGCATCGTACTTTACGGTGCCGTAAATAGCGGTCTGGTTGGTCAGAATAGCCCGTAGCGGTAAGGGATGCCGGTAATCCTTTACCGGCATCGTTTTTCCCTTACCTCCAACCTCGGAATGACCCCCAATATGTTGGGAATGTAGCAAAACTGTTCCCAACTCGAGAAATGTTGCCTGAGAGAAACCAACCCCTGGCAAACATCCCTTTGCTACTGTAACAAGCTATCATTGCCAAGAAGCCATGGGAATGGTGACTTATACACTTTAGAATTACTGCTTAGTTACTGCTCATAGAAATAGTGCGCTCAAAAATATTATTGGCCCGATCGTTCGGGCATGTGGTTATAAGCATACGTTCATCGATTGTAAAAACATTTCCTGTGCACCTTACCGTAGTTGTCCTCCCTTTTACGCATGCGAAATCAGGCAGCAGGGCGCGGCCATCATGTGCTCATCTTATCTGTTGCCACATCGCCCTAAGGAGAACTGCCCTAGCGGCACTAAATCATATCCCCAGTCCCTGAAGCTGACATCACCATTCCTAGCGATATTCTCTGCCTATCTCCATGACGTTACTGTGCAGTGTAGCCAAATGCTCCCAGTCATCAACTACGTCTTGACGTCAGTTGACGCAGAACCCGGAATATCAACACACATCCTCACACAGCACACCCCAATTCTGAATACAAAACACTATTTTTAAAGGGAACCGCAATACTCTGCAATTTATAATGTGCTTTTATTTCACAATAAACGCTCTGAGAACATCTGCTGATTTCCATATTCAACCACATTTGTAATTTCTTTCTTTGTTCTCGATCCACAAATGTTTATCGTGAGTCACACGGTGTTCCTTTGGGTATAAGAAGCGCATTGGACACACCGTGAATCGCAAGGCTTCGGCATCAGCTTGTTGCTAGACCACCGTAAACAATGTCAGGTTGCTCCTTGTTGCTGGTACCGCGAAAGGGCATATCGGCCCGGGGCGATCGTCCCAAAACAATGTGATAGAAATCCAGCCATTTAGGTGTATCTGCAACTGCCTGCTGAAGAAGCCATCAATTGGTATCTGGAAACGATGACATTCGCAGAATGGGAGGATTTTGCTGTGTAGAAAACATAAAAGAAATGTGTCTCAGTAGCCGTTCTTTAATCTAAATGATCAATTTACCCATTAATTCTGCACTGTGCGAAAACTAATGATGAACACAAATTTAAAACAATGGAAATGCAGAGAAAACATCCTGAAATGTTGGAGTCTATAATGTGCTTGAGAGGTTAGTGCTATGTAGTATGTTTAGCTCGCAATGGGATGCCAATGTGGCAGCTAACCAGAGAATTCAAAGAACACATAGATGGCATTTTAACAGAATATTAGCGTAGAATTTGCCGTTGGTGGAACCACTGGGAACCCAGATGTGGACTCCTTGCATTTTGGTGTTGGACTGCCCATGTGCCTGGGACCAAGACACAGGTAGTTTTTGCTTGTCGTTACAATATGCCAACAACAACAACCCATTACAATGTTAGCCAGCAATACCGGTCATAAAATAAAAGCTTGACTTGTTTGTCTATAAACTCGTCTACAGTAAAACGTACATAATATTCGGCATTTCCATTCTCTCGGCGTAACGCAGAGTGTCCGTTCAAATCAATGAATTTTCATAAAATGAAATTACATGTTCCTTTGTCCAGTTTTGGAATGGTGAACCTTATCATATTTGATGGTATTACACACATCCCTTCATTCATTCCATTGCAAATCCTCCCTTTCTTCCAAGGACGAAAAACAATTGAACCTTCTTATAAGTGCCCTTGCTAAGTTAACTTTTGGTGAAGGAAAGCCACAAATCCAAAACATACTATGTACGATGCGTGGGTGTGCACAGCTCACAAGCAAAAATCTAACTCGATGACCTTCACTCTCATGGGAGCGATTAGCGCTGCAGACCAACCTGGCATTTGAAATATTTTCGATAAACAAACAAATGGTTTGCTGGCATCCACCAATGCCACGCAAAATTTATACTGATTTACTTATTTTATGAAAACAGTGCCAGTAGTGTCCTCCCCATTGTAACATCTTCGTGCGCCCTGTTTTGGAGGAGGAATGTACTCTGTGGATAACGTGAGACACTCACAAGTCATAAATACAAGTGCCCTTCCATCTCCACTGTACTTCCCGCGTACTAACAAATGTTGGAGGAGAGGCGGTATATCCCCCCCCCCATGAACCATTCTTGTACTGGTCAAATGATGTCTAAGCTAATGTGGGAGACACCTCCACCCCTACTGTACCTATTTTCATCACCCATGTTTCATATATGTCTACTAACGCTTTGCTAATGTGTATGCTTTGAACCTCACCTTTTTTACTTCCAAATGCCTTATTTTCAGAGTCCCTCTGCCCCTCTGGTGAACTGCTCACTCTCCCAGCGCCTCGCACAGCCAGCCCCAACCACCTGTCAGCTCAGCCCGTCCCCTGTTCTCACGGCAATGCATCTATTCATTTTTGCAAGTAGCGAGTCTCGAGCCCTGACAAAATGTGCTTGTACGAGAATGTCAGACCAAGCCCTGCTCCAACCTTAGTGCATAATCCATCTCTGCTGACTGACTCGTGCCATCTCAAACCCCCTTGTGCTAGGCCATGGTCCCCTGAACCCATGACCCCTGTTCCGTTTGAACGCATCTGGTCCCCAGACCCTAACCTCACACCACATCAAATTCACCTCCCATATACCTAATCAGGAGTGGTCATATATTTTGGTAACACTAACACCTATCCCCACTGTGTTTGAAATCGTAAGACTCCAAAGGCCGCAAATCAAAAATCGGCCCTTCTGATCTGATAGCAACGACCCCTAACACATGCCCCCATAAAAATATAGGTCAGAATGCACCTATTTCACACCAACAGCCCCCTTCCATGCGTTGTTTTGCTTACAGTCAGTAGTTCTTTCATGCCAAGTTTGTTATCTAGTGTAGGTCTCATATCTTAGTGGGACGTGTATTATTCAGTTATTTGGACACGTACTTGCTAAGGTAACTGCAGACCTCGCAGTTGCTTTCTTGCTGATATCGATCTGGCCCTCCCCCGAAAGTGAAGGACCCACAAAATAAAATGTTGATGCTTTATTTGGACAATGTATAATTATAATTGAAATTCAAGTTCAATAGATTTCCATTGGTCATGTACAATGTATAAACATTGTTGAACAAATAAATAGCTGCTAATCATTTGAACCGGAAAGTGAACTGATCCACGAGGTCTGCTTTCGGTGGACAGGGCACAACCTTTTTGCAAAGGCCATTGTGTAACGAAGCATCCCAAAGTGTCCCACAGTTCTCAATTGTTGTCTCCCTATTTTCTCGTTATGCTCTAATACGATTAGTAATGTTTGATATTGAATACCGTCTATGCTGAAATGCAATCACTTGGGCCTGTACTTTAGGCACATATTGTGGAACACCTCCAAATCTGTGACAGAATTCTGTGAGTCCCTTCAGATCTCTTGATAGAGTTTTATCAAACACCATCTTCTCAAGAGCTATTTCTGGAGGTGAAGATGGAACCAACCACTTCTTCTTGCGTTCCTGCTCCTCCAATAAAGGTCCAATGTGCACATTGGTAAAAATGTAGGTGTTCTGTCCATGAGTGAATTCTGGAACAGTGGTGCATCAATGAGCGCCATTTTTCAAGTAGAATTTCCACAGACCCACCACAAATTTTGGAGCTCCACCAAAGACGGTTGCTCAAAGACTGGGACCACTGTAAAATATTTTCAGAACCCTTTTTTTGCGAGCAGCTGTGATTTTATTATTGATTGATTTGCCAATGTGCCATACGTCAAATTGATGGTGAATGTTTGGAAACTGCTCTCGCATGGCTTTGACTATTGAAACTTGTCTGTAGATGGCTATGAGGTCTATTTGCATTCTCCTTGATTGAAGATCTTCCAGGGATTTTATACAACCATGTTTCTCCATGGCCACTGAGGATTTACATTCGGACACCTGCATGACCACCAGACTCACATTTTTTTTTAGTTTCCATGTCCTGAAAGTGGAATGTGCAGTACTTTGCTGAAAATCCGGGGCTGTCACACTGTCCATCGCCAGCTAGCCTGAACCGTTTGTCAGAGAATATCCTTTCGATTGACATTTGTTCAATTTTCTAGGCTTCACTAATAGCGGGAAATAAACATTCTCATGATATTTGTAGTGCTGAGTTTTAGAGAGGAACTGAAGTCCCACAAATGTACAGAAACTCGACAACTTACTAAAAGTAGAACCACTGAAAAATAAAGCTGCTGCACACAGTATATTTGCAGCTGGCACTTTTCCCAGCATCAGTTGAGTAGACCATGAAAATGTAGCATGGAGCTGGGCACAGGTGGCTTGGATTTTCAGGTTAGTGCCTTGTGATACACGAGTCACATTCACCAATGACTGTCCGCATACTTCCCCCCTCACTGGATGGACACATTTCAGAATCAGTATAACCTCTACCAGGCATCTGTGGAATTCAATGTCTTTGTGCTCCTTTATTGGACTATCGTCCTGCATGAATGGTTTGTGACTCAACAGTGGTGGACATATCGGCCAAACTAGACACACTGAAGTCGAGATCTTTGGCAAGTTCCTCGGTCAATTACGTTGAGGCTTCAGTGTCTGTTATTTCAGCTTGTGTTATTTGCACACAAATTGGAGAAACCATCAATTTCGATTGTTTATTGGGTGGCCCTTTTGTTCCGGGTGTAGATTGTGTAACGTGGTCATCAAGTAGTTCAAAAGCATCTTCATTATATTCAGTGTCATCTTCATCTTCTTGAGTCCTTGCATTGTAGCTATGGTCCAACAACACTTTGCTTGCTTCTCCGGTCACATTCAATTCATTTTCTGGACATTGGGCATAAGCATCTCCAGTCAGCTTATTGACTGGACCACGCTGTGCATCAAATAATAGTTGCTCCATGGTGAAATCTGTTTGGCAAGCAGCATCTTTGGCTTCATTTGTTGTCTGTGGCTTCATAGTTCTTTTCCTTCTGGGCCTCTAGGAGATGGGTTGTAAAAACATGTTCACTGTAAATCCTCCAATTTACAGGATCTAGCACTTTAGATAAAAAAAACATGTTATGAAGACAACACCAGCCCAAAACAGTATTCGGAAATGATATTGTTTGTAAGTTACCCTTGTTTTCTTGATTTCCTGTTAAACCATGTTCTTCACTGTAACAACCGCACAAGCAAGCTGGTCCACCATCTCTGATCCATGTACCTCCTCTTCTAATTCCCAACCTTGTATATATCCTTTGAATAGAATATTCAATAAAAAAGTCAATGGTATTTGAAATCAAATTCTTTCATTGCACACATCACTTAGATACATACCCTCGTAAACAGTGTGCGTCATTAGACAAAATAGATATTTCGAATTCCACCTGATTGATGGCAAGTGTATTCGATCAGAGATCACCGTGCAAAACCTACTGATTGCATTGTTGCACTCAAGCATTTTGCATTGTATTCTAAATTAGGGTTCAAATTGTATCATTAGAACTGAAATGATAAAAGTTTGAAAAACTGCATGTTTATATGAATGTCACTGTCTTAATAGTATTCGATGTAGGATTTATTTTCTTTCATTCAAGGGAACTGTCAGTATGCATACCTCATACTCTGGACAAGCTACAAAGGATTATGTAATTGTAATAAAAGTTCCAGCATCCCCCTGTAATGCAGTACTTGTTTTTATGGATGAAAACAGTGAAATTGACAATCGGATGCAGACAATGGTACATATACATTAAAAGAGACAACAAACAAGTTCCCAGTTTGGGAACTCACGTCCCCTGCACACTTTCATATGTCTGGAATACCAGACCAACAATTCATCATTTGGATTCACAGTATTTCAAATGAATTATAGTATTACATATATTAAGAGAAAAACAATTTTGAAATAACAATCATTCAGTCAGATTAGGTCACAAGAACCAGTCTTCATTTTATTCATGATGGTGAAGCTGTAAAGGACCCAACGCGTTTCGAGTGGTTACACTGCTCATCAGGGGCAATTCAATTTCTGGAAAGAGATTTATATGCAATATTTACATTCAAAAGTCGAAAAATATAGTTCTTTAAATACTTAATCAATAACACAAGATCAGTTTAGAAACTGTTTCAAAACATCAGTCATTGATGTGACCTCAAAGTATATTGAACAGTACGTCCCAATGGCATAGTATGTAATTGTTACACATTTTAGTATGGTAAGGATGAATTTCCATAACAATCTGCAACAGACATTGATCATATTATGTCTATAATTGCCCCACACAGGGTATATCAGAAGGAAAACCCTAATTGGGACATCCCTAAGGTTACAATCACTATTTCAGATCACTATTAGGGTTAGAATCACTATTTCAGATTTAAGATAAATAGAAAATAAGGGAGAAGAGGAAGTCTAACCTTGTGATTTTTCTATAAGATGCTTCTGTATTAAAAAAGAGGGTGTAAAATTCTTCGGAATCTGGGACCCGCGTTTACGGGGATCAAAAAGTTCTAAGCATGATAAATATCCTCTCTGTAGAAGAAGGGGGAATATAAGTATCTGCTAGACTGAGCGTTATAAAAGATAAAAATAAAGCATAAAAATAAAGCAGAACCAGGACTTACTATAGTCTGCAAGGTGGCTTTTGAAAGATAGTCCAAACAATGTAGGTGGATTGAACTTAACTAATCTCCAGCACCAAGCAGAATCTAGAAAAGTATGTAGAGTAAAGGTAGGCTTGTCAGTACTTCAAGATACAAAAATCTTGCTTCAATATAGATGCCTGTAGAAAAGAGGCTCAAGAGAGCAAGAGAGGTCTTACCTTCAGCCTCCAGCGCTGCAGGATGGAATCGGGATATCCTGGAGGATGTCCGACTTCATTTGCAACACCGCAGCATCTTAAATATGATGTTAAATGGATGACATCATCACGCGCGTGCGCCTGTGATGTATCAGAGTCAAAAAGATGAGCGTGAAAAGTATAGTAATAAGTGGTGGCCAGATTGAAGTTGTGTAAAGCATAGGTACAGAAAGTACTATGCAGAGGTTGTTAGAATTCTCTAAGGATTCTTAGTGTATTATTTCGTGCTCATATCAGTATTGTTTACATAATGACGTCAAGATGAGTATATGTGCCAAAGAAAATGTGTGAAATGGGCCGTACACTTCTAGTGATGTCAGCTTCAGGGGTAGGGATATGATTTAAAACAATCGATCAACGTATGCTTAAAACCACATGCGTGAATGCGCGGGACAATTATATTTTTGAATGCACTATACCTTTAACATCACATAGAATACGTACCAGGTATTAGATGTCAATACCTGGCATAGCTCTGTGAGCAATGCAGTCTGCTGAATTTTTAAAGTGGTGAGACATAAATGTTTTCACTGAATTGATCTGAGCGGGTGCGTGTAGGGAGTCTTCATCAAGTTACAGGACCAGTGGGGGGAATTCCCTTCACTCAGAAAACATTTTAAATAATGTGTCAACATGATATTATATTAATTCATTTATTAGATTTTTGTTTAGCGCTGGTCCTACCCAACGGGTCTCAGAGCACCTTGCATGGTTCAAACATTGAAAAGGTGGAAGTTGAAAAATGAAGTTACCTATGGATCAGTTTAATCAGGTGGCACTCACAGCACAAACTGTTTTAGCCGTCATAAATGTATCCCAGGGAATCGCAAGCCATGCGGCAAGCCAGCTAGAGGACCTGAATCATACCACTTCAAGGGCTGCAGGTGAATCCTCGGCTGTCATGTTCAATATCTTGGAAACTATATTGGACCGTCTGAACTCTAAATGTGACAAACACTTTGATGAAATTAAAGGCCTTCCTACTTCAGTCAATGACTTACAGTGAAAATGTATCCAAGGTAGTCTGTGTACTGGTCAACACTCAAAACAACTTCTTCACCCTTTTAATGGAGCTTGTAACTGATGTGTATAAAGAAAAGGAGCTACCTGAAAGTGGTCAGGGAGTAGCTGACAACTTGATGTTGAATACCACTGTGTAGTATCTATGGATAAAAAAGCCCCTGCTGAAACAAGCTATTATGTACACAGACCTGACCACAACAAAGAAAAAGAGAGCTGTTACTGTGGCTGCTGAGACTGTACGTACAAGCAAATAAATTGTGAAACATAACACTGCAGATATGATGACTAGTCCTCATGTGATGCCTGAAAAGTGAATATGTGTATCCAACTGTGCTATTATTACACATACGTAAATAGAACAAATACCTGAAAAATCTTCGAGATGGAAAAACAATCAACCAGAAAATGCCGGCTCCAACTCAAGCTCTAACCTATGTGGAACCCGTAAGGGCCAGCATAACATCAAGCAAAATGGCTCCCAAAATCATACAAAAAAGTCCAAAATTCATTGACCACAAATAGAGAGTGTGCCAGTGACAGCGGGGGTTACAGTGTCTAATGCTGCTGTGCAGATGGACTTGGGTAATTTTTCATCAAACAATAATCCAAGTCCAAGTCCAAGTACTTTAGTGCCTGCCCCGCCAGCTGAGCCCAAGATCTCTGCACTACACATTCGTAGCATATTTGGACAAGTGAAGTGTGCCTACATAAATCTATGCCGAGTCTTAGAGCTATTTTACTCAGTGATCCCTCTTTGATTCATACATACCAACGACATCCGTATCATAGAAATATGTGACCCCACCTGTAGGGATGAACCTACAACTTCTAATGTTTTCTTCCATGTTGAGTGAACATTATCTTATGGCTTGGAACATCGTCAAGCACTGCCTAAACTGTGCTATGATTGTACGGCAGTGGAAGCTTACGCTAATACATTTTTGGATGGTCCTGGTACCCGTAAGGAAATAAAGAGCCAGCCAATCAAAGAACGGGGCCGAAAATCTCTACTTAATGACAACTGCCCTAAAAAAAATATGATAACCAAAGAACTCAGTGACGAGGGGCACTGGGCCTGGCTGGCCAATCTGGTGGACCAACATGGTAGGCCTAGTTCCTAATCCTTATTCATCATGCTGCTCCTATTTACTCAGTTGGAACACTCAGGGCAATTTTCACTTATGTTAACATGGCAGTCTTTTGTCACACATCGACACATTTGCCATAATTGCCCTACAAAAGACTTGGCTTGCCTCCCCACTAGTCATAGACGGCAGAAATACTCTTACCTCCCTGGCCTCTCAGGGCCTGTGGAGTCGACCAAAAGAGGACCCTGTTTTGGAAGTCAGGAAGGAGATGAGAATTGAGCAGGTTTTATCAGAACATAAGGATATACTAGTTGGAAAAATCTTGCTTAATGCATGCTCCCATAGCACTGTTAACAAAATTGTATATGTAATTAACATCTATGACCCTCCCTATAAGTCTCATCATGTTCATATACTGAAGTTTGTCAGAATGATACTCACTAAGCTTGACAATAATTACCAGATTTTGATTTGTGGGGATTTCAATGCCAGGATTCCCAACATATCCTACGTAACTGTAAGTAACTCACTGAATCTCACAATAGAGGGCCAACCGACTAGACTGACAACAAGCTGTAGACATGGAGTAAGTTGGGCTGGTCTTTTATACTTGTATAATTTTGAAATGGCTAATGGTAGCTTTCCCTCTGACATCCCACGGGCTATACTAGGGTGAGGAAGATAACCAGTAGTATAATTGCTATGTATTTATTAATCCCAATAATGTCATTTTAGATATGCATATAGGGAATTGGAGTGAGAACAATCATTCTCCACTGTTTGTGAAGCTGAAGTTTATACCGGCCAAATTGGCATTTGTGGTTCTCAGCGAGTTATAGGTGAACAACACCCTAAATACGATATCCTGGCATGATGAGAATCTTATTAAGGCTTCCATTAAGGCACAGGCTAGCCTTAGTGCCTTTTGTCATGTTTGGAGTATCAACTGTAGCATGAATAACAAGCCTCCTGTCATTAGTGCAATATGTCACTTTGAAGCCTGCATTAAACTTATTAAGGCAAGCCCAGTAGGCCCAGAAAAAACTTTTAAAAGAACGGGCACAGGCTATCAGTTGATTCACCAACAAACCCATGACAAAGATATCAAGGTCAAGAAAATACACTTGTGACAGGATCTACGTGCGATCACCCAAAGAGAACAAGACGCTGCAGCACATACCGGTGCTGTCAGAGCAGCTAAAAAAGAGTATGTGACTTGGCTAAAGAAATACAAACTTAAAAAGGAATGCGCAAAATGGCGCCTTCTTGTTTGGTCCTGCCAGTCCAACAATCCTGTGCTATTTAGGGAACCAGTTAACGTGAAACCCATTAACCATAGAGATCTAAATTGGGTCTCCTGAGAAGAATGGGAAATTTTTCTTGCACAACATTTTACAGGAGACACATCATATTAGATTACGGACCACGTGTCAGACACTTTTTGGTTATCCAAAAGAATTGCAGCGACATTGAAAACATAATTACATCTTGTAAATCCTTGTTGGTGCCGGGTCCGGCATGGTGTGCCGCACACTATTGAAGCTGAACCCAGTAGTGTGGGTAGAAGCCATCAATTGGCTGTTTTGTTTGATAAGGGTGGTGTTGGTTATTCTTGAGCCTTGAAGAGTTAGTATAATTATCCCCATATTAAAGAAGGGTAGGCCAGAGGATCCAAGAAATGATTGTCTATTGGCGATGTTGGATACTTCAGCAAAGATATTATCTCAAGTAATCTTGGCAGAACTAGAAGATTGTTTGGCTGAAAACAACATCATTCCGATAAATCAGAAAGGTTACCGGAAGGGAGGTGACACTACCATAAACAGTTTGGCCCTTGTTACAATCATTCAGCAGGCCTGGTATATCGGTAAAACAGCAGTATATGCCGCATTTATTGACTTCAGTGCACCGTTCGATACAGTGGACCAACCTAAACTATTGAACAAACTGAATGAGTGGTACATACCCCAGGGACTCCTTTACATGATTATATTACTACAAGACTACACGCGGCTGAAATTCTGTATCGATCAGCAGAGAAGGACCTCAAGTTGGGTGATCAGGAACAGGGAACTCAAACAAGGTTTTTTGCTAGCACCCATGCTATTTAATCTTTCACTGGCAGACCTCGAGAGATCTCGCTTATGACTCAGCAAACCCACCGAAACTGACGATGCCTCAATCCAGTGGTTGGGTTATGCTGATGACCTTGTCATCCTAGATTCTACCACCTGGGGCCTGCAGGAGACCTTGAATAGGTTGGCATCTTATGCAGAAAATAAAAACCTCATAATTAACACAGAAAAAACTAAAATCATGATTTTTGCAAAAAGGGGCGGGATTACGTAGTGGTTAGTACTCTATGTTGGTGGTATAGTGGTGAGCATAGCAGCCTCCAAGCAGTTGACCCGGGTTTGATTCCCGGCCAACGCACCATATATGTAGGAGTTTTTGTCTTTTGGGGTAAAATCTGAATTTGGTGGTATTTTCTTACTGTGGTAATTCTGCTGTAATTTTGGGGTAACTTGGCCTTACTGTTAGGAGCAGTTCAGTATTACCCTATTTTGATGATATATAGTATTAGCTTATGTTGGCTGTAATTTTTAGTGAGATCTCATTTTGGTGGTATTTTAGAATTATCTTATTTTTGTGGTATAGTGGTGAGCATGTCTTTTATGCTATATTTTATACTATCGTACCCTCATAGAACAAACTCTCCCTCATTATAATTGTGACCCACCTTTGGCTCACTGCAGGTACTCTGTCGACCTAGCACACATTTAGGGAACCCAGTGAGTTTATTCAGAATGCAACTTATTGCATGTAACTCATGTTACTGACTTATTTACATTCGGTAACCTATGTGCCTTGGGGCACCACTTTCTCTCAACATGCAAAGAAAGTGCATCCACACACACCGCCTCCTATCTTACACACACACATATATATATATATATATCCATATATATTACATGGACGCGGTAGCGTCCATGTAGTTATGGTTAAGTTGGTGTTTCCATAGGAAGAGCACTTTTTGGGTGGCTTATAACTTCGCTCCCTCTGGACGAATCCTCACCAAACTTTGCAAAAAAAGTATATGGCCCAGTCTGAAGTTTGGAGAGGTTTGGTCCAGGGGGGGCAAAGTTATAGGGGGTTCCCAAAACTTTAGTTTTTTCCTATAGACATAATGGGAAAAAACTTTGCGCACGGCTACAGCCCGAACCGCTGGACGGATTTACGCCAAATTTGCGGCAGGAGCGGCGGCTTGGTCCCGAAAGCGTGCTTTTGCAAATTTGGTGTAAATCCGTCCAGTAGTTTTTTTAAAAATGACCAAAATGTAAGGCAACCAAATTAGTGATATCTGTGTTCGCTTCGCGGACGGACTTCCCTGTTCGCTCCGCGGACAGCACCCCGATTGGCCCATGGGCTTGCGTCATGTCCGCAGACATGCGACGTGTTCACTGATTGGACGGCGTGGGGCGTGGAGCACGTCAGATTTTCTGTGGCGCCCGCCATCTTGTATTCGCCGTCGACCGCGTACAGCGCAGTGAAACTTGGATTAAAAATTGTATTTAGTGGAGTGTGTTGGTGTGTAAGAGTGTTTGGGGAGGGTGGGGGAGTATGAGATAAGTTCAATGTTTTGTTTTTTTTATGTGCTATACGCTTTTGTTATGTTCGATTTGTCCGCGGAGAACACGGCTGTTCTGACATTTTGTAAATAAACTAAATGGTGGGGTGTTCAGAGGACGGAGTATGTGTCCTTTTTGTTCGCAAGGAAGGTAAAATTGAGCTAAAAACACTCGCGGTGTATTTAAATGTTCGTAAATACACAAACTGGGGGTGTCCTGAGGACGCTGTTCGTATTGTAATCTGTCAAGTTGAATGTGTTCTAAGAACACTCGCGGTGTCCCGAAATGGTTGCAAATGCACAAAATGGGGGTGTTCTGAGAAAGTTGTTTGTATTGTTCGTTGTCAGGTTGAAAGTGTTCTACAAACCTTCCTTTTGTCTGCTGATAGTACAATTTCCTATGGGCCTCACCTGACTTTTTGTCCACTAAAGAAACGATAAATCAGGCTGGTGTGCGCCGACATTATGTGATAATCCTATGACTGGCGCTATTGACCTGGCTGGCTTGCTTTTGCAACACTAAATCATATCTCCCGCCCCCAAGCCTGACATTATGAATGCATTCATATTCCCCGCCTCTCTCCGTGACGTTACAGGGTACGTCATCAAACGCACCCAGTCGTCTCCAGTCCTACGCGACTTTACACAGAACCCGGAAGACAACACACATTATGTCACAACACAGCACGCCACAATTGGGAATATGAAACTGTGATTTAAAAGCAAAGAGCAAGATTGTAAATATTGTAAAGTACATTTATTTCACATGAAATGTTTAGTGAATATTCAGTGATTTGCAAATGTCTCTGCTGTTGATCAGCAAAAGTTTATTTTGAGCCACGCGCTGTTCCTTTGCGGTAGATAGGCTGTTGGTTTATGATAAAAGCAGTAAATGGTCACACTGATAATCGGAAGGTTGCTCCAACAACGAGGCATTAGACCACCATAATGGTTGGTATGTTGCTTCTAGCCGCTCGTACTGCGTAAGGGCATATTGGTCTTTGGCGATTGTCCCATAAAATGGTGAGGGTCATGAAGTTGCTTACATGGAGCTGCACCTGGCAGTTGAAAAATCCATCCGCTGGAGTCTGAAAATACCTGTTTTAAAAAACATAAATTAGTCTCACCAGCCGATCTTTATTAAAAATATTCATTTTACTTATTAGGGCGTGAAACTATTTGCTAGCAAAGATAGTGCAACAGAGTATGTTAATAATAAAATAATAATATTTTCGCATTTATATAGCGCTAAGAACTGTCAGGTATCTCAGCGCTGCTTATTATTACCCACGGTGTGTGGTGCTCATTTATCGACCATGGAAGGATGAAAGGCTGAGTTTTGCCGTGCCGGGATTCGAACCTGCGTTAGCAAGCTGTGCACGGATGTCAAAGCGAGCGCTCTACTCGCTGTGCCACTTGACCGGCTACAGTGAAGTGGCACAGCGAGTAGAGCGCTTGACCGGCTACAGACCGGTTACATTATTTCTATTAACCCACCCTGTGTCGTCTGCCTTTTTCAGAGCCCTCTAAACGACAGGGGATCAATTTGGCGGTGATAGTGCGCAGTAGAAAACAATATGCCACATTGAATGAACAAGTACAACTTGACCGGGCTTTAATGCCACGCTATTGTTTTTATATTCCGGTATAAAATAATCTAAAGGGTTACTTACATTATAATTGCATTTTCCATTGTCCAAGTGTAGTGCAGTCCGAAAATATGACTCCACGTGTGCCAACGATCTTTCTCAAAGTGATATAATATACAAAAGTGGTTTCGTTTCAGAAATTTCATCTTTATCGTGTCTTACGTTTTTGCTACACTTCTTCAAAAGAAGTCTTTCAGCACAATCTCTGTCTGTCAAGGTAAAAAAAAAATAGAACCTTATACTGGGAGTTGTGGGCCTCTCCGGGCCGCGAGAAAAAAATGGAAGCAGATGACCTTCACTGTGAACGAGCATCAATGCTTACTTTGCAACATTCTGTGTAAAGCCATCTGTGAGAACTTGCTGTTTACACTACATCTTTGTATATTGTTTGCGTGCTAATAAAAAAAGTTTGTTTAAGGGACGTTATGGTTCCAAGTAAAGCCAAAAACCCCAGAAATTCGCCAGTTATGGTAAGCTAAGCAACCATAACTCGCGCCACCACCGTGCACTGGTAAGACTAACACCCAGGACATCAAAGAAAACATCGCAAATGTCATTGATGACATCACTGATGACATCACATGTGCATTTACTTTTCATGAAATTTGTGTACTAGGGATTTTTATTATAATGTTGCGAAAAAAGTGTTAAGGATCATTGCAATAAATATCATACCGTAATTAGTGCTTTGAACGATGAATTGATATAAATAGCATTGTATTATGGGGTTCTATCTAGTATACTGAGCTACTAATGGAGAAACATAGCATTGTGTGCAGCGTACAAGATGAAAGTATTTGTATTGTTAATATGTTGAATAATGAAATGATAATTGTCCTGAAATGTTCGAAAATAAAGAAAATGGGGGTGTTCTGAGGACGTTCTTCGTATTGTGTGACTGCTTAGCTGTATGCAATGAGGGAATGGCACAGAGAGTAAAGTGGAAATAGTAGAAGGGGTGTCGAAGAGTTACGCGGTCCGCGGACACCGCGGCTGTCCGTGGACAGGGCGTGCTACATCCGGGGTTTTCCAGCAAATCCAACATGGAAAGAAGACTGTATGGATTAGCCAATCAGATGTCGAGGTTGTGGATTTGTGTAGGCTAAGCAACCATAACTGGCCGCATCACTGTGCACTGCTAACACTAACACCCAGGACATCAAAGATGACATCACAAATGTCATTGATGACATCACAGGTCTGGATCACTCTTTTTTCCTTCACTGATATATCTGGGGCAGTAACAGGATGGAACTAAAAAGTCACTATACTATAGTACAAAGTACTATGGTGACAGCACAGATGACATTACATGTCTAGCTCCTCCTTTTTTTGTTCACTGACATATGTAATCCAGGTGGCTTTCTTCAATGTCAGTCAGGAGTTTAAGAAGGTAAAATTTCTATATTTGTAGTCCTTATCCTTCTCATTTGTTCTAACAATACTTTCCTTAGGTTACGGTTACATCATATCATACATATGCATAGAAGAAGAAGGAATTCACAAACACAAGAATCTTTTCTGTGCATAAAGTTAAGTAGGTCGGGTATGATCATTTGCTATTAAAACTGCACTTTTTGGTGCATGCTTTACATTCTCTGTATATGCTTATATTTGTATACATAGTGTTCTCTATATGTTTTTTGAGCAATAGTGCAATTATGCAGTAAAGGAAGCATACGTAGATACTTATGTTTCACAGTATGTAAATATTTGTAAAGGTAGCATTTATCAATGCAACATGGGAAGATTGCAAATATTGCACCTCTGTAGTGCATGCTGCCTACAATGCCTACATGTCTTCATGAGTTTGTTCATGTACTGAAAGAACTGAGCAATGGAATTGTTTTTTTGCAGCAGTGCATTGCTTAATGATCTGTGTGGCATATCTTAGTTATTCAATCACCTCTGATACTTTTCTGCTAATGATATAATTACAATTCCTTGTGGAGCCCCTGCATGAAAACTAAATGTACATGTGATGTCATCAGTGATGTCATCAATGACATTTGTGATGTCATCTTTGATGTCCTGGGTGTTAGTGTTAGCAGTGCACAGTGGTGCGGCCAGTTATGGTTGCTTAGCCTACCATAACTGGTGAATTTCAGGGGTTTTTCGGTTTTAATTTCAACCATAATGTCACGTTTATAAAATTATTTTTTTTAGTGAATTTTACAGGTTTTTAGTAGGGCAACTTAACCATAAAATCCCTTTAACAAAGTTTTTTTTACTCAATTTCACAGATTAACTTAACTATACCGTCCCTTTTGCAAAGTTTTTTTGCTTTACAGTAATGGCACATAACCATAATGTAAAGTAACTTCTGACTTATTTACACACCTTGCGGAGAATACCACATGACAATATGCTTGTGTACAGCATGGTAACGTGTCCCAGAATCCGTAAAAACACTTAACAGTAAGATGTTTGCCTCGTGGACAGTGTGGAAACAGAATTTAAATTGATGTAGGAATGTCCACCTGCAACATTTGCCTTGCACAGTGCCAACACGTATTGGTAGTCAGCCATTAACAATGTAGTACACATTACATACTTTTAGCAAAAGTTCTAGTTATCTGAAAATGACATCAGCTAAGGCCATCCCTCCTCCCCAAGAAACAGCAGCACTGCTGTAATGAAGGAGCATGACAAACACTGCCCCAACCTTAGAAATAACAAATGCAGAATATTTTTGGACCGTCCACCCACCCCCCCATATCACTGTTTGATGCCTCTTTCCTCATTTCCGTATGCAAATGGCCTTATTAGCTGTCCTACCAAAAAAGAAAGCCTTCCATTAACAAAGTAAATGTTGCATTAAGAACCACCTTTCACAGTGTAAATATGTATTTTTTTTAAATCGCATACACTCCATGTATTTTTTATTTCTCAGTAAAGGACATGGACGCAATAAGATTTGTCAGTAATAGTATACATGTGCAAAGCATTAACGTGTGCTACTGAACAATAGGATTTCTGGTTATAATCCGGCCACCGAAGCCAGGCCAGATTACAAAACAAAATCCTTTGTCAAGATGGCCATCATCGAAAGTAAAGGTGGTTGTTCCATACATGACCCCTCTTCGCTTTCCATGGCAGTCAGCAAAACGCAAAAGTACGTGCCGAGATGTAGAACCTGTACATAAGCATACAGTGATTACAAAACAAAATCCTTTTTCAAGATGGCCACATAGAAAGGGAAGGCGGTTGTTCCATACATTGCCCCTCTTCGCTTTCCATGACAGTCTCCAAAAAGCAAAAGTATGTGCCATGACACAGACCCTGTAAATAAACATACAGCAACATACAACGTGGTACCTTACATTTTCAAATGATACGCTGGATCTTAAAAGAAAACGTTAACATTTTAGAATTTGTAAAGTAGTTTTATTTAACAAACAACTGTCAGAGACCATCGGACTAATCCCATTGGAACCTGTACATAAACATACAGCGATTACAAAACAAAATCCTTTTTCAAGATGGCCACCATAGAAAGGGAAGGCGGTTGTTCCATACATTGCCCCTCTTCACTTTCCATGACAGCCTCCAAAATGCAAAAGAACGTGCTGTGACGCAGAACCTGTAAATAAACATACAGCGACGTACAACGTGGTATCTTACATTTTGAAATGATACACTGGATTTGAAAAGAAAATGTTAACATTTTAGAATTTGTAAAGTAGTTTTATTTAACAAACAACTGTCAGAGACCATCGGACTAATCCCATTTTTCATTAAATTGTAACAATGGTTCTATGCGCGACATTGAAAATGTTCATGGTGAGACACACGCAGTTATTTTTGCACACATAAAGTATGCGTTTCTGTTAAAGCACCCGCTTTGTTTGTACAGGTATTTCCAAGACGGCGCCATGACCGTTGCCCTACACCACCATAAATGATGTCATGTTACTCCTTAAGGCTAGTTCAGCGTAGGGACAGAGGGGGCCTTGCCGGTCATCCCATAACATTATAATGGACAAGCAGCCGGTCACGAGCAGTTGCATCTGGCTTTCAAAGAGGCGTCACTCGGCATCTGGAAAGCATGGCATGCACAGTACGTCAAGATGTAGATAGGCAGAAAAAGTAAGAGAAAATCTGTGTCAATACCCAACCTTTGGGAAAACATTCCAAAAAAGATTCAAAGATTGTGGAAAGTAGTACACAAATGGAAGTGGACATTTTAAGGAAATATTAGCATTGACCATGGGTACATATAGTGACAGCCTACAAAAGCAGAGAATCAGCACTCGCCATAAGGGTTAAAAAAAAGGGCAACTACACAGTGAGATAGTAATTCAGTTATGAAGCCAACATGAATGGACAAGCAAGAAAAAATTACATGTCTTGATGTTACACAATTCCAAAAGAATGTGCAAACTGACACACAAAGCTACATGGGCAAGCATAACATTTAAATAACGGTCAACAAGGGTGACTCTATTCATAGCCTGCAAATGCGTCCAATGTGCACTCTCTGTTAATGGAGGAAAATTACAACTGCGCAAAAAGATAATACTTCAATAAACATTGTCACAATTAGTGTTTCGTAATATAAAATTAAAATGCGGGTCGGTGTAGAGTCGTCAAAATTAAACTTACATGATCTTGACAGCCTCCATTGTTTTTGGCAAAGTCAGACAGCAATGTGTTCGCATCAAATGATCTTTGTGAACGGATATTTCATGTTCCTTACAAACGTTTTTAAAACATAACCTTATCAAATGGTATTTTTTTTCCAAGCTTTCATTCCTTGCATAGCTTTTGAAGTTTCCCTTTTGCTCAGGGTAAAAAAACAATAGCCCCTTATGGATTGACTTGGATGTGTGGGCCTACTGAGCTCGCAACCAAAAAAGCAAATCAATTGACCTTCACTCAGAAGGCAAATACATTCTCACTTTGCAACAACATATGAGAATCCAATCATGAGAACCGCTACTCCCACATGCATCCAGAACCACTGTTTCCATCAAACACTCCAGGTGGCAGACTCAGATTTCAAAACGTAGGACGCCAGTCCGACTTCAATATTAATCTGAAAACATTGTAACACAGACACAGGCATTGGTCGCCGTACATTGAGCACCAACTTCCACTTTACCGTATGAATTTGGTGGCAAGAAAACACCACTTTTTGGGTTTGCGGTGCCACATTGCATCCCAACCTAATTAAAGCTCACCTTCAGAAACAGTATTTCATAAGTATAACAAGAGCCTTGGTGTCTTGTTTTGTATGTGTTGCCGGCTATGTCCTTGTACACCAAAACATGAACAAAAGATGGCGGAGGAAGCGCAGAAATCTGACACACTTCACGCTGTTCCACAACAAATCAGTGAAAGCGCCACATGTCCGCAGACATGACTCTACGGATTAGCCAATCGGTTTCTTGTCCGCGGAGCGAACAGGGAAGTGTGACCGCGGAGCGGACATAGATATCACTAAAAATGAACTTGGTGTCCAACACTTTCTTACCCAATGTAGAAATTCAGAGAGAAACATGAAATATATATTTTTTAATAACCCTAGCTCAATACACTGATTGCCAACAATTACATAATTTCCATTCATTTTGTTTTACCCACCACTCAATTAGCAACTAATTCATCAAGGCAGGCAAAGTTTAAATCTCTTGAGCTTTATCTGCACGACTGCACAGCTCACAGACCGCACAGCTCGGAATTCCTTCTACTTCAATGCCAGCAACCCAATCCATTTCTGCATGGCTTGCCAGCTGTCTTCAAAGCTGCATTCCCGGAGCCCCATCCAGGAAGACACCGACAGCCTCCAAATCTCTGCAAGGACTACCTACTTCCCCAAGCTCAGCTGATTAAAAAAACTCTGGCTGTCTGTCAAACTCAGATCAGCCTTCTCTGACATCAGCGCTGCCACCTCTTGATTCCTACCAATCATATTACAAGAAGGTCCTGTAACAGCTTTTTCCCCGCCAGAACAATGAAAACTTCAGTTAACAAGAAACTGTTTTCCATTTATTTCCTGCCCTGCACATATTTCTCCTCTCCATGGAAGAATACTAAATGGAATGAATCTCACTGTGTTTAACAAACTGCATTATATGTTAGAGGAACAGTTAATGGGTTACTGGAGCAAATTAGTATAGGATTAGTTAATTATATATTTCTAATGCAGTTCCACACAGATAAAAACACCCAAGTTGTACCTATGTGCATTTCTGCACTTTAAAATGACAGCACACTGTGCTGCATGCTTTTGAAACTAAACCCCATTTTGCTGGCATGATGCTAAAAACGTTTTGCTAAATACTTTTAAAAATAATGCTTTTCCAAAAATAATGCTTACTGGCCTGTTGCTGAGAAGCTGTCCCTGGCACCAAAGAAGCTGCATCTAGATACTAAACAAAGAAACCCCACTTTTGCGCCCCTTTGAATCTCTAGACATGTGCTATTGTTTTCACAGATATTTCATGCATGAATATATCCCTATAGAGAATTAAAGGACTGCCCTGGCTGTTGGGGGGTACTAAGTTGAAAGTGGTTTCCGAATTCAAATATCTGGGGATATATTTGGACTCTGAGTTGCGGGGAACCCAACTCATGGAACACATTAGCCTGAAAACCTTCATCGTGACACGTTTGTTAGGATTACTTGCTGGTAAAAGAGGGAAATATTCCCTAAAAATCATCTTTCAACTGTATCAGGCAAGGATTGTGTCAACCATTCTCTATGGTGCTGAGATCTGGGCACTGTCCTATGTAGAGAGCATTATAAGGCTAGAAGGAAATGCCTTGGAAGATTACTTTCAACTCCCCCCAGGCATACCTGTTGAAATGTTATATCTGTAATTTAACCCAACACCTATGCATTCTAAACTAAAAAGATGTTGTATGTCTCTTTTCTGGAAAATGCACAATGCAGCAAATGACTCCCTGCTGGGCCTTCTACATAAGGTCACCAAATTTAGAGCTAAACTCATGCCAACTAGGAACCTATTGAAAATTGAGACTGTTTGTAATACCTGGATGGCAAGGGCATCTAACCAAATTTTGAACTGGTCCCTTGTTAAATTTAAGAGCGATACAACGTCAGGTCTAGACTCAGACACATTTGAGCACTGTAAAACTAAGTTGGCAAGCAAATCTCGGGAAACTGGCTTCCTTGAATATTACAACAGGCCAGCATCGCCACCGTAAAAGACGTTCTGATTCTGCTTGTGTAAAAAGAAGAACATATAAGCCTTTTCATGACACTGTTTTAATGCTGCTTCTCTCCCAACGAAAAACGGGAGATATGTCTCTAAAATCCATGCCAATGTTTCCTCCACTTTTCTGAGGATTGTAGCAAAGAAAATCATAAGCTAGGTATGTAGAATATATGCCAATGCTGTATTTGATTGTTGGTTGTGCTCAAAGAATATCATAGGGCTTATCACAAGAATACAAGCATGCATTGTCACTGTAAAACACATGTCTACGCTGTATTGTGTTGCTGCATGCTGCTCATAAGCAAACAAACAGGTTTGGTATGTGCATAAGCAACTAGTGGTTTTGGTATGCAGTCCCTTAACATGGAGCCTGTATGTATCCTGAGGGAGATTTATATATTGTGTATTATGTTGATGTCTGTTGTTGTGGTTCCTGTGAATGCTATAGGTTGTGAGTAGTCAGTTTGCTGTTGCCTCAGCTTCAAGTGTGGCTGAGTGTTGTAATTGATTTTAGTTCATGTATATTAGGTGTGTCCTTTATCGTGGTCCTGGTCAATGTTTTAGGTGTACGTTTTAAATTGGTTTAGTGATATTCGATGTTACTTATGGTCTGAAACTGCAACGTTAATACGGTCGAAGTGTACGAAAAGAAGTAGTGGAACTATGTTCCCTGCTGGCCTGCCTCGCTCCCCACAAACCCCATCACCACGTCCCCTCCACACACAATACACCCTCCCAAACACTTGCCCTGCTGTTTAAGGGAACGTTCAGTGCAGTGCACTGAAAGTGCAAGTTTCAACTTATTCCTACACTTATTTTAAAACGAAACCATTCTGGAGCGGTTTCTATTTAAAATAAAAGTATAGGAGCTGTAAAAGGTAATTTAAAAAAGTATAGGAGCACCGCTCCCGACCGCTCCCGCTCACTTCGACCACTGTTAATACCAAGCAGTTTTTGTGCTGAACATCCAACACAACCATAATGTGCCTGGTTGCAATCAAAAGTGCAGTTATTATTGTGGAGCAGTGTAATACAAGATGCAATCACGGAACCATATTCCAACCTGCAAAAAATACTTAACTGGCAGCATTCAAGGAGTCAGACATCCAGCAGGAATACTAGGAAGATTTGTTCGGAGCCCTCTGCTTAGGCCTCTGAGAACCTTTATCCTAAGAGAAAGCAGGGTTCCAACCACAAGACAGACCAAAATCAGTCTGAGCGGTAGCAATGTAAAAGCAGTCTTGACTTCACTCATTTGAAGGTAGAAGGCTTGTAGATAAGTACAGCTAGTCCAAATAGAGAACTCAAGAAGTTACAGTACAGGGGTCAACGGAAACTTAAACAATCTTCATTGTAGAACTGCACAAAAGGGGCCAAAGTACTATAAGCAACACGACACATGGCAATAACACTATGAGACAGGTTCTCAAAAATGAGTGTAAATGAAAGGAGCACAGAGAATGCACTTGTTTCATTCAAGCTAATTTCTGAAATGCTCAGGTCACCTTATTCACAAAGTTGACCTGAGAATTTTAGGAGAGTCTGGACAATTGCTCAAAGATGCGCTGTCCACCCCCTTGCATACATTAGTGTCAGGAGTATGCTTCCAACACTAATGTATGACAGGCTATGAGCAACCACGTGGTTGCTGGTAGAGCATTTCACTGGGATGGGCTATTTAAGAGCCTGTCTCGGTAAATGCCCAAGGAAAAAAAAAGCAGTTCCATCCCTGTTGGGGGGATGGAAATACAAGTGCGACAGCCGCAGTTTATACCAAATAATGACAGGGTCATAAATTACCTGTCAAGATTCACATCTCTCCCTGTGCCTGTTTCAAAAGGCACAGAGGGATGATCCTCATTACTCCCATAGTTCATCTAAGATCGGTACCGGTGTTAAACTCGACGCATGTTAATGATAAGGGTTGAGGAGAAAAAGGATTGCAAAACAGAGTGGTAAGTGCAAACACACATCCTGGATTTACCCTGACAGTACATGGGGTGAAAAATTGTTCCTCGCAACTTCCAATGTATTATACAAAACATACACCAAAAAGAAATATTGAGACACATTTACTGCACTACATAGGGGAAATAAAAGGGTTAGTCAAGAGGAATAACCTGGGTATCCAGTCAGAAGCAGAAACGGTGACAGAGATGTCATCATTAGCAGAGGAACCCGCCAACAGGCTCAGGCCAGGTCATGAGGTTAAGAGGGGGCATCCATTCAGCAACAAATGATCCTAAAACTGGAACAATGGTTGGAGGTGACTCTGCATAGCCCAAGATGACAATGAGGTGGTGTAACTAGCAACCACCACTCATCCAGGCTACAGGCTATGAATATTTACCATCTCATGGTGCTGGGTTCAGGAGAAGTTCACCAGGAGGCAGCACTGCAGCAGCTAAAAAATGGTCCCAAGATAGAACAGCTGTTCCAGCCATCAAGGAGGAATGTGGGAGGATGAGCAAGAGATCTGGATGTGTTTCTGGCAGCATTCGAAGAAACAGGGGGCTAGAATAAAGGAGCTATGGTCCATCCAATATGGCCATACCAGGTCCTAAGCAGGATAACTAAATGTTGTCAGTATTCCACCAGCAATACAGTTAATATTAAGATTGCATATGGTGTAACACATTTTGGCCTAACCCAGCCCTCCAATTATAGCACCGGGCAACGCACAAAATATTGGACAATCACCAATCAAAATAGCCCTAAAAAACACCAGACATGCTGGTCCACCTACACAAGTTGGACATTGGGGATGTCTGGGGCATCAAACCAGGCTAACTCAGTTCATATCACACAAGGGGGTGCACTTTCGGCTCACTATGAGCCCACATAGACACAAAGGGCATTGTATGTGTACTTCATGGTCCACACAGACTAAGGGATTGCCTAAAACAAAATGGTCAGGAGTAGGTTTAAAAAAACATAGTGTTAGTACCTCGAAGGCTTTCACATTGCTACATTGGGCTACTAATGCACTAAACTAAAACTAAAAATGATAGCACCCTTGTTAAAAACAAAAGTAAATTACAGCTGCCACCATCCTACTCCACAAAACACTCGCAGGGCAATATAATCCTTAAGAAACGGGTAGCTATATGACTGCTATTGCAGCACATTTCACAAAGGCTTGCCATGGCAGGGGAACTTCAGAAGAAGTCCCCCTGGACACAAAAGAACTCTGCAAAAAATAGGGAAGTCAGCAAAAAGAAAAAAAAACATTTAGGGAACCACCAAAGTGGATCCAAAGAATCCAAACATGGAATTCCACCCTAACAAGGAGCGCAACACCCAAATCCAGGAGCTGTTTAGTGCAGTAAATTTTAATCATGAACCAAAAATCACTTGATGCTATCAAGGAGTAGGTATGGAGGACAAGCAGGTAAATCTAGGGCAAACTCGTAATGAATGTTGTCTCTATTATTACCTACTTGTGATACTCAGATTTTGGACATTGGATTTTAAATGGCGGTATATGCCTGACTAGTGTATGGAATCTTTGTAGTGCAGCACCATCGCTGTCCAGGGGTTAGCATGTTCTCTTAAGCTTTCCACCCATGTATCATATATTAGTACCCGACGAGGGTCAAAGAACTTGTAAAAAGTAAGCTCATTGGCCCTCACCTGCCTGACATGGCACAGACGCTGCAGTGTCCCAGAGTTCTTTCCCATGAGTGGCCACCATGGAAAGGGAGAAGGGGCGTGTAATCCCTTTGCCCCTTCCATAGTGCAAATTTTGTTTGTCTACTTTTTTATTTTCATTCATTTTAATAGCCGCCATGGAAAGGGAGAAGGGACTATGTGTAGTCCCTTCTCCCCTTCCATGGCAGCCATTTTTTTTTGTTTGTTGATTTTTTCATTCAGTTTAATGGCCACCATGGAAAGGAAGAAGGGACTACGTGTAGTCACTTCTCCCCGATCCCTGTCCGCCATTTTTTTTTTGCTTTTTTTTTCTCAAGTCAAGAAACGTTTGCAGGGCCGTTTCTCAACTCATGAAAAATGTCTCTTAGTAACCCGGTACAACATGCCGGGTAATAATGGCAATATAACCCTCAGAGGGGGGCCATTACTAGTAGGGTAATACCTATGGAGCTTTGTTAAAGCCCTTGCTTTGCTCGGGCTTCTATGGCCTCAAGGGCATTACGGTACCGGTAATGTCCCCCTCCGAGGGTTATATTGCCTAAATAATGCCTCAATCAGGAGCAAAGTATCATCAGCAGCAAATGAAGGAGCTAGTTAGAGCTGAGAAACAAAAATTGAATGGCGCTGTCCAGGAAGATGAACTCATTCAGCTGAGTATTTTGACCGGATTAAATGGCAAATGATGTAAGCACCTTGCATGTGTTGAGAAATGGTGGTGTAATGTGAGTGAATGGATATGTTTTGGCAATATCTACCAGGCGCAGGACATAGACTAGTTGGCTATACAACAGACAAACCTTTTGGTTGTGCAATGTGTTGTATTTATGGCAAGAATTCTAGCCAAATACTACCAACATATGACCCAGTTCTGCAGGTTACATGGCACTGTAATCATCGCCCAAAAAGGTGGCCACTTAGCCCTTTGAATATCAACGTAGGTTTGTCCTCATTACACAATATGTTTATGGGTGTGCCTTGCCATCATCTTTCTTTTTTCAACTAGCACAGTGGCAACCTATAATTAGAACACAATTGATTTTGGTGCAATATGTTATTTTGAAAAGTAATTAAACCGTTGGTTTCCTTCCTTCAATTAACTATCCAATAATATAAATCATAGATCTAAACATTTATAATTCTTTGTTTTATGTAAAGTCAATTAGAGAGTCAAAAAAGTGCAAATTCCTTTGATGTTGCTAAACTCTTCAGCGCTATGTAACATCTGTGAAATGCAATCATTCGAGATCTCTTTGTGGTATTTTGCATTAATACGTGGCAGCTTTATTTCACTGTTATAAAACTTTAACATTATCTTGAGTGCAACTTTAATTCTAAATTGTAGTTTAATAAAGTGTGACCTTTAACAGGTTATAAAATGTGGCAGTCAGGAAGGTGCAGGCTTGCATGTATTTTAGATTTACATAAAAGTGTTTTATAACCATCTGTCCTGAGAGAACCTAATGAAATATAATAATCGTACCCACTAAGCAGCTGGAAATATATCTACTCTTTGCTAAATAAAAGCTGCTTTTGTCTTAAACCGTGCAGCTTATTTTGATCAAGTCTGCAGCTTTGTAAAATTATTGTACATTAAAATGAAACACGAAGCTGAACTCAGAAAATTCCTCTAAAAGATTGGTAATATCTGAAGCACAACTGTTAACATGTACAGATTACATGTGTAATAATGCTTGGTAAAGTCCAAATACTTCCCAAGTCACAAAGTTAACTAAACAAAACAAAAACATCTTTAGTTCGAATACTTTGCTGGTTGGGCAGATATCCCTGAAATTTAAAATATAGATAACAGATTTACAAGTAGTGCAACCAAAGTGTGCCAATCTAAAGCACTGTGTAGTTGCCCTGTTCAAACGTGAGCACTGCCGAGCTGCATTATCCACCGATGAACGGAGCTACTGTCTGGTCGTGGATAACACAGTAACCTTTAGCCTTTTATCTTTAAAGAGAAAACAGTGTTCTGAAGAACTGCACAGCTAAGCAGTCATCCACTTTCCGTTTTCAGGACTCACTTTTAATAGATTGTCGGAAGGATTGTGTGGAAGAGAGAGGTAGACAGGCCGAACGAAAGATTGATTTGTTCAAATGCAATATCTTAAAGCACCAGGCGTATTCATGCAGGCCCGATTGCCCATTCTGTTCGAAAATACAATTTTCCAATCAATCCAGTTCTAGCAAACCTTCAATTTTGATGTTTCTTGTCATATATATGATTCCTTCTGATGTAAAATAGTCCTTTACAAAGTACTCAATGAATGCAGTGAGCACAAAGACAAGTGTCCAATGATTGAAAAGGTTGTTGCTTTGAGTAAAAAAATAATGAACATTGGGCCTCATTACAACTGTGCCGGTCCGGTAACAATGGTGACGGTAAGCCTAATGGCACTGTTCTTACTGCCCCGCACATTACAATTCTGCAGGCGGGTGCCGTCCCGCCCGCCAGTGTCAGACCTGCCGGGAGGGACGGCACCTGCTCTCAGAGTTCTCAAGGGAGCACCAGCACTGTTGTTAATGGTGCCGGTGCTCCTGTGTCCCCATTCCCATGGAGTCCATGGGAATGGGGACTAACAAATTGCTGGTGCCTGACTTCCCGGCCCGCCGGACTTGGAATAGCGCGGCGGCATCAGGAAGTCAGGTGCCTGTAATTTTTTCTGGGTCTAGCGCAACCCGCCGATTTTGCCAGCACAGTTACCGCCGGACCCGGAATGAGGCCCAATTTTTACATGAATGAGCCTCAAAAGTGTGTTGTGAATGGAGACAGAGGAGTAAAGGTAGGTACCTCTCCTCGACCTCAGGGGTCCCTGCACCGCAGAACAAGCAACATCCTAATGTCCGCTTTTGAGCCAATGTTTCGTTTCCAGTTTGTTTTGTTTTGTTGTAAAAGTTTACAATTGAAACTGTACAAAAGAGTAATATTACCTTATTATTAATACATACCATATAAGAATTTACAATTTATCCAACTTTGAAAAATGAAAACTTTTTTAAACATTCCAAAACTTAAAACAGATATTTACAAAAGCAGAATATAAAGACCAAGAGCACCCTGCCTTGTCCGCACACCATAATTAAGAACATTCACATTCAAATATCATTTACGAAAATGTAACAGACGAAAAGAGAAACAAATCTTAAGTGTATAATATCTTGCACCCCATGCGAACTAAGAGGCATCTCCTTTTATGTAGTTCCACCTTGTTACATAAACCAATGACATTAGCAGTGTTTACTTGACCGAGATTAAAGTTTAGATAGAACCTTTGTTAGCTAATGAAACGCTAGACCTCCTCTCCTGTTTTAAGCTTATTGATTGTGCATATCTAAATATATAAAAGGAAAAATGTGGCTGTGGGTTTGTGGCGGGATTTGTGGGTTTGTAGATTTGTGGCTTGGCGAAGCGTATTTCCTTATTCAATTCCATACTATTTCAACAATATGCACCACATTGTGCATACTTACCTCTTAGGACCCTCCGAACATTACTGGCTACTTGACACTTGGACACCCCACCCCTTTCCCTGGATTTCACCAAAGTTCACATTTGTTTGTGGGTTTTGCAAAAAGGTTTTCCCCATACACCTCCACACAGTTTCACCAATCTGCTGCAAAAATGTGCTTAGTTACCTGTTAGGACCCTTTGGACATTACTGGCTACATGACATCTGGACACCCCACCCATTTCCCTGGATTTCCACAAAAGTTCTGATATATTTGCACCATAATGTACTGCAACGAACTGCACCATGCCAGGGTGAGGCAGAACAGCGACCTACAGGATCATTCATTTTCAACAATTGATGAGAGTGTTATCATGAGAGTCTGCAGAACCCGTTCGGAGAACGGGTACTTCTGCTAGTCTTTTATAAAACTGACCTTTCTGGTGAAATGTGTTACCTTTTCCTCCTTCATCTTCAGGATAACCATGGCGGGCATTCCTCAGTGGCTAAGGGCAGAATGTACAAATCATGCATCGGCAGTGACTCATGTTTTTTTCCCCATAAGGACTCTGGCCGTGAGGCAAAAAGCCTTAAATGACACAACCAACATATTGAAAACACAATGCAGGTCATTTTAAAATGTGCTGAAGTGGAACAGTGTATGTGAAAAAGTAAGGCGTAATACTTTGACACAATTGTTTGCTCCATCCCATTTGTGGGCTCTTTCACAGCATAGAAGGGCACAAAGCAGCGTTGGCCACTTTGCTGTGCTTTCCTCCTCTGTTTTGAAGAGCACCTCATGGTATACCTCCATGAGATTTCCATGCAGGTGTAAAATGAACAGAGGCTGATTAAACCTACCTTGAATTAGCACCTCCTAAAGAGAAAGCAGATTCCATAGGTGCCCATTAGTAAATGCTGTCTGCAAAGCATAATTTGCAGACAATTACTTGTTTTAAAAGACAGTGGCCCTCATTATGATCTTGGCGGCCGCAGCAAAAACGGTGCAGGTAAGGCACCGGCACCGTTCATACCGGGCCGCCACCTTACGAGTTCTGCTCACCAGTTCCTGACAGCCCACCAGGTCTTACCTGGCGGGCTGTGCGGCACCCACGAGCATAACTCATAATGGAGATCGGGAGCCCGGCATTACCGCCTACCGCGAATGGGCAATTACCAGCCTACTCATCTCGTAATGGGCGGTTATTGCCCAATCGCGGGAGGCGGTTGCCAGACGTGAGCATGGAGGTAGCCGTGCCTGCCATACAGGCATGGCTACCGCCATGCTCGTAACAAGGCCCAGTGTATAAAAGTGAAGAGTAAACACGATTTGGATGGATGCAGCACCTTCTGAAATGCCTTTGACTCCTTTATCCCCAAAAGAAAAGAAAAAAACATGCAGTTCTTCAGCTACTTGCACCAGAATGACGGAGAAATAACAAATGTTGTTGAACTATCATGGCCATGCACCCATGCATTAGTTCCTTTATAACCATTTGATATCTACACCTTCCCTTCAACTTCTCCAAACCATCCTCTCTACTTTTCAGACAGTCACCTTCAATCTCATGTACAGTCTATCAGGGCCCAACAAACATCTGATGAATACTTCATCTAGCGTATCTGAACCATGTGCCTCGACTAAACGCCTGTCTCCCTCAGTGGTGTCAACATCCCAGTGTAGTCCTCCACCAAAATTAAAGAAGAAATGTTCTTCAAGTTCGTACACACCAAGTACATCGACTCCTGAAGTTGTTCTACAATGTCGACAGATCGCTCTACATCTAAATGTCTAATCTTACTGCAAGGCCATCTGGAGCCCATGGCACAACTATTGGGCTCCTTCAACGATATTCTCCTCAATATCCTAAGATAAGACATCATCCTCATAAAAGCCACTACATTAATAAAAATAAAAAATTGGCTTTTGTGTTGCATTTGAAAATGAATTGCTAGTCATGTAATGTCATCTGGGAGAATATGGTCATTTACAGAGAACACGTTACCCTTTATTAACAAGGCCTCTTAGTGATGATTAGTCAAGAGAACCACCACTGAAAGCACTACAATGATCTATTTTCAAATCAGAGCTGTTAGGGAGCGATTGAATTCTGTGCCTGGATGATTTAGTCCAGTGCTGTTGCAAACGCGTTTATGCACAGCAGACACATGTATACATAATATCCTCCAATTTTCTCCATCTGAAACCTTGAGTCACTACAGAGATTTTGGCTTTTACAAATAATGTGACATGCGAAATAATGGACAGCAGGATTACAATGTCATATTAAAGACAAAACCCTGGTGAATACTGTGCTTAGAAAATACTGTATCCTTGCTAGAAACACTGCCCCTTGGCAATGCTTTGCAATGCAAACATATCCCTCAGAATATCAGAATGCTGTGCCATGGAATAATGACCCTCTGAAAACTGTGTCAAGTAGAGTTGCTCCTAATGATACTGGACGCTGGCAATACCCACAAAATAGTGGACCAAAGACAGTGGGCCTCATTCCGAGACTGGCACAAAGGGATACCGGGCACCGGTAAGGACATTGGTGCCAGTAATCCCTTTGCACCCTATTCCGAGGTCCCTTTGCGGGTCCCGCAGGTTTTACCAGGCAGCCTTAGCGGGACCCGCAAAGGGTCCATGGAGCAAATAATTTTTGCACCTTCCCCATTCCCATTGAGCACCATGGGGGCTCGAATGGGGAATGGTATTTTCAATGGGGACTTACCGGTCCCGCAAAGGTCAGACTAGACCGATAAGTCCCCATTGAATGAGGGCGGACTCGGTACCAGTATTGGAGGTAGTCCAAATTCGGAATGAGGCCCTATGGCTTCAGAATGTTATGCAGTATAATAAAGCAGGCATTATAATCAACTGTTTAAATAATAAAAACTGTTTTCACTGTTTTCACACTATACTTGAATCCTACTCAACTATCACCTTCTATTGTGAATAAAGAAAAAGGTTGTAGCAGTAATGGCAAATAAAGTCATAGGCTCTCATTATGAGTTTGCTGATAATACTGGTCGAATACCGGCAAACTCTAGGAATGTTTTCCGGCACTTGGTCTGACAGCAATGCTTGTAGATTTCAAGTGGTGGAAACGCCTGTAAATCCCCATTCCATGGAGTCTGATTGGAATCCATGGGGGTAGTATCAGTTTTACCGGCACCAGTGTTATCGGGCCAGTAATACCACCAGTTTTTTGCAGGTAGAGTGGTGGATATACCTCCAGCTCAGAGATGGAGGTAAATCCTCCACCCTACTGGCAAACTTGGAGTTGGCCGGTCCAGAAAAGTGCCGGCACACATTTATTTCCAGACTGGCCAACTAGTAATGAGGGATGTACAGCACTGTTTTTTTTTAAATGCTCCATATTCAATTTTGTCCTCAAAGAACAGAGGAAAGTGTGAGACAATGCTAGGCTCACTATGTGCAATTGAATGTTTTTATTCAGGCTAATAACCAGAGCCACTCAAATCACTGCTCCTGAAAATAGCCAGAGACATGCAGAGCCAGATGCGCAAAACTAAGCACACATGAAAGGAGCACAGAGAATGTGCTCGTTTTCACTGGCTCTGCTTTTCCGAAACACCTTATTCACAAAGGTGATGTGAGCATTTCAGCAAGGGCTGGACAGTGGCACAAAGAAGCGCTGCCCAGACCCCTGGCAAACATTAGTGTCAGGAGCATGCTCCCAACACTAAAGTATGACAAGCTCCCAGCAGCCACGAAGTGGCTGGGAGCACGTTTTCCGGGGATGGGTCGTTAAAAGGCTCATCTCAGTGAAATGCTTGAACAAAAAACAGCATTTCCATCTCTGTTTGCGAGATGGAAATGCAAGTGTGATAGTCGCGGTTTAACCTGCCTAGGTTACACCGACCCTCTCATTTCAGGGTGTTTAAAAGCACATCACTTTTGTCAATTGGATATGCGCTTTTAAATTCGCTGCAATGCCCACTTATTTGCAAAAAGAAGCAAAAAAGGGCATCTGAATAAACCCATCTAAGATCTGCACATTCAGATCACCTTTTTGAATTTGTCTTCTAATTTTCTTGGCACAAGTGAGGAGATGCTCCAGGGCATCTCCTCACTTGCACCAAACAAGGTTTTGAGTATCTGGCCCACAGAGTGCTACAGTGAAGATAGCCACCATGTCACTTAGAGTACCCACATACACTAAGGGCCTAATTCATGGAACGTTTTGTATGGTACAAAGAGTACTTTTGCAGTGCAAAGGGACTTTGCTCCACAAATATACATTTTGAGCTGCTCGGTGAATTAGGTCTGGTTAAAGGTGTTTGTTTGCAGTGCAAAGTCACTTTGCACCGTGCTAAATGTTCCATAAATGTGGCCCTAAACTTCAGTCCAAGAGAAGATCTGATTCACTCAGCTCCTTGCTTGTGAAAGTACCCAGACATTCTTTATTATCTGTTCATGAAAACACACGGTCTCACTCGGATATATGCTTCTAATAATAACAGCACATCTCTCAAAGTTAATGCCCTACTCAACAGAGCTATGCTAATGATACCCTAAGGATGTAATCAATGAGCTCTGATCATGATAATACACGAGCTGACGCGCAGCACAGATATTTTAAAAAGGAAGTAACCATTTTAGTTTTTTCCGATATAACTGTACACATTTTTAGGTTTATCGATAAACGCTAATGTTATAGATAAGAACGTTAATCTCTCCTCGTTCCAAAGTCCAGGACAGGTAGTAAACTGCACCAATCATTAACACTCAGGTTATTTAAAGACGACCAATGAGTAGGGCAAGAAATCTGGTTGGCTTGCAACATTTGTCCAACTCTTAATCATACTCGTTAGTCTACCACTACCAGCTCATTTTAATGTGGGTTGGAAACTGAACATTTTTTAGCTCATTTTCAAATTGAGAATAAATTGCCTGGAGGGGACCACTTATGTGTGCTCTTACGTGAACATAAAACCGCTTTGGGCAATTTTTGTCATGTGCATTGCGGAGTGCAAATGAGAAGTGTAAAGAGATGGCAGAAGTCTCTTTACACTTCTCCTTAGCACTCTGGCGTGCACATTTTTGTACACATGGCAGGCAACGTTTACAAGACTTTCCTATGGAATCTTCCTGCTTTTTGCTGGTGCAGAAAATAGCTGTATTCCAGAGGAAACCATTGGTATGATGCCAGAATGAAAATATCATACTGTCATAAAACCAAGTTTATTTTGAAGGTGGAGGGCAAACGTGAGGTGGAAAAGTAACTCTCATTCAGCCCCAGCCATCGACCGTCAAAAACAATGAAATTCCCCCAAAGCGTCAATAGAGGCATTAAGACAAACATCTTTTTGTTGCGCCTGTATTTAGAGTCTCGATTTATGGTCTGAGGACTCCAACATGGGCCCTTCTGTGATTTAATGGTGGAGACATCATTTACAGCAGTGCTATTTCTGTGCCTGTTCCAGGGGGTGGCTGTGTCAGTCAAGGTTAGAATGGTTATGAATTGTATGCTACCTGCACTGTGACAGTGTGCACGATTTATAAGCCGGAAGATAGGGTGGGAGTTCAGGATCATACGGATTTGATTTAAGTAAGCAAAGCTTAGATTAAAAATAAGATGTACTACTGTACTGTCAACATTTTAAAAAGGGGCTGAGACTACCTTGCCAGGATTTGCACATGCTGTGATGGAATGTTGCACATTGATCACTAATCTAGGAAGCATGCATGTAACGTGCTAGGGGTGATAATGGTCATTCCATACCAAAAAGTACCTTCATAACTCTCATTGGCATCTTTCATTCACCATGCAGGACCTAGATGTTGATGGTGGCCTGTGGGTGGAGCATAACACCTGGATGTGGGGTGGAGGCACCATAGTTTCAGACCTCAAGGGCATGCCAGAAACGAATGAGTAGTCACCTGCTGGAGGATACATTCTGGCTCTCCTTTACAGGGTGCAAAGTGACAGTCTCAATCGGGCTAACCTGCAGGAGCAGTCAGAGAAATAGGCACTGGGGGAAGCCCCTGTGATGTTCTGGGTGTTCTGGAGAATGGTCCCCTGTGCAGTGAGCCCAATTATTCTGAGACAGGTGCCAACAGGAGGTCAACTGTACACCAATGCCAACGAGGTGCTTATTGAAGTTTGCTCACAAAATGCCTCTGGCAGGTCACTTAGCAAGGACCAAGACAGCTGACAGGCTATCTGCACGTTTTTACTGCTTCAAGATGGGAGTAAAAATATAGGCATTTGTCCGGTCCTGTAAAACCTGTGTAGCATCCAGTAAGTCAGGTAGGACAACACATTATTTAATTCCAATACCAGTGGCTGGATAGTCTTTCAGGAGAATAAGCATGGACTTTCTGAGTCCTTTGAATCCTTAAAACATCTCAAGGAACCAGTACATCTAGGTCTTGGTAATTAATGCCACTGGGTACCCTGAAGCAATACACCTGCGAAGCACAAAATCTCCCGTGGTGTTCAAAGCTTTGATAGGGACATTACTACTTGTTTTTTTGTTTGTAAAAGATTTATTGAGAGCACACAAATCATGCAGCTCTAGAGACTTACATAAAACAGCACATCAATGCAATAAAACAAGACATTCAACAATATTTGGCTAAGAGTCAGCCTACGATACATATCATATGTAGAGTAATTACCATCTTGTTGGACAAACAAGAAAGACATGTGTGGTCTCCAGCTGTCAATATTTCAATATTCTGTATTACTGTATTAGAAAAGCCAAAGCTGGGGCCTTAGCACAGTAACTCTGGCACTAGTAGTCTATAAGGATTCAGGACCAATTGATATGCACCCTGGGGTTAAACGGCACCATTTTGGAAAGTTAACATTCTAGCTCACAGTATATGAAAGTCAGATGTGTGTCAAAATACAATAAATGTGACTCAGAGATATATTTTATTTTTATTGTCTTGAATAATGTATATGGGCAGTGAAATAATGTAATGTTATGTTTTTATGTTGATTTCAACCAGGCACCGCTACCATTTGCATGGTCTCCATTTGCTCACGTGGCTCTGTACGAAAGTGGGTGGGGTAAGTTACTGTGGGAAGAGGGATATGATAGAGGTTGTGCTCTTCCATTGGTGCTTGCATAAGCAGGTTAAACTGGCATCTGTGTGTGACATTGTGTGTGCTTGGATTGGGTGCACTGGGGCTATTGTGTCCGAGGGGCAATGTCCAGTGTCTGGGTTGTTTGTTTTCAGCTGTTTGATATTTTGGTGGATTTGTGGGTTGTGTTTTAAGTGTGTAGTAAAGACTGGCCGACTAGGGTGTGTGTGGTATGTGAGAAGTATGCTGGAGAGGAGCAAGTACCAGGGAAGTTAGTAGTTAGTACAATGTGCTTGTATTATTGTTTGTTCCAGGATCCGTACTGTCCCCTGTTTGCCTTGGGTCTGAGGTAAGAGTTGTGGAAGGTGCATGTTTTTTATGCTAGTCTCGGTGAGTTAAATAACCAGGTTTTCATTCATTTTCTGATGGTTAGGTGATCTTCTGTCGTCCTTATTGCCTTTGGGATTGAGTTCCATAGTTTGGCTATCAAACATGAAAATGTGGTTCCTCCAAATTTCCTTTTCTCGTAGTGTTTCATTTTGATTTGGAGGTCATTGCTCAATCTTAGTTTTCTTTTTTCTTGGTAGCAGTTGATTTTGGCTTTGAGAAATTCAGCTCCTTGTCCACGTAGGGATTTGTGAGTGATGCAGAGGGCTTTGAAGTGAATGTGTATTTCTACTGGAAGTCGGTGTAGGCTTCTCAGGGCCGGAGTGATGTGGTCTCTTCTGTTTAGTCTCCGGAGACGTCTTGCTTTAGTGTTTTGGATGTGTTAGAGTTTTTCTGAGAGACGTTCTGGCATTCCAAGGTACAGGCTGTTTGCATAGTCTGTTCTTGGCAATATCAAGGAGATGATTGCAAACAAAAGGGGAAAGTGGTATTTCTACCCTGCTTAGAAAAATGAAGACTTTGGGCCTCATTACGACCCTGGCGTTAAGGGTTTAACGGCGCCGTAAAAAGGTGTATTGCCAAAAGAAAATTGTCTAAAAAAAGCTTTTTTTCCTGAAATAAAAGCTGTTTAAAACAAAAACATAGGAATTGTAGCTATTCAAAGTTTTTTTTTAACATTATTTTACACTAAGAACAAAGTTTTTGTAAAAGGATAATTATATATGTAGGGCACTTTCCAATGCCACCTTCCTCAGCATCATGTTAATTATAGATGAACATACAAACTGTGCAGTAATTAGTCTGAATTAATTGTGTGTTCAATCATAACATTTGATGGAGCTACCCCAAACAATGCCACTAACCTTCCGTACTAAAATAAAACTCATTCTTCTGTATACACCTCTCAAACTCCTAACTAAACACAACCATACCTCTACAGCACAACGAACTGCACGCATTTCACTACACCACCCGAATGAAACAAACCACACATAGCCTCGCACAACAGCACATGACGGCTACCATCCGAAAAACACACCTTCGCTCAGTGAGCGGTATATACCGAACTGAAGCTGCCAACAGCACATCACAGCTCTCTTGCTTCTTTTTCCCCATGTGTCCTGCTAACTTACCACCCTGCCCTCTTGCTTTACAGAGGCACCACAGCACCAAAGAATCATGGAAGTGGCGACAGTGCTTGATAACATAACATATCATAACATTCAGACCAGCCATTCCTCACACTGTAGATTCTCTTTTCCTTTCTAGTGATGTGATTTTTGTTCTGATTACTGATTTAATTTTGTTATGTATTCCTTCTATTTGTGTGCCTTATTCACTCATATCTAACTAAGGAGGGTTATTAATGTTATCGCTTTTGTGAGCGCGACCGTCGCCAATTAAGGCATCATGATGCTGTAAAGAACTGAGGAGGAAAACAACTGAAAAGGAGAGAACAGAAGTCTTAAAAAAGTTATGTTTATAGATGACACGTAAAAAGCGAGGCCAAAGAACTGCTGCAGCCATTGAGATGGCCTAGAAGTGCATGCTCAGATCTTAAAGCTCGGACGGGAATATACGGGCAACATTTTTCACAAAGGTACTCTGCGCCTGTGCCATAGAAGACAAAATAAACAATACAGAGTGCCTTAAACTCTATACGGCAAATAATTGGTAGCCAGCAAAGGGAGCAAAATTGTGGTGTGAATGGGAATACTTGTAGCAGCTCTCGCTCCAGAGTTCTGCAAAATCTGCAAATGGTTCAGGAGGTAGCAAGTTTTGGCTAAACCTGTAATCCCAAAGATGGAAGATGCAACCACAAGAGTGCACAGGTGAGTCGGCAGAAATGGAAGAACCTCACCAAGAATGTTTAGTTTGAAGTAGCCACTTCGACAGACCATGCTAACCACCTGGGCTTCCGCAGAGGGAGGCACCAAGAATTTACAGACCGGGTCTTTGGCAACAGGAACTGGGGTAGGAAGAGGACCCAAGAAATTGGTCAGAAGGCCTGTGTCCAGAAAGAAGTGGAAGAGGGGGAATAAATAACCAGAACCTCTGTTTTGTGTGTATTCGGCTTCAGCCAATTTTGATTCATCCAGCTACCCATGGATTCCAGGCAGACGATCTGCTGCGCTGCTGCTACCAGATTGAAGTGCATGACGATTTGAGTATCGTCAGTGTATGAGTAGCAGCGGAACCCATGGGACTGGATAAGCCTGGCCAACATTGAACAGAATAGGGGACTCCGTACAACTTTTGGGAAACCCACAAGTGATAGAAATAGGATCAGATTGAAAAGGACGGAGAGAAAGTGATCACATAGAAAATAACCAAATCAGGACAGGACTAAGCCAGAGACACTGCACTACACAGTCGAAGGAGCTGCATCTCCTCTAATCTCATGTCCTACCAAAAACTTAAATCTCTCAAGAACTTTATTAAATGTGTTTTACACATTCATATATGTAACAAAGAGATGCAAATCTCTTTCTTTCTTTTGTTGCATCACATTTCCAGCAAAGGTTAGTGTTCGATAAATGGAGCTTTTTCAACTCCTCTGGTGTCCCCTAGAGGTGATAACAGATTCAATAGTCTATCAACCACCTATTCATATTGGTCCCAGCCTTCGGATGCTCTCTGATTATGCATGAAAAGGTTTCAGCAGATATCTCTGCCCCAACTTCATTCAGTGAATTTCGACTTCATTGTTAAAGCACTCCATGTTCAGCTGTTGAAGATCCACATAGATATTGCTTACCTTGGGCGTTGCAATTCGGCCATTCATTAAAGATTCAGCAGTGGTTGATGAGCTTACATTCCTCTGTAGTATGCTCTGTGCCAATCAATTACTACTTTTTTGAGCCTCTGATATTATTTAATGCTGCTGTCCTGCGACCATATTTTATCTTGAGTTGGGTTAATGACATTGTTTTCCCCTTCACCAGTTACCTAGCATCTGCAAACAATCCCTGTTTCCAGCCATTTTACATAACAGAGTTTGCTCTGAGCATCTTTGAGCTTGTCATTGTTCCATAATGGCATGGGTGTAGTCTCTCAACAACATGTAATTCTAGTCATTTGTGTGGCGGACTTCAGTGCAACCTGCATGAAATCCCAGGTGCAAGAGTGTTATCCTTTCTTTCATGATTCTGAGTATATAGTCTCAGTTTGTAAGCCAATGCCAATTCTTCTTACATTTCATTTGCAGGCTTGTCTGCAGGATGCCAACAGAAAAGGAGGCCCAACTTGAAGCAGAAGAAAGTTAGGATGATATTTCTGCAGTATATCCCACTTCTTGCTGGTGTGCTCAATCTTTCATTGGCATCTTTGGTTTCTTACCATTCCGAAAAAAAGGTCTGTGACACATTCTCTATCCGAGTGTAACATCAACATGACACCAGAATACATATGGTGTTTAAAAATAGAAGATCTATGACAGGAGTATAATTTTTTGTTAAATGAAATTTAACCCACAATCTTGGTTTTGAAGCAGACCGATGTTCTAATCTGTGCTCAAAGTGCCCATTTATTTTTCAAAATTCCTCTTCAGCATTGTGCCTATGCCTGGTAAAGTCAATGCCTTGGTACCAGATGTGTGTTTCATCTGTATAAACCCCTGCTCCAAGGGCTCTTCTTTCAATATCCTTAACGTTTTCCAGTTGTAATGTTTCAAAATCTTCACAAAATGCAAGCTACTCCTTAAGCAATGGTTCTGCCCTTCTATCCTATATGGGATGGAAGCCTTAGCCCCTTGTGGGGGTACTTGCACTGAAGAGACAGGGTATCTTCTTTAATAAATCACACATTAATCTGAAATGGCCACTACTAGCAAGTAATGGTGAAGGACTTGGAGTAGAACCTCTTAGAAACAAGTCTAACTACTTGAAGTTGAATCTTGAACTTTTTGGGAAACTCGACTGGGCCCCACATTTCTCACAATGCAAACACTTTGAAACTCTCAAGGGTGCTTTTGTGAGAAGATTAATAAAATGGGACTGGACTGACAACTATTCTCACCTTGAGCCGCTGAGTAATCTTGCACCGGTTTGTATGGTTTCTCATTTATTACTGAAACCCCAACGCTATCTTCCACAATGTCTCCATCCAGTGATGCGTAAATTACATCTCTTGATGAGGACAAACCAATCTGGGGGACCAGATGGCAGCTTCATAAAAAAGTGAGAATCTGCCGGTTATGTTAATGCCACAATAATGTGGAATCAGTGAGACATGTTGTCATGGAATGCCCCAATCCAGGGCCGTTATATGTGACATCTCTTGGTAACCTAGTGCACAATTATGAATCGATTAAAACAATTGAATTTTGGACCTTCTGCTTGAATACTGAGTTTCTTTGTGGGAGCAGATAACACCCTCCCTAGAGATAAAGCCACTCCACAGGAAGCTGTTCTGGGAATGGAATCAAAGGGTGCACTCATTCACAAGAGGAGTAACCAAACACCCAGGTGCTGAATAGATAAAGGACTTTCATTCTATTAAGAAGGGAAGGGGGTGGGGATAGTGTAGACGGAGGAAGATCTTTACAGCTAGAGGAATGGTCCAACATCTTGTTTCTCTTTGCCTAGTGATTAAAGTCTGCTTGTCTCAACAACATGCATTGGAGCCCTAATGCAGGCTAGTTTTAGTGCAATCACCTGGGGGTTTTTGCCTTTAAAAGAAGGGACCCCCCCACCATGTCTTTGAATCATCTCTAAACTTCAATACTTCAAGGTGATTTTGTTGGATGTTGTTGGGAGAGAAGTACTTTCGAAAGTCTTCCAGTTGTGAGGTGAAGGCAGGTGTTCCAAGTCAGAGGCAAGCACTGCCCCCTAATCATTCCCATGGTCAGCTGGGGGTGAACTGCTGCTGGAACAAGACCTGTATCTATGCCAGCCACAATGCTACCCAGGCCCTAATCATGCTAAAGGCCCCTGGAAGATGTGTGCCACCCCCCCCCCATTTTGGGAGCATGAGAAAATAACTAATCTTGGCATTTGGCCCGTGAGATGCTAAAGTGGGACTCACAGCTCCTGAGAGCCAAGACTAATAGGATTACAGCCATTTCACCCACAAACCACTACGAGCCATGATTTGAACATGTTTGACCGGGATAAAACCACCAGGACCCTTCCGGAGCTCGCTGGACATCGCACTAAACCCCACATGTTTGAAACCACTGACTGCTACACCGCATTTGGAAAGTGTGCCGTTTCCACAGTTCAAATGAAGATATGCTGCATCTGCACTGCTCTGACCGCTGTTCAGACCTCCAGCTTCTTCTTCATCGAACAAGTCACTAATTGAACGGATCCTGGTGTTCTTCATGACCTGTGTCCTTCGAGCCTCTGCATCAAACTGCATCAAACCTGTACATCAGATCATCAGCCCGTCCACCATCAAACCTTGACTACCGAACCAGACCTGATGACCTCAATGATCCACATTGCTTGAGTAACTTTTCAAACTGAGGCCTTCTTCAGTTTGAACCCACTTCAACGTCGACTTGCCATTGCACCTTCACGAGTGCAGCATTTCGAACTGCATGAAATTGCCAAACAGCACTGAGAAGCCTGGTGCTAACCTGTCAAATCACTAAGACACTGCAAAGGTATTGTTGTCTGATATCTGACCCCCTAGTCCATTTTGGGCTCTAGAGACTAGATAGGTCACATTGATCCCTATCTGCAAGTCTAGAAGATACCTTTTGAACATTAGGGTTTTTATTGCCTTTTCTTCCTCATCTCATTAAACAAAGTGCTGCATGTGGAGGTGGGTTTTCACTGTGTTTTCTAGTTAGCTATTACTGTCCATGGTGTGCTTGATCAAAGTATATGTATATTTATAGAGCCTTCATTTGACATTCCTTTATTTTGGACTATTATACTTTGCTGTTTGTGTTGCTACTAAACCAAATTCACCCCCTCTTGAGATTATAGCCTTCCTTTGGCCCACATTACCACAAAAGGTGAAGGAGGCATATCTCTTAACGGTGCCTGTTTTACCTTTATGATTGTCTTGTTTTTTTGTTTTTAGAGCGTGAGAGTCAAGAGGGAGTTTCAGCCTCTGCTCATCCTTGTACTCCTGCAGGGCAGAAATCAATTTGTCACAGTGAGCCAAGTAGCTTCTCAGACTTTTTTTAAATCAAGTTTGAGGTGTCAGTTCTGTATCCTTAGCAGGAAACTGCCAAAAGTTGTCAATAGTAGCAGTATGAACATTCTTAAAGAAGTATTTGATGGTGTATGGTAATCTTGATTTAGGTTGTATGCTGTATCTCGTGCTATAACTCTAAGTACTGTACAGTGCCTGTACTGTACTACAAAGCTATTTGTATGTGTATTCTTTAAGCAAACCTCATTGGTCATCTGGTGTAATCTGCATGTGGATGTAAACACTAAGAAACCTCCTGGGGATAGTTCAGCAGCTTAGCCTGTGGATGTTGCCTTTCCGCGAGATCAGTTCCCTCACCATTCCCTTTAGATGATCCTACCAGGGTACACACTGCATTCTTAATTCAAAACAACTTTTGTGCTAGTAGAAAGATGTGGTTATCTAGAAAAAGCCATTTGCGATTCTCTGTAAAATAGAGAATTGATCTCATTTCCAAAATTATCAAAAAGAAATAAAAAAACTTTGTCGCATCCTAATCTCATGTGAAAGGAAAGGATCCACAAAGAATTCAGTTTTCAGTCTTGTATGCATTTTATGCTTTGTGTAAGAGACGCCAACATCTATGTGCAACTTTTGCCTGAAAACAGAATTCGCCGAAGTTGTGAAAGAATCTAGGCTTCACTAACACCATCTTGAAAATGTTGCAAATGTTTAAGTGTTGGATAGTTCACGGATGAGATCATTTCTGCCTATATCAGTGCTGGTCGAGCTGTTGGAATTTGTGGTGGAATAATTTGCATCAGTTTAGAAACATGTTCCTTCTCTACATGGGGCAGAGTCTCAATTATCAAAATGCTGAACCTCCCCAAAATGCTAAATCTATTTCAGAACATTTCTGTTTATCATGGGAAGGCTCGTTTTGATTGGTTGAGATCACTTATGATTCAGGTGACTTGGTTTCCGAAAAGCCCCCGAATCTGTTGGGAGATGCTTACCAGACAACATGCTACTATACTATTGGGCAGTTCAGTCCCACTTTGCATCCTATTGGATGCCTAACAGGCTGCCCCTCCTACACCTACGATCTGAGTGCATTTGTGTGTACCCTCACCCTTTGCAGTCTCTGATAATCTCTTATAGAGCAAGGGATGAGAGTAAATACTTCCAGGACAGCCCTATAACTTATGCTTGGGCAAGACTATATCGGCGCACAGGGACAACATTACACTATGCGCCAGAGTTGGGGCTATGGGGAATTTGAGTTCTGGCACCAACGTGTGACAAATGGTTAGCCAACGCCAGGAGCACAATGGGAATTAAACATTAGAGAGACATGTACCGGGAAGGGCTCTTTGTAACTAAACAACTGCTTGTGGAGAAGCTGGGAAGGAAGCATGGCCACCTTTTTCAGTACTATAGAATGAGGGAAACATGTATGTCATGGTATCCTGACGTTCTAACTAAGCCCACACCATCCCCTCTCTTAAGGTGTATAGCAGCATACAAGGGCAGTGGGCACATTGGGCCCGGTTAATGGAATTTTTTGCACGTGCACGGTTCAAAGAGACTTTGGACTTCCTACACAAACCCTGATTTATGGAACTAAGCAAAGTGTATTTTTGCAGTGCAAAGACAGTGCAAAGTCATTTTGTACTGCAAAAAATGACTTTGCACTGCAAAAATGCACTTTGCACAGATCCATTAATCAGGGTTTGTGTCGGCATAGCAAAGTTCCTTTTCGGCAGTGCAAAGCCACATTGAACCGTGCAAAAATATTCCATGAATCGGGCCGACACCATGATATGTTAGTTCAGGGGCTGCTACCCCCCACACAGCTTAACACTAGGACTCACTGGGAAGTAGATTTGGGAATGTCACTGGACGACTCCACATGGAGGAAGATTTGCGTCTATACAAATGAGCTTTCTATCAACGGCAGATACAAACTCAGTCAGTTCAAAATACGCCACCAGGCATACATCACCCCAAGAGACAGGCTGGATTTGACCTTTCACCTGATGCAGCATGTACGAAGTGTGGATGGGAGGAGGCAGGAATTGTTTTCTTCAGATATGGTGTTGTGCACCTTTACAGCGATTTTGGCATCAATTGTTAGCCTTGTACTGGTCAGGGACATCCCACCTACTCCTTTAGTGTGCGTGCGGGGTGCAAAGTGCTGTGTCACCAAAATCTCTAACACATTGCTGGCAATGTGCCTTATTCTGGCAAAACACTGTTTTCTCCTCTCATGGTCGCACACAAACACCTCCGAAATCAGAGGAGGCTACAGTGCCATTTTTGGAGTAGTGAGACGGAAACTAACTGCTGGCATCTCATGCCCTCTACTCTGCGCCCACCGGATATTGGGCAAACTTATCGAGCACTGACTGCGCCTAAAGGAAAGCGTAGACTTTGAGAACGCTTTTCTGAAATGGCCCTTGGCCTGCGCCATCTGAGTTGCCCGGACTCCATGTCAACCATGTCTGTACGAGGCAGCCGCTTGCTGCTGTTCTGTAGCCGCTTTTTTGTATTAACCGTCATTCTAAGTTACTTTTTTTCAAGTTACACACACATATTCCCTGGCACACCCAGGGCTTGGCCATTCCACATGAATACATGTGCTGATTGTATCATTTAAGAGTGTACAATGTGCACGTTTCCTATTGCAAAGTGCAAGATGCTCAATTTGCTGCAAGTCACGTGCATGCCACAATCAGAAATAGTTTCATGAATCAAGTTACACATTTTTCAGGCATAAGACACACTTACTAGAAGAAAACAGTTGTGTGAATTGACTCCGAAACTGTATGCAAAATGAGTTTAAAAAAACTAGTCAAAAAGTTGCTTTTTAACATTTCGAATGGTGATTCTAAAAGCACCCATTGTGCATTGAACATTAGATCCGTTTCTAACACATGCTGCTCTTGGCTGTGCTACTGTACAGGAAAAGGACTGCAGGATAAGTCAGGCAGTGGCAGGGCTCAAGTCGAGGGCACACGTAGGTGGACGGTGTCCATCCACTTTTTTCAGAGGGTGAACTCAGTCCCCTCCAGCTAAAATGAGAGGATAGCTCAGGGGCAACGTGCGCGCCTTGAAAGCAATACGACACGGATCCCCGGTCCGCGCTTACAAACCTGTAGGTATTAAGCGCATTATAAATCACCTGTCATATCATATTGTGAATTTATGAATTAAAGCCAACAAACTGCAGTCATCAGCTTTGCAGGCAGAACACTTCCCCACTTCACTATATAACCTGATGAAAAATAACAAACAACCAAACAACTAAAGGTGAAATGTCTCATTTCGGCACTGCAAGTTCCATGCAAAACATTTGTATTTGTTTTTGGAGTTTAAAACATGCACACCTTTTAACGTTGGCAAAAACACTATTAGAAGAAATATCCTCTCTTGGTTTTGCCATTTGTCCTGTGCAATTTGAGTGGTTATGCAAAGCCAATTTATTGATATGTGATATTTCCCTTTGATATGCTATTTTCTGGCGATGTCACAACCCATTGTGTTTGTTGATGAATCCCCTCCCCCCCACATTAATTTTTAGGACTTCACCCCAGGGTAGTGGGATAAGGGAGGTTGGAATGCTGCTGTCATTGTCCAAGCCTATTGTCTGTATGCATGGGCGTAGAAGGTAAAAGTGCATGACATACATAGGATAGTTGTGTGGTGCAGGCATCCTCTTCATCTATGCTCATGTACTACCTTAGGTCTAAGAGGGGGTTGCAATATATTTGCTTCAGTAACCGAAATCTTGAAATCTGTCCACGTAATTTCTGGTACATTCCTTTAAATGCAATCAGGGTGTTGTTCTGAGGACATGTTGCTCAGTGGATCCCTATACAATAGCTATATTTTGCAAGCATATGCTTTATGCAGAGGATCAACGAAATCTGGTCTATCTTATTTTGGGGTAAAGAGAAGAGATCTAGTGGGTCTTTTCCATCTATCTCTGAAGATGCACTTATCTTAAAGTCGAGTGAGTCTCCTTTGTTGCTTTAGAGATGATGCATTAGATAAAGGGTGCTACTGTCTGTGATACTGAATATTTATGGAAACTCCTACTGTGTATTGGGATTTTGCCTGGACACTTCTGGCACATGAATCGGAATGCCTATATCTTAGCTGTGGCTCACAGAGCGGATTCATTGAAGATGTCAGTTCCATTCTCTGTCTGTGGTCTACCGGGTATTCGTTTGAGACTTCATAATATACATTCAAGGTGGACACTGACCCCAACCAAATCCGTCAGAATCCAGGCAACAGCAATGGGACAGCTCATTGTGGTTCTGAATTGAGTGATGTTTACATGCATATTCATGGCTAGAATCCAACTTAATGTACAAAGTACTTAGTGCTGTGAGTTGGTCTAACTATGTACCTGCTCACTACAAAAATCCAAGGCAAGATAGATACACACACACGCACACACAGTGACATTCAGGAAGGACACCTTCAGAGGCACAAGCACTAGGCACCATTAACTCTATAATTAGAGTAGGGAAATCAAATAGAGGAAGAACGAACGGATTTCTTAGGGCAGTCAGAAATAGAGCAAACGTGAAAGAAATACCTGCTTTATCTGTCTGTTACTTATCACATTGAACACCAGGCCTACAGCACATGTGCAACAAACACTAATCAGGTCACACATGTTGCACAAATGCACATTCCTCCAACATCAGCCTTTGGAGCAAATAGTGATTCATAGGGGAACATAATTTCCTAAAGTGAGATTTGAATATATAAGTAAAGACCCTTCACCTTGAGAGACTAAAATAGTTATGTATTTCCATGGAGAGTTATGTACACCACAGTAATGTCAAAAATAATCTTCCACAAAACATTGTGGAATTCTCCAAACCCCTACAGTGGAGGATTTTCTGAAAACCGGTGAGACCTACAGTCTTACCCTTTCACTGTGTCTGTAAATTCTTGTATATTTTCCAACTGAGAACGTGCCACTGACACCAATCGTGGACTATGCAGCGCTGCACATGATGCACATGGAAGGGGATCATTTGGAATCCCAAACATTGGACTTCACTGGAACCTATGCCATTCCCCCTTTAGCAATGGTGGAACACCAGTGAATCACACATTTGGTGGAGAATGACCTCAGTCAGTAGTTATGTGTAATTTACACAATAATTCATAGTTGTTTACTCATGACTCCCCTTTGTTGCATATTAATTGCATATTCATGAATGCATTGTTATTATAAACGTATTTCAAAATATGGGAACTAGAAATGAATCACTCATATGCTTCAATTTAACACATCCGTTTTGTGGGCATTTATCCATTGCAATTTCCAAGTTTATGCGTGTGTATACTACCTGTTACTGGTGCCCAAATATTGCAGCCAATTACAGATAATAAACTAGGGCCTTCACTTATGGGCTCAGGAGTCTGGGAGTTAGACATACACAATTTGAATAATTTTACTTGCAAAAGAGCAGTCAGTTATCTGTTGCAAAATCCTCTAGTATTAAACGGTGACCTTTTGAGTACCTGCAAAGTAGCACAACAGGTCCAAATTCCACATGGCATAGCATGACATTTCAGCCTGCCTGCTGGAATCTCACCATATCTCACACACGTAAATACTCAAATCTCTATATATTTAATTCAGAATAGCAATAGACATTCTAGACTTGCACATAATGGCCAGTGTGTTCAATTCTCAACATCGAAACCATTTCCAAATGACACATACAGTTACCCAAGAGCAGCAATGTATGGAATCAGAGTACTGGCGCATGCCACTCATTTCCCAGGTAAATATGGTGCTGTGGGTTATTATTATATGTCTGCGTTTTAAAGTAAACTTAAAATGAACTGCATCAACATTTTGCAGGTTTTGATTAGGGAAGCAATATTATCGGTTCAGAAAGCACAGTCCAGCTTAGATCACACTTTATAATAACTTTCCAATACATACTTTAGGAGAAATGTTACCTGAAAGTTCACAAAAACATCAAGCACAAACACAAAATGAACAGTATTGACAGTATTGAGGATTTACTTTTAGCACCAAACAAAATGTCATATCTGATTTATTAGATAGGAAACTTTGTACGTTTTTGGATATTCAAAGACAGTGTTTCCCCATACCAACATATTCACAATGTATAAATGACTTAGTAGAATATATAGCTAAAATAGAGTAAGGCATGTTCAACTAAAACGAGCAGGCTTCTCCCCCAGCAAGCCAGAGTAGATGCAATAACATGTTTTCCACTGAGACCATGTGGACAAGCCTACAGCTGTTTCTGTAATCAGGTTTTTTAAATTTGAAGCTTTTGGAAATAACAATTTATGATTTTTACAGGAGCTTCATTCAGTATCAACATATTACCTACAAGCAACATGTTCTGGGGTCATTCAATATGTATAGAAACCTCTTTGCTGTTTGATCAAATGAGTTCCGCGCGCTGTTTGTGGAAGCCCTGTTTTGTAAAGGCTGTCCGTGGCTGTCCCTCTGAATCTTTGCTGTCTGCATCCAAGGTGAAAACTTGGTGAAAATGTTCGGAGTGCCCAGGGCCCTCCAACCCTACCCAGAACTCCTCAAGACCAACAGCGCATGTGCATTTGCGAGCGCTGTTTGTGGAAGCCCTGTCTTGTAAGGGCTGCCTGTGGCTGTCCCTCTGAATGTTTGCTTTCTGCATCCACAGTACGCTTTTCATCTGAATTTGGACTTTAACAACTGAAGCCTGAATAGTGCTCTCAAACGTATGTTTGTTTGTTTTAGGTGAAAACTTGGTGAAAATGTTCAGAGTTCCCAGACCCCTCCCACCCTACCCAGAACTCATCAAGACCAACAGCACACACGCTTTTGAGTGTGCGCTATTTGTCGGAGGCCTGTTTTGTAAGGTCTGTCTCTGGCTGCTTTGGGCAGTGTTGGCAGTGGTGCTGGGGGATAATCTGACTTACTTTAATATTTTAAGAGACAAGCACTCACAGTATTGATAATCTTAATTGTACGCTCACTCTTGTGCTTCATACGGATTAGAATCTGTTACAAGGTGTGGCGTGGAAGAGGACGCATATTTCTATTAAAAAAAAATAACCTGCATGCCTGCTTGCTTTTATTCATTGAAGTCAAGCATGCCTCAAACAACGGCGTTTGCCGAGGGTAATCGACCTCGAAGATCAACGACTCAGAGGGTAATTGTTTTGATACCTGTGACTGCAACTAGGCAACACCCTGTAAATACAGACATTTGTGATTTCTGCTCAGTACGCCCTGAGTGCGTAGCCACGTTGCCTTCACAGAATGCCAACACAGAGCAGTTGATGTGTAATCAGGCACCAGACCCTAGTGTTACTATCACTTCCACTTCGTCTGAAGCCACCCCTATTAACTCCATTGATATTATTACACACGGAAGCACCACACCATCACAAGTGGTATCTGATCAAACACTGTTAGGAACAACAGAACCTTTACGAGTGCCAGCTGTGGACATAATTGCACCAGAGGTAGTCGCAGAACATATGAGCATAAACCACCTAATCTCCGATATACCAATTCATGCAAGTGCGTGTGAATCAACCATTGGCATGAACAAGACCTCTTCGACAAACTATCATGACAGATGCTCAATAGACTCCTCGGTTCAATCTGGGTCCTATGCACAACCAACACCGCAAAGGCATATGCTGTCACAAGCACGTTCTCCACAAAATCACGCAAGCCAGAGATCGATGCTGGAGATAACATTATCAGCAGTAAACATGATGATAACAAGCTTGTTTAAATTATTTGAGTCATTAGATGTCAAAATGACACAGCAATCAGCACAAATTCAACTGATCTCAAACTGGATAGCACAAGAAATGGAAATACGAGCAAGCAAGAGAATCCCGCCTGAAAAGCCGAAATTGTGGTTGGTGCCCATTTTACCTGATGTGCGCAAATCTCTAGAAATGACTATTATGCCCTTGGCTCTCCCCCATTTTGAGCAAGTAATCAGACCAGTAGGAGATGATCGTGTAAATGCATCAATTGTAAAAAGAAATGATTCTTGGATTAGTGTGGAGCAGAATAATTCTCTGTAGCCAGCCAGCATCACACAGAATCCTTCTGACATATTTAGCAAAAAGGGAATAAATCGAGTAAAACGTAACATACCAAAGCCCACACCAAAACACCCGGAACAACAGAAAAAAAACGAAAAAGAAAATATGCGGCCAACAAACCCAGCCAATATAAGGAGTGAAAAGCCATGTATTCGAGCCATTTGTAGAGTGCTGACAAGCCCCATCAATCTGGCATCCTCAGATACAGTAACAACAGTGAAAACAAATACAGTGTTAAATATCTGTGAAAATCAAAACAAAGAACACTCTCTAACACATGAACCACTGAATGATCTTATTGCGGGAATAGAACAAGATCCTCCTAGTATATCACCAAACCTAGCACAATCCAAGAGAGTACATCGGGAAACCACAGAGACAAACGAACCACAACAAAATAGTCACCCAATGTATGAGGAAAAGGGTAAGGAGATTAAAAAGGTGGTAGACGTCTATCTTGTCGACCGACTTAAAGATCAAGCACAAATGTTGCATAAATCAACTGCTATCAGGGACACCATACCGAAAGAAGCAGCACAGGGGGGCTGTTTGCAACATAGAACCCCAATCCATCAGTCTGACAAGGCAATGCATGATTCCCGACTGCCTATTAGAACCTCAGCTCAATTGCCACCGACAAATGAACCGCTTCTCAATAATGATGTGAACAACATGTATAATAAAGAGGAGGTGACGCGACATTCCATTATTAGAAATGAAAAGCCCACACAGCGAGCACACTCCCTTATCATGAAATGCTGTGCAGTGCTGTACGACAAATATAACCTTTGCAGAGCAAGTACTATGAACACCTTTGCAGAAGTGCCAGCATTGGAAGATATTACCTCCAAGGATATAGATCAGGTTGAGTTTCTGAGTGAGGTGGATTTATCAATTCTGAGACTTTGGATCCCCTCCGGTGTAGTCTTGAATGCACTTTGGAGAGCAAAGATGGATCTATTCAGGATGGGCTTTATGTTAACACAAAACCTGCATATGAAACATGTGCTCCCAGCGGAGCATAAAGCAGACCTCCTAACTCCGCAATGTTTAAATTGTGAACATGCTAGAGGCCAGCATTTACCAAAACTCCAAAATGGTCGAGCATAACCCGGGAGGATAGCTCAGCGGCAACGTGTTCGCCTTGGAAGAAAGACGACATGAAGCAAACACAGGTTCAATCCCCGGGTCCGCACTTAGAAACCTCTGGGTATTTAAGCACATTATAAATGCGCAACTAAGACAAAACAAATATTACAATTACGCAACTAAAAAACAAACAATTCCTGTAACAGCACCTCGATGCCCACGGGCTGTGTGAGCTCTTTAAAAATGCACATAAATAAAAATAAAAATAAATAACCATCAGTGGAAAAAAATGTGAAATTGGCCAGTTGGAACACCCGTGGTCACTCACATTTGCAGTCATCCACTGACAACCAAATAAATACATGCAATATTATAGCTCTCCAGGAAACGTGGCTCACCGTGGCACCAATTTGGGATGACCACGATATCATCTTACAACTTGCTAAGTCAGCTATACGAGGCAGACCAACGTCTGGCCTATTGGTAGCAGTAAAAAATGCTCTGGTCTCACCATTTAACCATGGGCAGCTCCAAATAATGTCTTGCAATTGGTTCAAATCAATTGCCATGACCGCAAAATAGCCCTGTTAAATATATATAGAAATCCTGCCGGGATACCAGATGATAGCTTCTATAAAGCATTTATATCATTACTAAACATCAATCTTATGACCACAGAGATATCTACAACCATTATCATGGGAGATCTTAACCTTGATTGTTTAAATACTGAGTACAAAGCAAGACAACCAAACGTAGCAAAATGGATTGTGCTTATGGCTGAAAGAAATTTTGGAATGGCCAATGGATCAATGGCTGGCGACGTACCACCACAAAGCACCTGGATGAGAGGTAGATCAAAATGAATTATTGATTACATCTATCTCGATGACCAAATGTTCACAGCAGTATATAAATTCGAAATTGTTCAACAATCTCATATTGACCATCACATGCTTACAATGTCATGGACATGGGACCTCGACACAAATACTTTGAAAGCCCATTGGTACAAGCAACCATTAACAATTAACAATGCTAAAACGCGCTTTCGATGGTGTGAAAACAATCTACTATTATTAAATGACAAACTCTCACAGCTGTATATGAGCAGCTCTGTCAAGCAATATACAGATGCCCTGGATGGCTTCAAGTTCTCAATAACGACAGCCGGGTCTAAGGCATTTAAACACACGCTTTGATCCTGAAGACAGGGAGAGATGAGCAGATTTTCGAAAAGAAAAAAAAGCCTTTCTCTAGTTGCCACCATTGTAGAGACGAAGAGCTTATATGTTTCAACAAGATAGTGAAATCGCTCCAAAATAAAATTCTGTGCAAACCTGACATCTTCTGAATAACACTAAACATAACATGCAGTGGCTAAAACATTTTACTAGTTTGTACGCCGATTCAGAATTTGATAACCTGGAGTATTCACATCACTTGGCAGAACCATGGCACTTGCGCTTCTCTGATGATAGCACAGAATATCTAATCAACAAATTGAGTGGCTCAAGAGCAATGGGGCCGGATGTGCCATGTTTTAGGCGGATTGTGGAAATTGGGCCATAATACTGAATATTATCTTTCTGGACATAGTCATAAAACGCATCATGCCCCCATCTCAATGTGCAAATCACTGATTGTTTCAATTTTTAAGAAGGACGATCGGTCCTCCCCACACAACTACAGTCCCATAGCGTTGTTGGATGCGCCAGGTAAAATCTTTGATCCCATACTATTACGAGACTTTAATGCATGGACCAAGGCACACCAACAACGAGATCCCAACCAGACTGGCTTTGTAGCGGGAATGGACACAGGAATAAATCTACTATGCCTCATTGCAATGAAGGGCCAAGCACAAGCTACGAGTCAACCCATTTACTTTTCGTCAGCATTCGACTCTATCTCTCGAGTTTTACTTATGTCCAAGCTCAAGAAGTTAGGTTGTTCATCCACTATGAGTGACATAATCTATGCCCTGCACTCGAATACATCAGTGCAAATAAGAATGACTACAGAGGGGCTGCTCTCAACATACATTCACACATCAAGAGGGCTGAAGCAGAGATGCATCCTTGCTTCAGCTCTCTTTATATTATTCATGCACGATGTCAAGAGGGATGAAGCAGAGATGCATCCTTGCTTCAGCCCTCTTTATATTATTCATGCACGATGTCAAGAGGGATGAAGCAGAGATGCATCCTTGCTTCAGCCCTCTTTATATTATTCATGCACGATGTCAAGAGGGATGAAGCAGAGATGCATCCTTGCTTCAGCCCTCTTTATATTTTTCATACACGATGTCAAGGATGCATTTGAGAGTATCATCTCTGACTCACCTAAACTAAATTGACACCAATAAAAGTATTATTTTATGCTGATGATTTGGTTCTTATCTCGAAAACACCAATTGACCTTCAGAAATTATTGAACACATTGGCAGAATATATAGAGAGAAGCCAACTTACAATCAATCTCCAAAAGGCCAAAATCCAAGCATGCACTTACAAGAAACTCAATTGTGGTAAAATGATGTGGACCATTAAAAAAGTTCAGTTAGAAGTAGTACCGCACTACACATACCTGGGGATGATATTAGATGAGGAAGTGCTGAATAGAACTCATCTATTGAACCTTAAACGGAAATTAACAACAGCCATATCGCAGACAAAGGTCATTATCAATAAATATGGCAGATTTTCTCAGAGTCTGGCTTTGACGTATTACACTTAGAAAGTTACACCAGTCCTATTAGATGTCATTGATTCTAGGACCATTTTGCCAGATTCCTTTTTTTGATAAACTTGATGGTAAATTTTGGAGACAGATTGTACATCCCCCCCAGTGCATCCCAGTGGCGTGGTTGCATTATGAATTGGGTCTGGTCTCCTTGAATGCCTTATATCTTTGGCGACTCTGTGCCCTGCGTAGAAAATGCCTCATATCCACTCACTCATTCACTTTGCTTGGGACATTGTCTGATTATGTGTTTCTTTCTAATCACAAGTTTCCCAATTCATGGACAATGGGCATCTATAGAATCTTGGCTAACGCCGATGTCATCCTTGAAGTCTTAGTTACTGATCCAGATAGAGCCAAGTTGAAAACATACTTGGGGGACTGGCTAGAAACAAGATGACTTTGCTTAATATACAAACACTTTGCAAAGAATCCTTTTGGAGAAAAAAAAATGTGGCTAATGGAACCATATTTCTATAAATCCCCCTCTCCGGCGTTTAGAGCTTCCATTTTGCGATTAAGGTTACATGTATGGCCGACTCGTGATCTACTGGCAGAACGAAAATTAATACATGCAGACAAAAATGTTTGTCGAGTCTGTAGAGAATCGTTCTGTAAAGAGACTTTAGAACACCTGATAATACATTGCCCTGCCTTAGTATTTGAAAGACAAACATTTTTTGAAAAGCATTATTTGTATCTTGGAGAACTGAACTCTAAACTCAGATGGCAGTTGCGTGTGACTACTCCTCTAATCAGTATCAGAATTGCAATGATAAACTTCTTAACAGCTTTGGCGTTGAATGACGTCAAAGGTTGACCAAATGAATACATGTATTTGCTTTTCTCGCTCGGCACCGAGTGACTTTCCTTTTGTACATTTGACAAATGAGAAAAGTAAAACTGAGGTTCATTTTGTCATCAACCTCGATAGTAATTAAGTCTGTGAAATGAACATCTGAAACTCGAACTAACAGTGTTCTGTTATTGCTGTATTTTATGTTTTCTTACACAAATCATGGTATTATGTCAAATGAAGGGTATTGACATTCTTCTGTATAGAATATATTGCATGGAAACTGTGAAAAGACATCTCAAATTTGACTTAGCCATAGAGTGATAACACAAATCACGTGTTTGTCATGTAAATATGAAATTATTACGATATTGTTCTTATATCTGTTTATAACTATGAACTTGAATTTTAATAATGTTTATGCACATTTTGTGAATGAATTTTGTAATTGAAAAGTTGAATAATTCAGCTAATTAAATAATAGGAAAAAAAAATGAGTTACCATTTTTCATTGCCCTTCACTAGCATTTCAGTTGTTTACACTGACAATCAGATAGAAAATAGAACCAGTTATCGGCCAGTGTGTTCAAATCCTTACATCAAAAGCACTTCCAAATTACAAATAAAGTGACATTTACAAATTATAGAAATAACTTTCTTTCTCCAAGAACACCAGCAATTAATGGAATCAGTGAACTGTGCATGTCTCTCATTTCTCATGTAAATTAGGTGCTATGTGATATTTGGTGCTATGTTATATTATTATATGTGTGCAGTCTAAAGTAAGCTTAACATGAATTGCATCACAATTCTGCAGATTTTGATTGTGGAAGCAATATTATAGGTTCAGAAAGCACAACGATGTTGTTAAATGTTATAAAGGCCCCTCCCCTGAGTCCCCTCTCACCTCACTAATAGAGTGCCACTGTTCAGTTTCAAGAATGAAGGCTATATAAGATTTACATTTGCATAATTTTTATTGAATGAGAAAAGACACGATTAAACATACTCTCATTTTACATTCCTTACAAAAAAAGCTAGATGCATGTTATCAAGCAGTAACTCGTAAACAAATGCATCCGTCACAGGTGTTCCGGCAAGACAAAATAAGATTAGTACAAAAAAAGACGTTGTTTCCATGCAAAACCATGATAGGAATGCTTTAAAGAATAAAGAACTGGCTATGTTCACCACACACTTAACGCATTATTTGCAAGGAAAGGCTATTAACTACCAAGAAAAACATGAATGAAGTGCACTTCACAGGATTTACATGTGTGGAGCATTATTTTGTCCAGAAGAAGACATTACATCCATAATATTGTTGGAATATTTGAAAACTAGAAAATTTAGTCAATAGTAAAAGTATCAGCCGGCAGTTTCATGAGGAGAAGGCAGATTGTTGACTGTCTTGCTAGTAGACCATTCTTACCTTGTTGGGAGTGGACCAAATATACTTTATAGTCAAATTTGGGGAGACAGATTCCCTCCCCAGGTCTAATGAAATTTACAGAAGGCATACTTAATTATATATTATGCACTGGATTTGTTTACATTTATCATAAATCAACCACGTATCTAACCAGTAAAGGATACAATTGGTAGGGTCTTTCCGGATCCTTGGAGACGGAAACGGCATGAAGGTATTGAAGTCAAAATAGACCTTCCAAATGATGCTACTCTCTGACTAAGCTAACCAGTCAGAGGGATTAATCACTGGAAAGGGCATGGGAAAACAATTGGAAGTCAGCCTAGGATAAAACTAAAGTGTAATGAAGATATGTCCCAACATAAATTATCATGAATATGTCAACTAATTGGACAGCACTAACCTGAATGCTGATAACGGGAATCTCCGACAACCAGTCTCTTGAGAAAATCCAATTTGAACCAAGGAAAAAGGAGGGAAGGTTACTAAGGGAAACTTATCCCGAACGGCACGAGGGTCACGCTAGATACCGGGATGGTGCACAACAGGATAGCGTCCAAGGTACTGTGCACAATCACCTTCTTAATTAACAGTTGTCTCCAGTACTTCCTTTCCCTTGTAGAAAGGATAAGTTAGAAAACACCTGTTGTTTCTTCACAGGCGACAGGATTCAATCAGAACGTAGCACCTTTGATTTCCAGAAAATCTGTGTGTGGATTTATCCGTGGCAACAGTGCACGCAGCCAGGAGAGCCACACGTTTGTTTTCTTACACGCGACTGCAATTGCTCCAGGAAACTATGTGTGGATTTTACATGCAGCAACACTAGACGCAGCCAGGAGAGCTGCACGTTTGTTTTCTTACACTCGGCTACAATAGTTCCAGGAAACCACGTGTGGATTTTACACGTGGCAAAATTACACACAGCTGGGAAAGCCACATGTTTTTTTTCATTACACGCGGCTGCAATAGTTCCAGAAAACGCTTGTGGATTTACACGCGGCAAAAGTACACTGAGCCGGGAAAGCCAAACGTTTGTTTTCTTACATGCTGCTGCAATAGTTCCAGAAACCGCATGTGGATTTATACGTGGCAAAAGTACTCGCAGCCGGGAAAGCCACACGTTTGTTTTCTTACATGCTGCAACAATAGTTCCAGGAAACCGCGTGTGGATTTTACATGCGACAAGGAGATTGCGGTTGCAAGAGTTTGCATGTGGAGGATTACACACAGCCAGAAGAGTCATACGTTGTGTTCTTACACGCGGCAGCAATCGTTTTCAAGAAACCGTGTGAGGGTTTTACACACGACAAGGAGTTTGCTGTTGCAAGAGTTCGCGTGTGGAGGATTACATGGAGCAAGGAATGCAGAAAGAAAGTGCTGAAGAGTTTCAGATCAAAGCTTCAGCTACAGGACTCCATGAATCTCAATCAGAAGCAGCGAGCGACTTCCACATGATGCTTATAAACGTAGAGCAGAAAACACGTGACTATCTCAAATCACGTGATACTAACGACGTGTATAATGCAAACCCCGTTTTCCGGGCAATGTATCATACAGTCTCCATCTAGAATAGAAAGGCTTTGAGTTTCTATGGGCATAACAAGACCTGCAAGAATAGGGTGTTACAGGTCCGGGTCCAGTAATCTGACTGCCGTGAATGACATACGTATTTTTGGTTATCTGCAAAATAGTTGTATTGGATGTTACATGATTGTATAATAACGTAATCATGGATTATAGTGTGCTACCTCCATTGCATTAAATATGAATAAATAGTTATTTGAACATATTTAAACATATAATTCATATTTTATAATTTATCCCATAGGATTCCATGAATTCATTTTTAATTTTCAAACAGATATTCATTAGCTATGGTACGGATGTCTTCATACCGCAGCTTAATATTAACTATTTCTGTGAAAACACTTTGGGTACAGTTTAAAGAGATTATAATTTACAAAGAGCCATGAACTGACTGCACAAATGTGCTATCTGTATCATTGTTATGTTATGTTGTCTTATACCGTGCACCGTTTCCACCACTGGGATGCTCTCCAGGTGCTCACGCTTAACCTAACACGCTCAGAGCAGAATCCTCTCTATACTCCTTTTGCAAATCCCTCAAGCCCACCTTGTTCACTTAGCCTCACTATACACTGGCCTCCAGCCCTCCACGTCCATATACCCTGCTAGCGCAATATACTTACTTACTTGAAGATTAAATCAAATGCAAATTCTCTGTAACACCTAAGCTGAAAACCAAACTGTCACTCAATGCGAACTATTTGTAAATAACCTGCTTTCCTCCCTCTGTAACCAGTAAGATTATCTGTAACAGCGCCACGATGCCCACAAGATGATGTGCGCTTTAAAAATATGAATAAATAAATGTTGTTCTGCAAGAAAGAGGGTGGTGTTTGTTAGTGATTGTAGAATGATACGGTATGTTTAGAACCAGGAGAAACTGGTGTCTGTGTGTGTTGCGAGTGAGTTGATTGAATAACCTGGCATGTTGTATCTGTATGGGTAAGACTCAATGCCTCGGTTTTGTTCTAGCGTTATGTTGGTGGGGTGTTTGTGTATTTCATGGCTGGTAGTGTAATCACGTGCACTGGCTTGTTGTAATCATAGGGGATGGTCCAGTGTTGTGGTTGTTTGATGTATGCAGGAGAATGTTATGTTTGACTGTGTTGTAGTGTGTTTCATGTGTAGCATTGCTGGTGTCTAAGGTTGTATGCACTGGTTTGTTCTGTCTGAAAGGGGAAGATCCAGTGCCTATGATTGTTTGTTGTGTGGTGAAGTTAGTTAAGTTTAGTGTGTGTTTATGTAGTTTGGGAAACACTACGTGTGTATAGTGCTTATGAGTCATGCATGAGGGGAGTGAAAGCAGGAGCAGGGTGGTTAGTACCTTGGTTACTTACAAAATGTTTCCAAGTATGTCCTCAAAGGTCATCCAGCTGCAACTTAATGGTGCCCTCCAAGTCTTTCAGGGGCGGTACACTGGTCGCCCCTGACACCTCTCTAAAATCAGAGCACTAGCTCTTCCCACAGGTTTCTCAGAGTGCAGCATATTTGCTAGTCCCATTAGTCTTATTAATCTCTATATGCACAGCAAGAATTATTAGATACCATTGCGCACACAGATCGAAAATGTATTTTTGGCTGGATTGAAATTACTTCTCACTTAATTGTAAAGACTGTAAGAATGCACTGTACATTTCCTATTTAAGAGATCGGAATAATGACCGCATAATATGTTTGCTGAAAAATAATTGGTCTGGTTTAAATGACAACCAGACAAATATTGGACCTAAAAAGGAGGTCAGGCATAAAGAAAACTCCCTTAAGCAATACATTATGGAGGAGTTGAATTTATAGAACAAGACTAGCAGTTACCACATTTAGTGATTCGTCTGTGTTCTAAGGGACTTCTTAGAGCTGGGATTGAACCCTTAATGGCTGTATAAATTATAGAAATTTCACAAGTGTTGCAAACTGTGCATTTCATTGTAGAAAGAAATCTAAGGGGGTCAAGCAAAGAAAGAATACTGATGACCCTCACAAGCTTCTGATGAAACACAAAAAAATCAGATATTCATCAGGTTGTCATATAAACCTGACCAACTATTTTTAGAAAACATCCTGAAGAAGACCTTAGGAATTAAGGTTAAAACACGTGTTGGCAAATCGAGCAAAGATTATATACACCGAAAAGTGATTAATGCTTTCATTTTGGGAATTACATTATTCAAGGCAAAGCCTTTTAAATAAATTAGGGGGTGTGTTGCAGGTAGTCATTACTTTGATCTCTTGTTTAACTTTGATAACTATATTTATTAGATACAATAGAGAGAATATAGCTTTTCAAGATTGAGGTAGATAGTTCAATGTACTGTTAGCCCTTACTTTACATTTCTTGTTTAAGCAATGTCTTTTGATATCACCTTCACAACACCCTGCTACTCCCCACTTCTTGGACTTAACAGGAAAAACAGAATGGTGGCTATAGAGTAGATATAGATTCATTTGATTGTTATACTCACTTTGGATTATTCTTTAAAGGCGCAGAGCCAGCAGAGACTAGCAGCCTCAAGTGCTACCAGTGAAGTCTCAGTCAACAGCCACCCCATGGTCTGCTTGCATGAAGTTAGAACTACCTCAGGTTACCCTCTATGCAGGTTCTCTCGTGTACAGGGATCATCTCCTTGGAACATGAAATGCCCCTTCTGGAGCACTAAATTTGGTCTACCTCACTAATCCATTAATTCTATGGAAACAAATGGTGTTCTTTCCTGCATAATTGTACAGGGCCAGAATTCTATACCCTATGTGCTCCCACTTTTGAAAACTAAAAATATTCCTATGCTTATGTAATAATAATGTCACACTATGTGGTTGGATGCACCCCCCAATCTTAAATGGATGTTCCTCTTTCTTTATGTATGATTAGAAAAAAAGTTGAGGGCCAATCTGCTGTTAATACTCTTAACTGCAACATCATTTTTATCCATAACTTCTTATAGCAACCTGCCATACCGGTCATATTAATGAGGAATGAACTGCTGTACTCTGACATCACAGACACATGCCTGCATATGTGACATTAATATGCTCGACAAATATTCAGACATTTAGGAATATTTACCATTGCAATCATTTCTACTAATCTTAGGGAATGCACATTTGGTGTCACTTTGGAGAGGAGACTCCCAGCTTGAAAGCATACCCGGTCCCATGTTTCTAAGTCATATGTTTCCAAAGTTATGAGACAGTTTTATTTGCACGCATAATGTAATTTGAATCATGACCTGCATTTACCCTTTGAACAAAATGCTGTGCTTCAGCGCAGGACTCATGTAAACAAGTCTATTTAAGGGTTTGAGTGAAAGATTAATTCGAAATGATGTGAGACACCTGCTTTGCTCTTCTCCATTATCCTAACAGTTGGCAAACTTCATTATGATGCAGAGTTCAAAAGGTGCCACTTTTAATGGAATAATTTGCTTTTGAAGCTCAACAGTAAAACAAACTGGTACAGACCAACATAACTAATCTACAAAGTGCAAATCTCAGGCTATTGGAATTTTAAGATAAGGGGCCCCTGTAAAATAAACCCCAGGTTATGAGCTGCTTTGCTCGGGGTTTCCACACTGGTAAATTGAGGTTAGCACAAAATTGGGCTGAATTGAACACAAGTGTTGTTAAGACCAATATAAAAGAACCACTGCTTTTCGATTTATATTGATATTATAAGATATTATGTACAATCCACCATGGTTTATAATAATCCTACAGTGGTTGGAAAAATCAATCAAACATTGCATTCGAAAGAATTAAATGATGATTAATTTTCTTCTTGATGAAGAGTAGGAAATTGCATAATTGCACCAATCAGAACAATTGACAACATCCGAGCACTTGAATTTTGTTATTTTAAAAGGTACGTCTGTAACTCAGGCCAACTTCTCCGGTTATCAGAATTAAATGTTTGACACATTTGGAGCCTGGCTATTTTTGGATGTGCAGTTCCACCTTGGCAGGAACAGTTCTCTATTAATACACAGTGTTTTCTACCTTGGAGCTTTTAAGCATTTCCTCCTGGCAATTTACAATTATTGAAACTCTGTCTTTGGGGCAAAATGCACTCAAGGCCCAATGTTGTTCCAGAGATGGCTTAATTTGTGGCATTATTTGTACCATGTGCGGAGTGCTGCCTCTCGGGTGCACAGGTTACTTGCCTGTGTACCACAGGGACACCTACATCATAGCAATGGAAGTACTATCACATAAGTGAAGCAGATAAATACACTATTCTGACATGTAGCACTCTGAGTTCAGACAGTCTTCTTTTGCCTTCGATTCTCCTCACAAGTGTATTGTTTCCAATCAGAGCATGAACACTAATTGGAATAAGAAATGTGTGTTTCACATTAAGCTGTCATGTAAAATGGTATGCTTGGCGACCTAGATTATGAAATGGGCTAGAAGGTTTCAGGTTTCTGGGAGTCAAACTGAATCAGGGGTGCCCCAGCGAAGGGAACTTAATTTAACACCCACAATTGATTACATGGCTGTTGAACGAGTCAAGGGGTTAACCCAAAGTTGTCAAAACCTACAGTAAAATGAATGCCTTGAAATGTGCATACTGTCTTGTGCTAATATGCGTTACAGTCACTGCCTGTTAAGCAGCAGAAATGGACGACCTCAGTACATTTCTTTTGTCATCATGGTAGCATGCATAAACTGGGTTGCTTATGCATATATGGCTGGATAGGGGACTTTGCGTTACTTAAATATGATGTCTGTGAAAAAAAGCATGAACGCAAGCTGCTTGACTGAAGTGATGGGAAACCTGTCTGCTATATCTTACAGAGTGAATCTGTAAACCATTCTCCATTTTCTCATGACTATCAATGGACAGGTTGTCCAAGCCAAGGAACATGTCCCTGAAGATCCCTCATACCCAAAAGGTTTGTAGGAATTGTTTCAAGGATACCAATGTCCGATTTTGCTGCATATTGATTTGTCACTTTATGGTAGATCCACATTATAACTCACAAAATTAAGTTATGTTGCTAAAGTTAGTTTGCCATTCTAGTTTTTTGGGACCAGCTAGAGAGTGCATTAGCTCTCTGCCACAGCTCTAAAGTCAGTATGTCGTGGGACCCAGGTGTCAATCAGCTGTTCTGTGATGCGTATCCAAGCGTATCTTGGTGAAAGCACTGTTATAGATATAATCCAACATTTTGTAGAAGCCAGAGATGCTCTGTAAGTTGGGTGAATAGTTATAGCCTGTTAGATCCCCGTTTGTCTACCTGCTAATGTGTTGTATTTATATGTATTGTTCAGATTATTTGTAAAGAGAGTTGACTGATCCATGTTGCATAGTTAAATACTGATAATTACCTTTTCCTCTCATAATAAAAGCAGCATTCCTCCCTTGCACCGTAACCAAGAACATCTGCTCAAGTTTAAAAGGGAGACCTGCAATACAGAGCAGAAGAACACAATCTCCTTGACAATGAGCAAAATTGCAACTGAATGCGTTATGGTGAAGGTTCTGTTATAGGATCTGCCATTTGTAGAAGTGAGGGCCACTGCCTAAGATGGGCAGAGAACTATTGAATGTTGCTATTGAGAGCATTTTTGTTTATGTTCCCTTTCAGCTTTAGGCATTAATGTTGTTTCCACGTTTGTGGTGCACTGTGTTAATTTGATTTAATGAATTACATTTGTTGATAGCGCCCATGACCTTGACGTATCAGAGCACTAGTACAGAATACAAGTAGCAAGTTGTTACAAAATAAGTAGATAGATAGACAAGTAAGATAGCAGGTTGAAAGCAGATGACAATATACAGTGGTTCAGTCATTTCCGTTAAAGAGCCAGGATTTTAGGAGCTTTCAGAAGGTCAAGTAGGAGAGGTCATTTCTAATGGACGGGGGAGAGAGTTCCAGATCAGGTGCACAGTGACCAAGAATTAGAGCCCATAGTGCATTTTCCGTGGAATCTGGGAATCCCACGAGAGAAAGAGGAGGATGAGCTTAAAGGTGCTGTGTTGAGGTTTTTTCGTGGAGGTGGGAGTTGAAGTAGGCAGGGGCAGATTTGTGAATGCAGCAGTGGGCAATAGTTAGAATCTTGAATACGATGTGTGCTCTGATAGGGAGCGACTGTGCATTTCTTCACGCTTGTATGATGTGATCAGTACATTTTGGACCACATTATTATTGGTTTAATTATTTTGCAAAAGGTGATGGTTGACCATCCAGTTCTGCACAATGCCATTAACTTGGTGGATCCTGGTGAAGTCTTGAAGGTAGCTGACGGGTGTGTAAGTTCAACGATAATGCTTCTATTCACTGTAGTTTTTCTTGTCTGTAATTAATTTGAGCTGTGAAATGTAATGCAACCATGCTTGGCACCTAATTGTGCATTATACAAAACAATAAACATGTACAAAAAGCTTAAAGTGAATGACACTCTGCATCATATCATAGAAGAACATTTTTGCATACAAATTATCCCTATCACCCCTGCATCGGGGCGTTTGGGGGGTGTACTTGGCCGGTAATTTCCATCAGAGCGAGCCTAGGCAGGTATGAGCAAAGTGAGGGCCTCAGCGAGGGCTATGCGCCGACACGGGGGTGATTGCTATTCACATTCCTGTATTGCCACCGGGTTGAAATGTTATTTCTCTCCCTGTTGACTTCCCACAATCAAGACGGTGTCACCCGAGGAAAAGAGTCAGGTGGCCGGAAAATATGGGTGGTGCACTGTGTGTTCTGACCCGCATTTCCAGCCACCTGCTTGAAAGATGTCATCGTTTTGGGAAAGATTGTAGAAGGATGGAGTGGCTGCATATGCATCTGTTTTATTGGAGCACCCTACGTTGCTTGTTGTAAGTTGTCATGAAAACATTGGCACTATCCATTCCAAATAGCAAGTCTCAATGGGTATGGAAGTGAGACATGGACGATTTTTTTAGCATACATGACAGATGCTAGTTACAGAAAGTTAATATATAAACAAAGATGTAGTGTGTGTGGTGTGGATTGAAGGAGTAGTGTTTGAATATCTTGCTTTTTTAAAATTCACTCACATCTTTACATAGCTATAGATGTTATGCTAGTGGTACTCATATTACTGTTATGGAGTTCCTGAGAGATATTAAGTGTATTCCCTAATGAGTTTATATCTATGTTTTTACCGGTATCTCTATGTGTACATCTTCAATAATATTAGCCAGGTCTATCACTTCATGGATCTCTATGACTATAGTTTCTACAGTGGCACTCCCCAGTTCATTCTGTTCACAGTCATACTCATCCGCTGGTCGCTTATTATCTTTTGGCTGCGATTTACTATGCTTTCCACATTTCTGACCTTTAGGATGTTTTTCCAATGTCTCAATTATAATGATATGTCTTCTGCCATCATTAGTATTAGCTTCTAAGTCTTTCTGACTTTGGATTTTCATTGTATCATCTGTTCTTGTGTTTTTTTACTATTCATATTTGGACTGAACACATTTTCAATAAGCGTACTTCCTACACATTTCAGAGATATGTTAAGGTCAGCTAAGATCTCATTGGCAGCAGTCTTGCTTTTCAGCAGTATTGATGCCTTCTAATATCGGATAGTTAATGGAGCTGTAATAATCTTAGGTGTGCATATTTTTCGATATCTCAGTGAGTATGGACACCTACTCCCAGCTTTAAATATATATGGTACAGTTTCTACAGTTTCTACAACAGTTTCTACACTAGACACAATAGCACTCTCAGGGCTCTCAAAGCTACCTCCCCTGCTCGCACCCTCCCCTACTGCCTCTCCCTCTCCGTCTCTTTTTCTCTCGCCTTCCAGTGTCATCTGCGTCACCAGCACAGATGTATATACTGGCAAGTTATTACTATTATCGGCACAGCGTATCATCACGTACTCGTACTCATGTAGTGATACTACAATCTTAGTATAATTGTATAGAGTGGGGCTCACATGATCCTGTAAAGCTCATAAGCTTGTAAGTCCGGGAGAGCAGACGATGGACCAGACCGCAAGTAGCAGACCATCAGATCGCGGTCAGCGAATGCCTAATACTGGACAAGCAATGCAGTCAATAGCCAAAACTAACAACTGACAACTAACAACAAAGAGCTAACAGCACTTATAGAGCACTCCCATGATGTGCACGTGCTGATGCGTGCAGGCTACTCCTTTTGTATTGTTTCTGGGTGTAAAGTGGGTGGAGCTTCCAATAAGATCTGTGAATACTATAGAAATAAGAATAAACGGTATCAGTGTCAAATTGTAACATCCTTTAAAGTCAGTGTATTCATCTGTTCTTTTTGGTGGTCAATCACAATAGTCAACCACAATAGTAAGTTACGCCACCTCATTGTGTTTTCGAAGATTACAATTGGCAGCACAGCGGTTCCACGGTTTAACAGCAGTGTAGAAGTATAGCATCCACAACTTCTAAAGCTTATAGCACTCACAGAGCACTCCCATGATGCACGTGCTGATGCGCGCGGGGTACTCCTTATGTACTGTTTCTGGGTGTAAAGTGGGTGGAGCTTCCAGTAAGTTCACTGAATACTGATTGTGCTTTCCAAGATTCCAATTGACAGCAGGGCAGATTACACTGTGGGTAGAGCATGTAATAAGAAGGTGTTGCCTGTGTTTGCATTTCTGTTCATATTTTAGCGCAATCATTCATCAGACACAATGGGCATCATTATAAGTTTGGCTTTAGCCCTGCCGGTAAAATTTCCGGCACCCACGAATGGGTAATTACCGGGTCATTACGGCCCTGCCGGACCCGGTAATTGCCCGTTCACGGGTTCCAGAATGGAATGCTCCCCATTCCCATTGAGCCCTATAAGGCTCAATGGGAATGGGGAGGTTGGATACACCGGCACCATTCAGAATGCTGCCGGTGCATCCAAAATGCTCTCCTCAAGGGTGCTGGTATGACCGCAAGCAGAACACGTTGTTTGCCGGTCTGGGAACTACGGTACCAGGAAGCTTACCGGTACCGTATTTCCCGGAGCAGCAAACTTATAATGAGGCCCAATATCTTGGCACTGGCTAGCACACTGCAATCATATATCCTGCAGTGCAGTAAGTATTGGTCCAGTTCTGGGTGGCAAAAGGCATGTCTTGAGCTTGTTCCTGAAGTAAGATGGTTGTGCTCAGTATGCAGAAGCACTGGCAATGAATTAATGTTAATGTATACTTCTGCCTGTGTTTGCAGTTTATAGTAAAGGCAGAAAGGAAGCCGTGCCTATATCTAGGCTCGTTTTTGTATAGATCCCATTGTATGCTGATGAGGAAGATGGGAAGAAGTCTTGACAGTCAGGTCGTCTGAAAAGTTGGCAGGGCTGGGTCAGAGTGCGTCACATGCCAATTCTGGTGCCACTGAAATGGCAGTAGGCTTTAAGGAAAACCAATAACATTGCAGACTATGTCCATGTGAAAGACAGGCAATACTGTGCCACAGTAAGCCACATGATAGTCTTAGTGCCTCTGAAAGGCAGCAGGTGTGGTGTGGAGACCGGACAGGACAGGATCAGCCGCCTGTTAGGGTCTGTGCATTTGAAAATCTAGCAGGGTTTTTTTCCGGTCAGTCACATGAGAAGCTAGGTCTCCGGAGATGTTGTGGACTTTATCATGGGTGGCTGTTCAGCAACCACAAACACCTACGTTTCCCCATTTACATGAAGGCATTGCATGAAACTTTAGGAATCGAGGTGTATTTATTGTGTGTAGAAGTGAGCAACCCGCATCTCACTGCACTGCTCCTGTACAAGAAGGCATTGAAAGTGCAGTGCTCATCGGGGCGTGTTTAATTGGGTGTGTTTACAATGCGCAGGGTACAATACTGATCACAGTTCTGGCAGAGCACGGCCAGCATCCTCCAAACTGCTCATGTGTTGCTGTGCTGTAATCTACTGGAGTACTGCCTGCACTGAGTGGCAATAGGAAGCATATTCCAAGGCAAGTGCCTCTGAAAAGGTGGCAGGAATGACAGGGTCAACTAGATGCCAGGTATGGCTGACTGCGAAAGAGCAGCAGGAATGGGCTCGAGCCAGTAAAGTTCCGGTCTCCGCCCCGAACAAAGCTGGCAGGGTTATGGCAGGGGCAGTCACATTCCAGAATCTGTGGACTGTAGGCCTGTCTCTATTACATCTTTAACTAATGACATCAGGTGTGTGCGTAGCGCTTTATGCCAGATTCCTCATTAACACTCTCAAAATAGTTCAAATGAATGGTATTCAATTTATGAACTTCGGCGGATGAAAGCCTGAGTTGGCGCTCTCCTGGTGCCTGTGCATTTGACTATCTTTTTGTATAAATACATGTCTTTGTATGCATGTTAGTGTTTGCCTTTGGTTAGAAGCTAACTGCATGTGCACAGCACGGCTGCAGGTCACAACTCTGACCGGGTCTCTGGGCCACTGATTGCTTTGCTTCTTAAATGCACATTTAAGGAGGAGGATGAAAATTGAGTGCCGTGCCAGTTTTTTATGCATTCTGTTAGTGTATTCGGCAGATATATGATATGATATGATAGTTTATTTATGCAGTGCCTATACACAATGGGCCTCATTACGAGGTGGGCGGTAAGGGATTACCGGCACCAGTAAGGGCACCGGCGCTGGTAATCCCTTACCACCCTACTACGAGTTCCCTTTGCGGGTCCTTCCTTAACGTCTGTTTTTACCAGGCATTAAGGACGGGACCTGCAAAGGGATACCGGGGTCAATAACTGTACCTCAATTTGCGGTACCGTTATTGCCGCCTTCCCCCTTCCCATTGAGCCCCTTGGGGGCTCAAATGGGAATGGGGAATGGCTCTGGTGAATGGGGAATTACCGGTCCCACCGACCTTGCATGGACAGGTAATTGCTCCATCCACCAATGCGGAGTCGGAACGATTTTGAAGGCAGCCATGGTGCCAACCTCGTAATGAGACCCAATGTATTTCAAAGCGCTTCAAGGCAAGGGAGGGAACAAGGGAAAATACAATGACATTCTTACACGCCATGAACAGTAAGAACGTGAAATTAACTATCGTACAAGGCCTGACGACATTTCAGATAGTGCAAGAGCTAAAACATAGATAAGGAAGGGAGGGGGAGAGTGGGAAGGAAATGGAAACAGACAGGCGACTACGTACTAGGCCTGACGACATTTCTGGTACAGCTGGAGAAAAACAAAAGGTGAGGCAGAGGGGTGCAGAAAGGGAGGGGAGGAACAAAACAAGCGACTATCGTACTAGGCCTGACAACGTTGCAGATAGTGCTGGGGGGGATAGTAAGGGGGTGGGGGAGCAACAGACGAGCTTGCTATCATACTAGGTCCAGGGACAATTCTGATAGAGTAAGTGCATAGAAGAAAGTAAGGGGAGGAAATAGGAAAAGGGAGAGGGAAGAGGAGGAGAGAACAGAGAGTAAGCAGTCAAAAAGAGTGGAGAAGCAAGAGGGGAGAGTGAATACAATTGCAGAAGTCAGAAGTCAGCTACATGTGAATCGGTGTGTTTGCTTCCTCAAATTCTTAGCTACGAGACACAATAATACATGTACAATGTATTTTTAGTGCAGCGTAATATTGGCAGGTATATGCTTAGCAAGGGCGCTGCACACTGGCTTGTACTTTTTTGGTATTCGCTGTTTACCCCACACTTTGCCCTCGCAAGGTGAGTAACTACTATCCAGAGTGAGCGGCAATTGGGGAAGGCGAGTGAAATATCTTCTAGATAGCTTCCTAACAGGCTGCATTGCTCATCACTATTCTCCTCTCAGCTTAACCTTTCATAGATTATCCTCACTAGCTAAGCACAGTCCTTGTGGATGCCAATTTTAATATTTGGTTTAATATTGGGAGTTTATTGAGGAGTCTTAAAAACATACACTTTTGAAAATCAGGAATTCCTCTGGCAGTGACGGGCATGGGCGGCAGAGGGGATGTCTTGAAAAGCTGTGAAGATACAGCTTACAATTTGAGTCACACCTGCTCATAAGTGTAAACATTTCTTTTCCAAATGCATTGCCTGTTTATTTCTTGGACTCTGACAAAAGTGTACACTAATGTGCTACAGCAGAACTGCATAATGATAATGATTTGTTATTTATATGGTGTTTTCACCAAGTATAGCAGCCGTGATGACATGGTATGGTATGCTATGTACTGTTACTGGGATTTATACAGCACACTGCTACCATTTGCCTAGTCTCCAGGTGCCCTCGCTGAAGCATAAGATGCTTGGTGGGAAATGATGGTACTGTCCTGTACAAATCGAGGTCCAATTGAAAAGGGGTGCTAGTTTCTCAAGCATGTCACAATTCAGCATTATTATTTAAGCAATATAACCTGAGCAGGGTTGCATTACGGTTCACTCAGGCTTCTAACGTATGCCCCAGGGCATTAAATGACTGGTAATGCCCCCCTGCTCTGGTTATATTGCTATTAGTACCTAGTGTTTTTTTTCTCAAGTTGAGAAACGTTAAACCCGCCGTTTCTCAACTTGAGAAAAAAATACAAAAAATGTGGGCCGCCATGGATCAGGAAGAAGGGAACTATGCGTAGTCCCTTCTCCCTTTCCATGGTGGCCACTGCCATCCGGGATGCGCCGGGAACACTAGTGGTAGAGGTAAGTGGGGCAGGGATGGGGGGTCAAATATGTTAAAAGGAGGGGTGGGGAATGGGAGGCAGGTTTGCATAGGGACTACTTACCTTGGAGCCAGCGAGAGAAGATTGTATTTCGTATTGTATTTTATTGAATGTATAAAGCACCTTTCACCAAAGGTGCTTAACAATAATAAAATAGTATCCAAAAAACAATACAATTCAAAATGATATGAATTGAGCATAGGAAGCAGTTACGTCAGCAGAGAGAGAGAACAAAGCGTTTAGGAGAGAAGAGACGCCAGAAGGTAGAGTTTAAGGTTAGTTTGGAAGATGCAAAGAGATGAGAAGGAGCAAAGTGAGAGAGAAAGAGCGTTCAAATGTTTAAGAGCCAGAAGAGAAAAGGAACGGAAACGAGACAAGGTACAAGGAGGCTTACGAACAGTTAAAATAAATAAAAACTATGATTGTAAGGAAGGCGAGGGGACATAGAACGAGAGTAAGGCAGAGAGATAGGGCAGAGCCAGGCCATGAGTGCATTTGAAAACAATCGAAAGAAAGTGATCCAGAAGACAAGATTCTAAAGGTAGGAATTAAATGGAGTACAGGGAGGGTGTGATGCGGGACCGAGGGAGTAAGGAGAAAAGAAGACAGACAAAATAATTGTAAATACAGTGAAGGGGAAGAAGGTGGGAGGCAGGGAGACCAAGAAGTAAAGATGAACAAAGGTCAATGTGGGAAAAGACAAGAGGGAAGAGCGATCACAACAAACGTTAAAAAGAGCATAGTGACAGGAGCGTGCGATGGAGGAAATATGAAGGAAGAAGGAAAGAGAAAGATCAACGATAATGCCCAAGTTGCACAATTCTAGTGAAAAAGGAAGAGAGGATGGGGGAAAGAGAAGAGGGGGTGTGGGAGAAAAAGTAGAGGGGGGAAAGAACAGAACCACTGTTTTTGAGGATTAAGATGTAGAAAATGGAGAGGGCATCCAGTCCTGGAGAAAGGCTGAAACAGTAAAGTGTAGGGCAGAATCAAAGGAGGAAAAGAGAGAAAGAAGGCAGCCTTCAGCTCCAAGGGGGGGTGCATATTGGGGATCTTACCATGTGATAAGGCTCCGCTCTGTTCCTCCTGATTGGCTGGGAGGCCGCCACACACCCCTCGCCAAGTACTAATGTGCAGTAGGATAAAGAGGTAAGTGTTTCTCAATAGTGATTCAATGATAGCCCTCACTTTGCAGTAATTTCATCTTCCAAAATTTACAGAACCATATATATTCCATAAACCAAATCCCCCCACTAAATGGCCTGTTAAAGCCAGAGTGTGGTTTAAACTGTGGTGCTTCACTTCTAAAACCTATTCATTATCAGGATATACATCTTCGGCCCTCCACTAATGGAGAATGGCCATTCTGGTAGCCCCTGGATTTGGTAAAGAATGCCAGTGTCATCATGTACTCCCGGCTCAGGACCCCCTCCTGTGGATCAATCTTCCTGGGGCCCTCCGGGAAGATTCCAATTATATATCATTCCATTAAAATCAGAAGGATCAACTGTTTCAAAGTTATACAGGCCATATCCTCTGCCTATGATTATGGTCTTTGATCAGTACTCATAGCGCCTGATTTACAATGTGTTATTCAACTGGATTTTCCCATTGAACACCGCTTTTGTAAATCAGGCCAATAGGGGTTCCTTCCGTTGAAGCGTTGTATCATTACACGTTCATTCATTGTAGGAAAAGGCAGCCCTACTGGCTTAGCCATTGGTTGTCCACATTTCTGAAGTGTGGTTGGATAACTCTGTACTAGTCCTTGAGTTCCAGAAGTATAGGTACAAGCTTAGGTATGCATTATTATTACTATTATTGTCATTATTATTCGTTTTTTATATTGTGCCAGCTCTCCACCATAGAAGTCACAAAGCGCAAAACCCATGTCCGAGTTAAGGTACATTATGTCTCGCACAGGGACAGCAGGACCTTTTTCTGCCTAAGGGGCATGACCCGGAAAATGGTGTGATGTAAGAAAAGAGATGTGTTGAAGTAAGATCCGGTGTGGAGTAAAGAAGGTATGTAAGCAGGTGCTAGGTAGTGGTTGCTGCATTGTAAAAGTATATGTAAAGTCTGCGTACTTTAGGGGCTTGAGATGTGCTCACATAGTTGTAAAGATAGATCACACTTTTGTGGACAGGTTCATGAGATGACAGGTCTTTATGAGGTTTTTATCCAGCAGATTATGAGCAGTTTTTAGTTTGTGATTTTATAGCGATCTGACATCCCCTGTCTTTTAATGTTCCTTTGCCACGACGGGTGTATTTCATCATTTAGCATTTCTAAATTCTTCCCACCCTCCTGGGCCATTTCCAATATCAAGTCATCCGCTGGGAATTGTACAGAAAGAAGCCATCAAACTGTGGTATATGCTTCTATAAGCAAAATAAATAAATAAATGAACACAAACAATCAATAGCCATGAAAGTCAAAGTAACAAAATGCAAGTTTGAAAAAAAGAAGCTTGACAAAGGCCACATGGTCTATAGAGAAGAGGCACAATATGCCTGCTTCCAGTGTCTGGTTGAACACTCACCTTTTCCTCTTCCTAGACCATTCTGGAAAAACAACTGAGATTAGACTCTCCATACATTATACATGGGGTATACCTTCTTTCATCAGAGCTTTACCATGTCACCCACCCACCAGGATTGTGAAAGGCTAGAACAGCTGATCATTCCCAGACTGCCTCACACTCCTGCACGTTTCCCAGTCTCCCTCCTGCAAAGCTCAGTAGCACTAACAATAGCAGCATCCTGGGCATTGCCAAACCCCAGGAATGTTAGTTAGGTTTTACCATGGGTCACTTCCACTATTTTTGTCGTTTGCTAATGTTTGCGAATGTCTGCCGTCACCGCAGACTTTCTGAACAGTGTCACGTGAGTTCCCGTGATAGCAGCATGAGGACCTGTTTGTGAACGCGTCTGCACTTTGAAAATGGATCTGTGCTTTGCAAACAGTTTGAAACTGCATTTCCATCTGATCTAGGATGTTTTAAACTGAAAATGCACAGCTCATACACCTATTTTTACTGATTATCCATTTGCAATCTAGGACACAGCACCTGCTTGCAAGAATATTAGCATAGCTGCTAATTATTTTCGATAATGGCATGAGCTATTGCCATTCCTCCTACCCCGGAGCCAACACCACTACCACCAGCTGGAGGGCCTAGACTACAGATGAAGCACAATAATTCAGAAAACAATCAAGAGGACCAGGAGGATGAAGTAGAGGAAATGCCTACCTCTAGCACCCAGAGAGAATCATGGGTATGGCAGTTCTTTACCAGTTCGGACCTGGCAGGTAGAGCGAGACCCGTAAGCACAACTCATGGTATGGCGGTACGATAGCAACGGTGCCGGTAGTACTACCAGCACCGTTGTTACTGGACCGCCATACTTATAATGAGGCCAAGTAAGTAGTTAGACAACACAATTCTGCAACATTCCCATAAGCATGTTCTACTATGCTAATGGAAATAATGGACAATTGAATACTAGAGGAAAAGAACAAAACACAGAAACAATGTTCTGTCCCAAATACTTTTCTCTAGTGTAACCTAAGGACCATAATCCATGACTCTTCATGACTATCCACAGTCTCTGCAGTCCCCTCTGTAGGCCATTCTATATTAAAAAAAACCTGGATTGCACGTGCACACCATCGCACAAGACAGCCCTTCCTTCCTTTTTACTGTTATGTTTATATCACTCCCTCATTGCCTGCTTTGAAAGTCACACATATATCCACCAATCAGTTAAAAAAAACTCTACAGATAAACCTACCAGCATATTAAACTTCCACCCACCAACTGCCACTTTACAATGTTGTACACATCTATTCCCTATGTATTTCCCTTGCTTATTGAAGAATATTGTACAGACTGCTGCTATAAATGCACATATGCATTGTGCAGTAAAAAGTGCAGGAATGGAAAGAAGAGTAGGGATTACCAAGTGTTCATTGAAGCACACACTGAAAGTAGCAAGACATGCCAAAGTGGGAGGCCACTAATTAACTGCTAGGGCAAAGGAGTCCCAAAGGGTTGGTACACAGCCGCAAGGAGGTACACCGCAATGGCAGTGCTGAATGGTGGAGGGGTGTATTGCTGTTGACTACATATAATGCCTGGAACCTGTGAGGTTTATGAGAGGCCAAACCAAAAGTGTCAGCAGCAGTGTTATGAGTTAGCAGGGAATGGATCAAGTAAAGCAGGAACACAAAAGCAGCTGTCAGAAGTTTTCCGAACTTGAGGAAGTCCGGCTCAAGTATAAAAGGAGGAGGAAGGCTGTTCCAAACAGACGCATTGGCCAAACTCAGAGACATGCCTCCTGCTCTCAGTTTCAAAAATCAGTACGTTCGACATATTATACAGTTCTTGCAATTAGCATGAGTCAATGTACATATAATCGGGTTGAAGTGATACCATCCGTGGGCTTCAGGCCAAGGAAAAGGAAAAAGCCTTGCAGCCCTATTATAGATTAGCCCAAAGGGGGACAAGCCTTGCAGCCCTATTATAGATTAGCCCAAAGGGGGTATAGACAACAAATGGGGAGGTTAAGGAAGAGACTACTGCAGAAGTCCAGCTTACATAGTACCAGGGCTCTACCAACATTGAGCTTCTTGGGGAAGCTAATGAATGGTGCAATGACTGTAAGGAGATCAGCTCCAAAATGTAAGGAGTAAAAGAGAGAAAACACTTAACCCCACATTTTTTGGCCTCACAGAATGGTAAGAGTAGACGTCCCAAAGACAGCAGCCACAGGGTAGGAGAAAAACAGGGTAGAGTTGTCCTAATAAGAAAGATCTGCGTCTTACTGCATTGAGACAGAGATCGTTAGCCACGCAAAATGCCCAATGCCTCAATGGCGGTCAGACAATCGGGGAAAAAAATGAGGATAACCAATTAGTTCAGGGAAGTTTAAGAAAAGCTGTGTCTCATTAGCCTAACACTGGAAATGCGAAAAGAAGACAGACATTGGGTGAGTCAGAGGGAGAAAATAGATATGTAATTGCCACAATGATAGGATAAAAACCTGGGCTAGTCTGCAGGTACACAGTGAGGTGGTGGAGTACAAGCAGTTCAGCTGCAGCTGGGAAGGGTGGTTAGTGAGAAAAACAGATGAGCCAGTCCAGTGCCCAGTCCATGATGCTAAAGGTATCATATAACCGTTTAATACGGATACAATGGTTCACTGTATGAAAGGTGGATGAGACATCAAGGAGCACTATCCTCAATTGTACTACAATCATAAATACCATCTACACATTAATTATATAATTCCACCATATTACAAATACTGTATACTCCCCTACGTTACCTATAATTACTATGCATATATTCCTATAGTAAGTGTTGCCCGTGGTCAGGTTTTTGGGGCCATACATGTAATACACCTTCAAATAACAAAACTCACCCAGAACCCCCTACCATCCAAATGATGTCTGCGGACATTGAGAAGCGACCACAGACTCAGCCTCACCTGCACGCCCTTTTTTCACCTATAGAAATAGCTCCACATTATCTTCATTCCACTCTCCTACCCTTCGCACATCTTCTTTCAGCCATCAAATTACTCCAAATGTGTTTTCCAAACCATCCATTCACTGCGTTGTCCGCAGACTACCACGATATATGCGACACCCGCACCCACTTTTTCACCTATAAAAACAGCTCAATATCATCTTTATTCTACCCCCCCAGCTCCTTTTCGACCACCAAATAACCCAAAATGTGTTTTCCAGACGTTTTACCCACTGCGTTATCCGAGGACACCGGCGGCTGTCCGCGGATCCAACATGGTCACTGTTTAAAAAAAATGACGCACCTCACGCTTTTCACCGTCCAATCAGCGGACACATCCGATGTCCGCGGACATCACGCCGGACCGTGATTGTTCCAGGGGGGTGTCCGCAGATTGAATAGAAAAGTGAGCCCATGAACCAGACCCAGATATCACTATGTTTACCTACTATTTGGCCGTTTTAAAAAAAACGACTGGACGGATTAAGAACCCGCTCCTGGCACACATTTTGTGAAAATCCATCCAGTGATTTGGGCTGTCGTGGGGGCAACATTTTCTTTCCATTGCGCCTTTGAGGGTATCCACACATTTTGGGCCCCCCCCAATAACTCTGTCCCCCTTTGAAAAGAGTTCTTTCGATGAGTTGAGCAACTTAACCATAAATACAGGGCTGCTACTGCAGGCCCTGTAATGTGTGCATAGTTCCAACAGATTGGGAAGCAGTCACTGATATCTCTTCCTTTTGATCAAATGGTGCCTTGAAGTTAATATTCTGATTTAACATACCTCTACCATCACACTGTTTGCCACTTTCCAAGTCTCTGTTCCCCTTTGACATATTTGAAGGATAGGTGGAAATACTGCTTCTGGTACTGCTGCACTTTGTATGCACTTTCGATGGGAAGAAGGATGTCGTGCTCTGCTGCTCATTGCTTCCTCCATTGTTGCTTTTAGATCTCTTGCTGGCAATTGCCCGGCCTCCCCTTTTAGCTCCCCGCTCCCTTCTTCTCTGCTTCCCTCACTTTGCTCTTCCCCTATAATTGTAAAGGGCTCTGTTGCTTCCCGAACCTAGGCCCATCCTCAACAAATATAAAAATTATAAAAAAGAATGCAAATTCATGATTGCACAATGCCTTTGTGGATGACTGTAACACTAAGTGTTGCAACATTTCTTCCTTTATCTGCAAAAGAAGGGACTGCTCTCATTGTTTGTGGGGTAAATGCGGGGACGGTGCATGCATGACTATTGGTAGATAGCATCATGCATGGCTTTGTGCGGAGCCAGGTTGGCAGAAGAGTTTCCGGCAATTGCATCAGCCAAACAAGTAATGGCTGTGGTCTTTAGCTCGTGTAAAATTGCCAGTTGAACCTCATGCTGAATGCTGCATAATTTGCTATGGCCTGCGCACAAGGAACACATGTGCCTATTTACTTCACAATGTTCTCCTGCACTACTCAAAAGCAGGTTCTAAGCTTAGCCAGTTGGCTGTGAAGTCACTGGTTATACTGTTACAGGATAAATCATTTTCAAATCTGTTAGTATTGTCCGACCAACTTGAACATCTCCAGGATCTACATATTCTCGTAATTCTTCATATAAAGAGTCCTCACCCAGATAGGAGCCAGCCAAAAGTTCACTTGAAAAGTCTCATTGTCCTGACCCAGGCACATTATGGCGGAAAGGGCAATGATTGTTGAGTGGCCACATGTTTGTCTTTGCTGAAGTGTGCACTTTTTTGATTGCATGGGAACCCTGTTTTAAATCACACCCAACGCATTGTACATTTTTATTCACAAAACATGCAGTGGTGCAAAAGTATCATCGCTTACCCCTGAGGGATTGCTGTGTTGCAAGGTCTTTGTTGTACACCTCTAAGGTCCTGTTGTTAATATCCCTGCCTCCAATGCACTCGCAACATCCCTCACCCATTATGGAAATGACCCCTTCTTGGATTGGCGACAGACTATAATGGAGGGGGAAGCTACTGCCTGTGCTTCTGCCGTGTTCGCGGCACCCCAGAACCTTCTTGCCACTCTTATGTGAAGATCATGGAATCTTTTTAAGATCTTCTGTGTCCCTTTTTGGCAGGAACTGCCTCACTGGCCACCTGTAGCTTGCTTTCCAAATGCCAATCTTCGAGGGTAGTGGTGTTCTGTGTTCCTTGTCTATGACAAGCTCATCAATGAGGATCATCTTGCTCCCAGTCTGCAAATATAGCGTGTTGCTTTTTGCCATCGACCATCTATATATCCTGCACCCACAACTGAAATGTCACACTTAAGGAAAGTGCTCTTCAATAACAGATGAGGCCAACGGATCTGGGTGTCTTTTGGCACCTTAAAACAGTCTCCACCACCCCTAAATTTTGCGCTCACCTCGAATCACCTTCCCTTGATTGCGGCACAGTCTTTTGCTTTGTACACCTCTTAATTCCTTCCCCGCCTCTTCTTCTCCCATCTCCATGTCCCCATCACTGGTTTCTCTCCTGTTCATATTTATTGGTGCTCCTCTGTGTGGTGGGCTAGCACGGCACGCATCTATGCATGACCCTGCCCAACAACATTAGTGACATGTGTGACATGCCAGTGCATCCCGTTTTTTGTGGTTGCATTGTGGGCCCTCCTATGTGGCACACATACTGTCTGCCTGGAAGTATCGCAATCCTCCATAGCAGTATGCCCTCTAAATGGCGTTGCACACAATACCATGGCCACGCGGTGTTGATGTCTGATATGCCCGATTCATAATCGGGGTGCCAGTGGTCTCACGAAGGGAAATGGGTACCCCTCAATGGAGATAGTGATTCTATGGTCAGCACAGATCGGTCATCGGTTGCCCTGTGCCAAAGCTGTCACCACATGTCAAGACAGCTTTTGTGTCAAATTGAGCAAAAATTAAAATGTGATCAAAAGATTAAGGGCATGATTCGTGGAATATTTTGCACGGTGCAAAGTGACTTTTCACTGGTGCAAATACCCAGTGCACTGTTCCATGAATCCGGGTGTTTGTTCACTAGTGAAAAGTCAATTTGCACCGTGCAAAAAATTCCGTGAATCAGGGCCAAGATGCGCTTTACATAAGAATCTCCATTGGTCTCAAAAGCATAAGAGGTAATCTCTTTGTCCCAAACAGCCACAAAACAGCAAGTTAAAATGCAGAATCCTGCGGCCGCTATCCTTTATTGAGAATGCTTTATTCCATATAATTTACACTTTTTCTGGAAATATATTAAAATGTGAACCAATAAAACAGCATGCATTTGAAACATGTTCTTTTTTTTACAAACGGTATTTTGCTGAGAAAAGTTGAGTGCCTATCAAGTTTTGGGAACACGATTTGTGCAGAATGCAAAACGTTATAAGCTTTCTAGGCAGCTTTTAGCGGGCTTTTAAAGGGCACTTAAATCTCCTCCCAAACTGTTACTTCTGTTATTATCGGTCGGAGCATCCACCATGAAGCCGCCTCATTTTATTTCTTCAGATAATTCACAGTGTAAGCATTTACTTTAAACCTAATGGGGAGCAGCTGAAGGCTGCTGCTGGAAAAGGGGGAAGCAGGGAGGGGCGGGCAGGAGGGTTGTTTACCGGCAAAGAACGCGTTGGGATCAGGTGCAACGCTCATCGAGAGCTAGGGAGACTTGTTACATTAACGAGATTTACTGACAAGTTCCATCTGGGGTTTTTTTCACCAAACAAGGTCGCTCAGTCAGATCCGGAGCCGCGTAATGAGGGAAGTGCCAAGTCTCCGGAGTGATCATGGAGGTTTACTCTGACTTACGCCCAAGGCATTGGCAGTATTTTTAACACCTACAAATAAAACAGGGGAGAAAGAACAATGTCATCATTTTTTTTTTATCAAACCACTCCGCTGTGAGAAATGTCTGTCTGTACATGCCACGACGCATGCTCCGGCTTATTTGTCAATGATGGCCCAAAACACAGTTTAAGCGGCCCCTTTGTTGTGAAATCGTCCTTCGGAGAGTTTAGTGCCTGTCCACAGCTATTATTTTTACAGAGGCATCTTGGCCGGAGGACCTTCTGTGGTGGCATCGGGCCCATTTAATGTTTCAACAGATAAAACTTCAAAGGGCTTACTGAGCAAACTCAGATGCGCCCCGATGATAGCGTCAAGTGGAATAATCAAACTAAAAAAAGGAATTTCAATAGGAGCTGAATATGGTTTCAATTGCCTTGCCGACATACATACATTGGACATTCGCTTAAAGCTCGAAAAACCAAAAAAGGAGTTTATGGAACATTTCACAATCCTCCTTTTCGATTCATTGCAAGGAATGACACACCAATGGTGGCCTGCGCTTAACCGAGAACTGGGATTCTTCAAAGAAATATATCTTCCAAAGCCAGAGATCTGCACAAGTAATCGGAGGATAACCACACTGGTGCTGAATCTCTGTTGCAGCTTCAACAGGGTTGTTGCTAGGTCTGGAAAAGATCCGGGTCTACGCAAATGTCACGACTGTCGGGACTGGGAGCTAGCTAGCCTTTTGGTTGTAGCCCCTGAGCTACTATCCGTGCTACAACCAGAAGACCCGGAGCTACAGCTCCCTCAGCCTGCCCCCCACCCCTAGAAACGTCTCTGGGGGTGTTGCTGCACAATCTGCACAGATAGGGGCATGTCAGCCATATGACGTCTAAGTCTACTGCTAACGTATTGTCTTCAAAGTGACTTGTGCCTGCGTAGCTAGATGTGGTCTACAGGGGATGGCCTGTGCAACTCGACCCGGTGTACATAGCGCAGCTTTGAATGCATTGGTTTTGTCTGTGATTGTGCTACTTTAAAAGTAAATCAACAGCTTTCCTCCATAGAACGTTTCTTCTCACAGCCTCAATACAGCCATGCCAGCCCAGCAGCACATCCTATTGTAACTATGTTAAGGCTTGTTTAAACAGACTCAGTGCTTGGACTGCTGCAGGCTGTTCAACCTTTTTTATTTTTTTTGTTTATAACACGCCGTAGCCTGAGGGGACCAGGGCACAAATATACGCATAAGACAACAAAAATCACCAGACAACAGGAGGTGGGTATAGTTGAGGGGGCCATGGTTACTCGAAGAGGAATGTCTTCAGAGTTGTTTAAACGTTCTGATGTTTGTGTCCGAACGCATGGCTACAGGGAGGCCATTCCAAATTTTGGCTGAGCAGCTTGCAAAGGACCTACCAAGTCCTTTTGATCTTTTGAAAGAGGGGCGAGTAACCAGCTTGGTGTTTGTCGATCTAAGAGATGTAAGGGTACATACCACAAGGTGGTTCATCTCAGGTAGCTTGGGGATTTCCCATAAAGGCACTTGTGCAGTAGAGTGGCCGCTTGAATGTAGTCCTCCATTTTTGAACTCCTACCAAGTCCTTGCATCAATTTTGCACCATTACCTGTACAACCCTGCAATCCTGATCCTGACCTTCTGCTGGTCAGCTGTTGGCAGTCAGAGCTGACCAGCAGAGGTCCACCCTCTCCATTGTTCTGGACTATCCAGAAATACCTCAAGATAGTGAACCCTCCAAATACTGTGCTACCGATGAAAATGAATGTCTAAAAAGAAGAGGAACTGATTAAAAGTGGAGAAAGGTGTAAGACAGGGATTCGTCTTTGCACCAATGCTATTCAACCTCTATTTCAATGGTGTGATTAGGGCTCTATTAAATGACGCAACTGACGCATGAAAAGTATCCAGTACTCTTTGCTGATGATGCAGTCATAATTTCACTGACCACAGTAAGTCTAATAGAACAAGTAGGGATTTGTACCTCATTATGTAACAAGACTGGATTGAGTATTAACAAAAGTATACCGAAAACAATGTTTTTTAAGTGTGTCCTAACCAAACTTCAAAATCTGAAGTAAAAAATTGGCAGAGACTTAATTATTTATGCATTAAACTAGTAAACTCCGGCAAATGGTATAGACAGGTGGGCAAGTCTAATGTCACATTGAGCAGGTATAGTGCTGCCACTGCCAAGTTCATGAGAGATCATGGTGTTGTCCTATTAAACCAGCACTTAACATCTACATACTTGAGGCACGACAAGCAGCATTCTTTGGTGATGAGAGTTGCAGTAATTACCAGTTCAAATCCCTAGAGACCACAGAAAATATCTTTATTAAAAATAGTTTTTGGCGGGTTTCAATTATATTGACTCGAAATTGCGACCAAACCTATCTTGTACTGGGCCCATCCATGGAGTTCACCTTACCTGGAGAAGTACAGAGATGACCTCTCAGACGTCTTGAGGCAGAAAGGAGGGAGCAATCAAATAAAATATTCACTTCTTAGTTTAGGCTTTGAAAAGAACTGGACATCCCGAGAAGTAAATAACAATGAGACTAAACATCTAATATCAACAGAAATTTGAAACAGGCCAACAGAGGATTAGTGTTGTGCTTTATATATGTTTCTTGGTAATTATACAGTATCACAATGCCGAGATCAAGGCAATGATCATATCACCACTTCAACAGTAAACACCAACAAAAACTAGGCATCAAATACAGTTTATCATGATAAGTCATGTCAGAAAGGTTGGAAGACATACACGCCCATAGAACCCATTTAGCATAATGTGGGGGGGGGAGCGTCCCGCAACTCACCAAGGGACAACTCAGTGATGTCAATTTATGAAAACTTCAAGCGGAGGTCCCTGGCATGTTCTCTTAATAAGTTATGATTCCTAGCAATGAAGCCTCTGTGTTTTCATAGGGGCTTCTCGTCAAAGGTGATAAACATCCCCAGGAGGAGTGCGTTCCATGCCTTATGTTCGCTGTGGGTTCTCTAAGGCCTCTCCTCATAGCTCTGTTCAATGTCATGGTTTCAACCATGCTCCATAATTTTAGGTCTTTCAACCACAGGTGATATTGCGGGCTACCCTTCTGCTTCCACGCCATAGCTATTCTCCTTTTAGCTAGGACACAAGCTAAATCTCTAAGCTTAACCACATGTTACATTTATCAGGCTTGGAGTGGATACTCAGCAGGCATTTCCTTCCCACTCTGCCCCTCCCTTCCTTATCTATGTCTTAGCTCTTGCACTATCTGAAATGTCGTCAGGCCGAGTATGATAGTTCATTTCACGTCCTTACTGTTCATGGCCTGTACGAATGTCATTGTATTTTCCCTTGTTCCCTCCCTTGCCTTGAAGCACTTTGAAACACATTGTGTATAGGCGCTATATAAATAAACTATCATATCATTCCATCAGGGACCATTGGCATCTACTTTCACCTGTGTTCATGAACACCAACTCAATTTGGTGCCAAAGGGCTGGACAGTTGGGCATCTCCAAAACATATGCATAATATCAGCTGGGACATTTCCGCACCGTGCACAGTTGGGCAGTGCCATATCATCACATATAGCAATTCTATTGGGGGTCATATATGAACTGTGAAGCACATTAAGTTGTTGCAGCCTAAATCTAGCATTTCGAGAGATCTTCTTGACAAATACTATTGTTTTCTCCCATTGTTTATCTTCTATTTCCTGGCCAAGGTCTGCTTCCCATGCCAGTCTCAGCTTAGCCCCCCTTTTGCATGACACATTTAGTAAACCCCCACACAGACTAGATACAGGTGTCCAGCCATCTTCAAGCTCATATAGTAGCGTGAATGGTTTCCACGGGTCAGTCCTGCTAGATTTCTTTTGGCAATTTTGCACTCTTCAGATCCCTTAAGAATTGACCTTTGTGTAGCCAATCTACATTTACCAAATTTCTAATACCCTAAATATCCCATACATATACTTGTCACCCCGGGAAGAGATTCGCACTTCTTCCCATCATCTGGCCACAGTTAAATCATCAGTGATTACATGTGGAGAGTATGTATTTTTTAGTCTGAGCACCTTCACCGTTCTTGGCCATATCTGCCTTTCCAGCTTTATCATGTGAGATGTTCCCCCCAGGCATGGGTCTGTAATCCACAGGGCCTCTTTAATCACTGCTGGATGTATAGTTCCCATCAACAACCTGCAGTCGACTGTCGGTTCGTCTGCTAGCCATTTTACCACATCATTTAGCTGATCCACTACATAATACAGCTCGAACCATGGGGGCTGTGTACCACCATCTTCCTATTTCATACACAGTTTTTCCAAATCTATTTTGTGTCTACCATGTCCCCACAGGATTCCCCTAACCAAAGATGCCAAGCTTCGAAAGAAACCAGCCGTAATAAAAAAGTGTAGAAAATAGTACAGTTGTTGAGATAAAACAATAATTTTTACCAATGTTATACATCCCATTAATGACAGGGGCACTGTACTCTAGAATTTTATGGATCACTTCACTCCATCCAATTCTGTGACAGTGTTGTAGTTGTGCATACTCTGCGGTGAATGCATAATGTGTACACTCAAGTACATAAACGTATGTACCTCCCATTTTAGTCCTAAATCTGGTAGGTCTCGGAGGTCGTATTTCCACAGCCCTGCCCTGGCGAACACACATGATTTCTTCTTGCTAAATGAGATGCCCGACAGTTCAGCAAACCTATCTAGCACCTGTAGGACCAAGGGCTGATTGTGTTCGGGTTTGCATAAATACAGGTGAACATCATCTGAATGTAGAGAGTTCACATGTCCAGATCCTCTTGCCTGTATTCCTGCCTCACCAAATTCACTGCATAAGAATATTGTCAGTGGCTGCAATACCAATAGATCCAAAATTGGTGACAGTGTTCAACCCTGTATGGTGTCCCTTTGTATGTCCCAAGTTCTGAATATCTGCCTGCCTGTTCTGACCCTGGTGACTGGTTTCGAATTCAATAGCCTCACCCATCTAATAAAGCCCTTGCCAATCACAAATGTCTGCAGCGCCACATATATCCTTTGCCAGTACACAGAGTCAAAAGAGTTGATTGTGTCTAGTGATGCTACAGCATATTGGTGGTCATTGATTAGTCCATCTAAAGTTTTTGCAGAGCGTACTGTGTATAGTGTAATTCACTACCATGTACTCGTTCTTGGCACTGTTGTCAAATCACGACCATGATATGTGTCTAGTTCTCCCTTCTAGATCACGTTCTAATTAAATTTTCTAGTAGTGCGTGCATCTAATCTGTATCCCCTACTTTGCGTTCTGCCTGGAAAAATTCTGCAGCAGGCCAAGAGCCATACCTTTTGTGTGATCTGTCTTCCTTATAATGGCACGAGCACTTTAATACCGATCGAGTCTGACTGTAGCCGCTTCACTGAAATATGTTTTGCTTTAGTGATGCCTCGGTCACAATGATTGTTACGCTTTATAGACACTGAAATACCACTGCATCTAGTGAATGACGCATTTATTCCGCTTGTTATGACATTGAAACGTTTACTCATAGGATCTTTAGATGGTGAAATGTCCAAAACACACTCCTTACTAAACCATCATCTGCTAAACTGACATCCCGCTGCTTTGCATTTTGGCCCCTCAGGATTGCCTCACCCACTTTCCAGGGCCACATACACAGCCATCCCTATTAATTCAAAGGACTGCACTAGGTATTGTTCGTGCACGCCTGACTATTAACTTAAATGCAACTACACTGCTACTACTGCGCCCTTGGCTCTACACGCAGCTCTCTGCAAATGCATACCAGACTCTTCAGGTCAACCGTCCTAGCCTTAGCTGCCATGTTAGCCTACCTTATCCCAACATATTTACTACACTTACTAGTCCTTCACACCAGTGCCCCTGCCACACACACACACACACACACACAGGCCCGACAGCCAGCCATGTACACCCAACAGGATAGTCCCACCACTGACATCAAAACTTGCTCCCACAGTGCCTTCATTCATCTAAGCACAGGCCTAGCATGCATCCACTGCCCTAGACATCACCCACTCCCCCGCCCCACACCTGTCCTGCCCAACACACCACCTTTCCCACCCATAACTAATAACAACACCCACAAACCCAAACCTCAAGAACCCAACATACCAAGACCGTTTCAACGAACCCCATACTGGGGACCACAAGGAGACTTAGACTCTCCTCCCATACTTACCAATGACCCATAGTAACTATAGTAACCAGGAACTAGCCCAGCCCCCGCCCCACACTCTACCAGTACCACTAACCGCAACCTATATAGGCATCCTACATCTCGCCCCATAAGAAAACCACCGCAACTCAACTCAATTCCCATCACTCCTACCGCCAAACACAGATTGACAGCAAAGTCCTCCCATTGCCATCTCCTCCCCTTACACTACACACTACCTCACATAAATCACTCCTTAAGGATGCCTTACTAAATGTGTGATCCCTATGTGCACATGCCATTGACGTGCATGACCTCATCCTAGAATTATAACTAGACTTTTTAGTTTTATCCGAAACCTGGCTTCACCCAGCATCAGGTCCTCTACTTACATTAGCCATCCCACCCGAATACACCATCCTCAGATCTGACCACCAAGGTGCCACCGGAGGAGGTGTAGCCATCATTGCCAAAACTGCCTTGCAGTTCAGAGAATGCAAAATTGTGACCTTAGCAGACTATGAACACCTAGCCCTCAAACTAACCACTGACCCCAAGCCCACCATCAACTTCTTAGTAGTGTACAGAGCGCCCAGCTCCTCCAAAAACCCAGACATAGCTATCCCATTACTCATCACCCCTCTTCTGAAACCTAAAATGAAATTCATAGTTCTAGGAGACATTAATCTGGGCTTTAATGACATTACTGACCAAAAAGCCAATGCCTTCCATAATGCATTACTAGAGATGCAATTCTCACAAAATGTTAACGCTCCGACCCACATAAAAGGTAGAATCTTGGACTGGATTCTAACATTGAATACTGCAGTCACTCTATAAGAAATCGTAGCCATATCCTGGACTGATCACTCTCTAGTCCAATTTAACATACTTACGACCAATGCCCAAGACTCTCCCCCTACACTATCCACTCCCACCCTGGTGAGAAACACAAGCAAACTCACTCCAGAAAATCTGACCCCATTACTGAACAAACTAATTAACGCACAGCCCATAGAGGACTCCAATCCTGACAGCATCTCGATCCTCTACCATACTTGCCTGAGAACAGACATTGACGAAGTAGCTCCACGTGAGCCTAAACTTCCTAGATCCAAACGCAGTAACTCTTGGTTCAATGACGAACATATTGAACTCAGAAAGAAAAAAAGAGTGCTAGAACACTTAACCTGAAAAAATACTTCTTTGAAAAATGTGAAAAAAGAACTCCAGTCTATTTCCAAAACTTACAAACTCGCAGTAATCACCCACAAAGCCTGCTCCCTTAACCTACGCATTACCAATGCAGGTTCAAATTGTAAAGGATTATTCTCAATTATCAGACCCAATTCCCAGTTAAGCCAACGTGAGTAAAGTATGGTGCACCACCATCCAAAAAGCGTTAGCTTCCAAAATCAGTTTACTACAAGACAAAATCACATTGCAAAGAAAGCTTCTGGCCCACACCGCTGAGCCCGCCTCGCCCATATTAACAGTCAACACAGTGACATTACTTCAATTCCATTTCACTCCAGTCACCCTAGCCCAAGTACTTATGACTGTAGCAGCACTCAAACCATCCAATTGTAAAGGAGACAGCTTTCCAGCAAAATTAGTTAAGTCCTGTGCCCCCACTCCGGCACCCATTATCATCAACTAAAAAAGAGCCTGGGTCACGCCCCTTCTCAAAAAACCCACGCTACATCCCACCATTCCCACTAACTACAGGCCCATCACCACATGCCCCTTCCTCTTTAAAGTCATTGATAAAACTGCCTATACCCAAGTACAAACCCCCCTAGAAACTAATCACTTGCTAGGTGACAGACAATCCGGTTTCAGCCCTAAACACAGCACAGAGACAGCACTACTGGACCTAAAAAATCAGATAGATGCCATTAGAGACTCAAGGAATCTATGCATCCTACTACTACTCGATCTGTCCACTGCATTCGATTTAGTGGACCACGACAAATTATGTCTAACACTTTCCAAAACCGTTCACTTTTCCAAGGAAGCAACTACCTGGATCAAATCATTTTCGTCAGAGCGCACCTCTAGAGTAGCCAACGGTGAAGAAGCAGCTGACCCCATAACAGCCCAGCTAGGTGTACCACAAGGCTCCTGCCTCTCACCCACCCTATAAAATGCCTACACCAAACTCCTTTTCACTGCACTCAACGCCACAGGCGTTATATACACCAACTTTGCAGATGATACACAGATACTTATTCCTATCACGGGCAATCTAGAAGAGGACACTAATCTCGTAAATTATATCTATTCTATAATACAGAATTGGATGGCAACAAATAGCCTCTGCCTCAATGGAGATAAAAACGAGATCCTCATTGTAGGTGCTCCTTCCCGCCTGAACAAGCTTCACAGAGACACATCCATTGTCATAGACGGCATCCCTATCACCACCTTAAACCAAGTTTAAACATTAGGTGTATACTTGGATTCCAGTCTCACCATGTGTAAACATATCAATTCACTTGCCTCCTCCACTGCCTACACAGCGAAACTCATTGCCCTGAGTCAACCTTTTTGTACTCCACAAAACGTCATCATCCTAGCAAGAGCCCTCATTTTGTCCAAGTTAGACTACTGCAACATACTCCTGCTAGCTACCACTAAGAAAAATCTAACCAAAATTCAACTATTACAGAACAAAGCACTAAGAGCAGCATTTGGAATTAAATAAAGGGACCATATTTCACAGTCTACGAAAGAAGCACATTGGCTGCCCATACAGCTATAATACTCCACAAAACACTCACTATCACTCACAAGTGTATCACCCTAAATGCCCCGATCTACCTCAACCAATGCCTCAAGCGTAAATCGGCAATTAGATCTCTTAGATACAATTCCAATACCTACCTACTTACCCCCCACTTCAAGAACTCTAGAACAGGTAACTTCAGTTTCTCTGTATCAGCTCCCAGAATCTGGAATTCACTACCATCCAATATAATCAATGAGCCCTCCCACATGCATTTCAAGAAACTACTAAAAACCTGGCACTTTAACAAATTCTAACCCTCATAGAAAACCATAAGGCTTCTGGCCCAGAAACACTTAATGGACAATGCCATTGTTATATTGCTTATCGTTTTAACATTCTTTATTTTATAACCAGAAAGTCTTTGACGTAACCAGAAAGCTTATTTTGTAACCAGAAAGTCTTTTTCAGTAATCCTGTAACCTACGCCATGATACCCCTGGGTTTGGGTGTATAATCAAATGCAATGAATAAATAAATCAATAAAATGGAAGTTAGTCTGATCAATGATGTATTGTAGTCGACGAAGATGCATGGAAGTGTTTCGGCTGGGGATACAATCAGTCTAATATTTGTGTATCAGGACTCAAATAACTTGCTTGAGGCGGCTGGCCAGCAACACCATCAGAATTTTAATATCTTGGTTTACCATTGACAGGGGCCTATATGATTTGCACAAGTCCTTTGCTTTCCCAGACTTAAGGATCAGGACTATCAGTGACTCCCTCCTACTGCTTGGCAGTTGGCCTGATTCATATGCCTCTTCAAAAACTCTGAGTAGGAGAGGTGCCAGTGTATCCCCAAACTCTTTATAAAACTCTGAATGAAGCCCATACCCCCAGTGGTCTTCCTCGTCTTCAGAGACGCAATCACCCCGCACCTATACCTCCGTTAAACGCTCATCTAAGGCAGAGGCCTGTTCAATGTTGAGCTGTGGTAGCCTAATCTTGGAGAGTTTATGGCACATCATGACATATCAATAGCTTCTTTGTGTTCATATAAGTTGTTATAATACATGCAAAAGTTATCATTGATTGCCACCTTGGGTTGCCACCTAGTTCAATATTCATCTCTAATTAATGTGATTGAGTGCCGGCATCTTTCGTTCCTACATAACCACACTAACATCCTCGCAGACCTATCCCTTTCACCATGCAGTCATGTCACGTGTACCTCATAGTCAAATTTCTTTTTTTTTTTTTTTTTTTTGAAGGTTTTAGATATATTTTTTTTTTTATTATTTTTTTTTATTTTTTTTTTTTTATTTTTTTTTTTATTTGTTTATTTATAAAATTTACACATGTATAAACAATCAAACAATCAGAACAATAAATACTCAGCAAAAATACACAGAATAACAGAATTATATAAGTACATAACTTGCAATAAATCAGTAAATATCTAGAAAGTCAACCCACACCTTGCCGTACAACCTCAACTTCCCTTGCCTCTTGTAAACCACCCTTTCCATGGATGCAAGGGCAGACATGCCCTCCACCCAATCATCAAGAGAAGGCGCATTCCGCGATTTCCAGCCCCTGAGGACCAACTTTTTACCCAGACAAGCTCCACGGAGCAAAAACTTTTTCCGTGACACAGAGAGATCATCCAGCAAATCTCCACCTCCCAAAATCATTGTCATAAAATCCAATTCAACATCCAAATTCAAAACACGCAGACAGGCACCACAAACATCATGCCAAAATCCCCGTACACGCACACATTCCCACAACAGATGTTCCAGACTTCCCTGTTCATTCCCACAACACCAGCATTCATCCGAGTCCATCAGCCCCCTCTTAAACATTCGCTCTGGGCTCCAAAACACTCTGTTGAGGATCTTTATCTGTCTTGACTGTTCCACCATATCAATTGCACAGAGTTTAACATTCGCACACATATCCAACCACATCTCAGGCGAAATCTCACACCCTAACCTCCTTCCCCATTCATCTCTCAAATTTGAATTTTCCTTATAAGCAGACACAATACAATTATATATCCTGCTAGCAATGGAACAACCACCAGGCTCCCTCTCCATAAGATAGAGATTCACCATTGAACTTCCTAGCTCTGCCACATCACCGATGCATCTTTTCAATTTCCTGAAGTCTTCAGTTCTGAAATTATCAATGTGAAACTTTGCTCGTAACTCACGTTCCCCAATCCACCCTCCCTCCACCAGAACATCATCAATCCAAAGCACCCCGCCTAGAAACCAATCCGGCCAGAATAAAGACCTTCCCCCGATTGCAATCAATGGGTTCAACCAAATGGATGAGTGAATGGTCTTTGAAGCAACCGAGCCCAACAATTCATGAACCTGTCTCCACGTCTCTCTCAGGAAAACCGTCAAAGGCGAATTATTACACGACTTGTTTGTCGCCGTGAGAATAGCCCTTGGAGGGAGCGGACCCAACATACTTACCTCTGCAATTACCCATTTATCAGGCAAATCCATCAAAAAAGGCACAATAAAATGACTTGAAAAGGCTAGATGATATGCCCTGAAGTTCGGCACACCCAGACCACCTTTTTCTACTGGCAACTGAAGTTTCCACAATTTAAGCCTAGGCGGCTTATTATCCCACAGGAATGACTGCAACAAACCATCAATTTTTTTCCAGTAATGTTGACCAATTTTCATCGGAAGCATACCTAGAACATAATTAATCTTTGGAGCTGCATTCATTTTGATAGCATTCACCTTGCCCCATAGGGACAAATGAAGCAAAGACCACCTCAGGATGCTCATTTTCAAATCAGTACATACCTCATTCATGTTTACCACAACCATCTCATCCACCAGTGGGGTTAGCCAGATACCCAAGTATTTCAGTTTCCTTTCACACCATTGAAACCCAATCCCAGTAACCAAGTTCTTGTCACAATATCCTGAAATTGGCAACGCCTCCGATTTAGACCAGTTGACCTTAAATCCAGCCACCGCATGAAATCTTTCCAAAACATTCAGCATGGCCGGAAGGGACACTGTTAAATCCCGTAACAACAAAAGTAGGTCATCTGCATAAAACCACAACTTTTGGTCAGCACCATGAAAACTCAGACCCTGTATCCCCACATCACTCCTTAAGGCAATCGCCAATGGTTCCATGGCCAATACAAATATCAGGGGGGATAAAGGACATCCCTGTCTCGTACCCCTCTGTAGCACAAAGTAATCTGACAGTTGCCCATTAGTTCTGACAGCGGCAGTCGGGCTAGCATAAAGCAAGGCGATCCAAGAAATAAATTCCTCTCCCAAATTCATGGCACGCAGTACTGAAAAAAGATAGTCCCAATCAACACGATCAAATGCTTTCTCCGCGTCCAAAGAAAGCACCGCCACATCATCATCCATATCCTGTGTATGTCTCATCAATAACAACAGGTTCCTAATATTGCTAGATGTCCTCCGGCCATGAACAAAGCCTGACTGATCAGTGTGCACTAACTTCACAAGAAGATTCTGCAAACGAATGGCCAATAGTTTCGCAAGGATCTTATTATCAGTATTAATCAAACTGATCGGACGGTAATTCGAAGTCAAACAACCATCTTTACCCTTTTTTAGAAAAACTGATATAATGGCCTGGCTAGTAGAAGCAGGAAGCACACCTCCCACCCTGGATTCTACGAACATATCCCGCATAAGTTCTACCACTGAATCAGGTAAGATTTTATAAAATTCAGCTGGCAGACCATCCGGACCCGGGGACTTGCCCGAGTTCAACTTCCCAATCGCAGATTTCAATTCATCCACAGTCAAAGCCTCACTCAGCATTGCATTTTCCAAATCATTCACTCTAGGTATCTCCAATCCATCAAAAAAGGAACCATTCAATCCATTGACACCCAACTCACGTTGGTAGAGTTTCATATAATATTCCTTAAAAGTCTCATTAATCAATTGCGGGTCACAAGTCACCTGGCCATTCTCTCTATTGATAGAAGTGATAGTTCGTTCTGATTGCTGTTGCCTTAATCTATAGGCAAGCCAGCGATCGCACTTTTCACCATATTCAAAATACGAACATTTCAATTTAAACAAATCCTTCTCAGACCTTATTTTCAAGGTCTCATTCAATTCTCTCTGTAGTACCCTCAATCTTCTCTTTTTTTCCATGTTCCCAGAGTCATTAATCGTCTCCAGTGAGAGTTGCTTAATACTTTGTTCCAAATCTATACTTAAGTCCACCATACGTTTCTTCCTGCTGCTGGACAAACCTAGAATTAAGCCCCGCATTGTACATTTAAATGCCTCCCATACTGTCCCAACAGCCATACCATCTGTCCTGTTTTCCACAACAAAATGATCAGCCTCAGATCTGATCTTCTCCACAATCTTTTCATCTCGAAGAATTGAGGTGTTCATTCTCCAACAAAACGATCTAGGAGTGCCGAACTGCAAATTTACATTCATAAACACTGGTGCATGGTCAGTGACAGCAATACAACCAATCTCACAGCTTTTCAAATTCAGGGTTGCTGAACCAGCCGAGAAAAACATATCTATACGAGAATGTGAGCCATGAGAACTAGAATAAAATGTATATTCTCTCAAATCCCCATGAAGCAATCTCCAGCAGTCTTCTAATGCAAATTCAGAAATAAGTGAGTTAAAGGAACAAAAAGTCTGGTCTCTTCTGATAGCAATATGCGGCCCACTGCGATCCTTGACGTTATCCATAACCAAATTAAAGTCACCCCCCACAATAACATTCTGGCAAGCAAAATCCTGTAACATTTGAGCCACTGTCCCAAAAAATGTGCCATCATCCACTGAAGGGGCATAAACATTGCAAAGAATATACTGTACTCCCTGAACTTCGACCAAAAGCATGATGACCCTACCCTCTTTGTCAGCGCGAGATTTCAAAACCTTAATCGGGGAGTTCTTCCGAATCAAAATAGCAACTCCCCTACTCCTGGATGAATAGCAAGAGACAAAAAATTCCCCAATCCAACCTTTGCGCAGCATATTAGCATCCTCTAACAGTAAATGGGTCTCTTGGAGAAAATGTACATCACTGTGCATATCTTTCAAACAATTAAAAATCGTTTGCCTTTTGAGCGGATTATTTAGACCATTGATATTCCACGAGGAAACAGACAACTGGTCACCCAACTCAGACGGCATTGCAATGAAAAGGAGAAGACAACAAAAGACCAAATAAAAAAAGAAACTGTACTTATAAAGATCAAAAACCCTCCCCCACCCCCACCTACAGAAGTATGGATCCAACGTCCACAAGAACTAACAAACCCCAAGCCACCCCCGATACCCCTCCCAATCATATATAGATTTCCCCAACCAGAAAACACCAAAATTGAAAAGAGCCACATAGACTCTAAAGGAACCTGGCAGCAACACAAAACCTGAGTCCCAGTTAACAGCATCCCAAACATCAAAGCAACAGGTAAAAAGGATTACCAGCCCCCACAAAATAAAAATCAAGAAAAAGAAAACATGTATGAAAACAGTGACCTAATAAAATAGTAAAACAAGGTATAATGCAGCTAACTTTTAACTTAAAATCATCTTACAATCTAGATACCGATCAAATTCCAGCTTAATAGTATAATAGAAATCCATCCTGTCACTACAGCATGAATTGCTAACCACCAGGATGGACTAAACATTGTCCGGGATGCATGAGAATGCTGATGACAGTGCGCAGTATCAACTTTAGGCCATAGCACAGTACCATAGTACAGTTCACCAGCATACATCCAAAGTCCCATTACGGCAGAACACACATTAGTCACTTAAAGAACCTTTTGTAAAAGTTACATATGTATTTGCAAACAGAGACGTTCTTTAGTGATTGAGTTAGCCATAAGTTAGATAGTAAATCTTATTTTCATCTCCCCACAGAGATGTGTAATTGTCCTCTAATCCATGCAGTAAGCCTCTAATGTCTGGAAGGGGAAGTGGCAACAGAGACCCAATTGCCTACCATCCCAAAAGCATACCATTCTGAGACTGGCTGTAAGGCCTGGCAAGTCCGAAAGGCTGACCATATGAGGGGAGAAAGGCCCACAACTGTTGCAGTACACATCCCAAAGTCGAGGCAGACCACAACCGCCATCTCCGGAGACATTGGGCTCTCTGACCGTTTCATTGGCCATAATACTCATCCTTACAAAAAGCCATTATGACGAGAGGGCAGGTTGTTCTGCACAGATAAATACCCAAACCAAGTTCCCGAACTCCCTGCATAAACGCCATCCCTCTTATTAGCACAATATTCTGTGCCCATGTTTATAAAGACAGAGAAAAGTGCCCTTCCATCGCGTTTACAGGGTGGGTATGGTTCATTGTCTGCACTGCATTCACAAGGTCTATACGATCCGGACTCCGCTCTGGCATGTCATTTCATCTGTGCAGCATCTGATGTAAAGAGCCCTGTATGGATAAGGGCTCCTGTTTGGATTTCATTAGATCTATCTTTAATAGTACTACTGTGCCGTAGGGAGGCATTTGCTTACCCTTAGGCCAGCTCGGCCTCTAATCTTCGGGAACACACCCCCAATTACGCCTACGTTCGGCGAACAAATCATCTTGCCGAGGACAACAATCCACAGCGCAGTCATCTGCAGGCGGGAGGAGGAGAGCTGGAATCCGAAACGCGGCTCCTCCGACACCCTTCCCTGACACGTGACGCACAATGGAGCGGAGCGTTACACGTCGCACGGCACCAACGTGCTTTATTACAGGTCCTTTTCTTTACCTTCCTTCTCCCTTCCACGGAGCAACAGAATGGACATCATCCTCGAACGTAGCAAAGATTCAAACCCTTGCAACTGTAATCAGCCTCCGGCGCCATTTTTTCTCCATGCAAGCCGTTGTAAAAAATAATAAAAATTGCAATAAACCTTAAAAAACACATGCAAAAAAAAAAAAAAAAGGGGGTGAGGGAGGCACCAACATGTATCAATGTCAAATCAATCAGAAATCATGGCTGATTTATCCCTAAGAGCCTCCAGCCAAGACAAAGCTTCTTTTGGGTCAGAAGTTATTTTCTCGCCCTCCGGCAACATCAAAGTCAATGCATTATATTTGTTCAAAAAGGACTTCACCTTCAGGGATTTTGCCAAGTCTTTCACCCCCTTAAAGCTTTTTCTAACCACCATGACTTCTTTGGGGTAATCAGGAAACAGAAATATAGGTTTTTCTCTGTAATAGGCAGATCCTTTTGATCTAGCAGCAAGCAGCAGACCTTCCTTCTTTCTGGCCAAAACAAAAACCACCATTATGTGTCTAGGCCTAGACCCCGGCTGTTTACCAATCCTATAAATATGATCAATATCCTCTTCTTTAATTGACAGCAGGCCAAAGCAGTCCTTGAAGATCCCAGTAACTACTGAAATCAGGGACTCAGCTCCAGGGTCTTCCTCCACTCCAACCAGTCTGACATTTCTCTCTCGCAGTTTAAAGTCCATTTCCAGTCTTCGGTCTTTTTCAACAAGAAGGTCCTTCTTCAAATTGTTATAGGCCCTGTAGCTCCCTGCCATCTCCGAGGTCATTGAGAGTGATTTTCTTTCCAACTCCTCCACTCTGCCATCCAAATGACACACCTTAGAGTTCAGTTCAGCCAAGGTAGTTTTAACCTCAATCATATCCAGAGACACCTGCTTCAGGAGTTTATAGATGTCCTGGCTGCTAGGATTATCCTCTTCCGTCTCCATCAATTGTTTCTGTTTCTTGGAAGTAGGGTTTTCTGGTTCATGAATTTTCTTTTTAGAATTCATTATCAATCATGAAATAGCTTCAGGGAGGGGATCAGGAGCTGCAGGTTCAAGCTGCTGTCACCTTGGCCAACATTCCGGAATCTCCCATAGTCAAATTTCTGAAGCCACTCCCATGCTGCAGTGTATTGTAACCTGAGTTCCATCAGTTCCAATTTTGTTGGTGTGTCTAAGGTTTCATTGTTCTCTATGGTTTAGATATGGTTTTCTAATATCTCCATTTCTGCTCGTAAGGATTTCTTGGCACCCCTTGCTTTGGCAATCGGCTCACATCTAACTACCACTTTGTGTGTCTCCCAACCCATCTGCCATCTATCTACATTGCCCACATTTGTCTCTAAAAATTCAGTGAGGGTAGTTTCCATATGGTCTCTAAAAATGTTGTTCAGCATGGTCTACACTGACATGTGCTGCATAAGTATAGGTGACCCATCTCCCTGCCGATTCCAATGCACTATGAGCAGGGAGTGGTCTGAGATCAACTGACCAGCATACACCACTTCGGTAAACTCACCCAAGTGTTCAGTCCCTATAAACATGTAGTAAATTCTTTTTTTTTTTTTTTTTATTGTTTAAAGTGCTTTTGGTTAATTAAAACCTTATACACTACAAAATTTTAACATTGACCATACATAGTTACATATTTCACATAGAAAATCATTAATAAACACATTTTAAAATTAATTCTTGTTTACAAACTAAATTCTAAAAAACACATTTACCAAATACCTCCCATTACACACTTCCAAATATAAAAGGCTGCCCCAATAAAAACCTTAATTTCTCCGTCATAAATAACTGACCAGAATTGGTCTGATTCAATTCTTTGCATGTCCCCTACTAAATTTGAGTACCCTTTAGTATAGTATTCTTTTAAAGTTTGGGCAAAGAGTTAAAATATGTCTTACTGTCTCCACCTCGATATTACAGTATCTACACAATCTTTCTGCACAAGGAATTTTTGTTCTTACCCCGATAATTTCATTACACGGGAGAATGTTCAACATGTAGTAAATTCTAGTACAAACTTTCTGTGGGACAGAGTAATATGAATAACATCTTTTATCAGCATTCAGCACCCTAGACACGTCTATAAGAGTTAAGTCACTCAGTATAGTATTAAGGGTCATCGAGGTGGGTGATGGTCTCATATTTCTGGAATTAGACCTATGGGGTCTAATGGGGTCTAATATACAGTTGAAGTTGTCCCTACAGAGTAAAGACATATCCCTTAGGCATGCCAAACACTTCTGCTTAAGTAACAGAGTAAGTCAGGTTTCTCAGGATTAGGGGAATACGAATTCACAATATATATCTCCTTGTGTTCAATATAGCCATGTACTATAACAAGCCTACCCTCCTTGTCTCTGTCAATGCCAATTAATTGGAAGTGATCTGTGCCATCTATCCATATCAAAACCCCCCTGTAAATCCAAAACCAACTCCTTCCCCAAACACCATCTAGCCATCACCTTCCCTTCTCTTCTGGAAACAAATGATTCTCCTGCAGGAGTGCATTCAACACTTTTTTCCTACATTGGTTTATTTCTCCTCAAATGTGTATTTATCCCCCTGACATTTCATGTCAATACTTTGAGGATTGTCATCTATCTTGTACAATCATTCTCCTACCAACATAACTGCTCACATAGGATCTAGAAATGTTACTTCCCTGCATTACATATTTATTGTGTAATCATTGGAATCCCTATACAAAGTATGAATCACTTTTCTCCTCATCTCCCGTTCAGCCTCCCATGTGTACTGTCTATCACCTCCCTCTGGTTCCGAGATGCCTTCAACCAAACAACACTGAGAAAAACAACCAGTCCAAAATCAAATATACATGCCATAGATAATATGGAAACAAAAAGGCTCAACAGCACTGTGCCATTCAAGCCAACGGGCCTCCACAAGGCAAAACATTGCCATAGAGATAGCAGGCAGTGGGTACCGGCACAATGTGGGTGCCTCCTTAATGTGTCCGTCTATGGGCTGCTAGATGTTCCACATCATGAAGGTCAGCACGATGCTCCTACTGCAGGACGTGTCCACATTCATTGATAGTGTACGTACTATGAGATGAAATTCGAGGTAACTTGAGATGTAGGTTGTGTACCACGCTAGGGTCAACAACATCCAGGGGCTCAGGTTGTATCCATCTTCTGCGTGTTCATACTCGAGACCATTGTGGTCTATCCACAAGTTTGTATCCTCAGGAGTCTGAAAGAAGATAGCTCTCCCTTTGTAAAGCACTTTCAATTTAGCTGGGTCAATTAGCATATATTTCAGGCATAGCTTCTGAAGTCTCTCTTTTGACAAATATGTTTCTCTTTTTCTGCACTAATGGTGTACAGTTTGTAAATATAGCAAGTTTCAGGTTACCCTGTTGTATGGAACCCCCTTCTCTAGAATGCTGAATTATCATTTCCATGTCCTTAAAGTGACCCGCACAATGATGGGTCTCGGGTTAGCACCAGGCGGCGGTCTTTGCTGGAGGAAGTGGTGTGCCCTCTCAATTACAAAGCATTGGGACAACTTACCTGGACCTACTGCTTGCAGAACCCTATTCTCTACATAGGTGGTCTGGTCATTTACCTCACTTTCTGGTAGGTCCAGAACACAAATATTATTTCACCTGGATCACCCCTCTGTGTCCTCAACACACCTCCAGGGAAGCAATCTTATTTTCCATGTCTCGTACAGTGGTCTTCAAGACATTAGTGGTCATCACATTCTCATTAAGCAGTGATTCAGTGGCTGTTATTCTTTTGGCCAGTGAGCGTACATCTTGGCGCAGTAACTTAATATCAAACTTGACAATCTATTTTACTCTCTAAGTGCAGACGGCTGGAATTGCTGTCAGGACCTTGTCTTCATGCCCCAACTCCTGAGCCGTAGGGTTGTGGTGCTAATGTATGGATCCTAGAGGACAAATGACAAAGTAAAGAATCAAGTGAACTATCAAAGCGAAAAAGTGATCCTTCTGTGATGGTACAGGATCTATTTGCATTCCTTTGACTGCAAATAATTCCATAATGGATCCTTTTTGTCCTCCTTTCTGTTTAGTAGTTTTCATTCCTGGGAAATACAAGCCACTGTGCGCAGAGCTGTGTATTATCGCATGGGCCAAGTAACCAACAGGCTTAAGGTGACAGGTTATAGCTGCAGTGTTTGCTCCCCTGTATTACAGGCATCAGTTGCTAGGTGGTAGCACCAAAGCACCAGCCCCCGGGGTCTCTCCAAGTCCACCAGTGGGCACCATTTTCTCCCACCAAAGCATTTCTCTGTTCAAATGCATGGGAACTTACTCCTCTCATATTGTACCCTTGGTCAAGGTGAGGGGCCTCCCAATGTAAGAGACCCAGAGCCTTCAGGGTTAGCCAAAGTATGTCAGCAGCAGGCTTGCATCTCAGCTCGTACAAGCACTGGCCACATCCACAATTCAGAAAAAAAACTATGTAGTATGCCCACAAAGTGCTTCAGACAATCAAGTGCGTCATCTAATTTCTGATCCAAGCTGACTTTCACAAATCCCAGGCACTCTTAAATCATACTGTTTTATGAGGATGTACTGGTAGTCCTCCTTCCACTGTCCGGACACGATCTCCTGATTGCTATACTCTCTGTCCTACTGTCTCAGTGCCCTCTGCAGCAGCCCGCTTCACCATGTCAGATGCCTTACGTCACCAGCACTGTCCACATCATGCTCAGAGCTGCAGCTCCATGTCATTGCTTGCTGTCCAGTCTCACGTCTGTCCTCACCCCTGTTTCGCCATCCGATCATCCACAGCCTAGGGTCTCAATATCGCCAGTCATCGGTCTCACATTCCAATCCCCTAAATGCTGCACTACCTAGCTGCTCTGGCCCATCTCCACTAAGCACAGGGTGCCCATGAGGCACCAACATTAGCAAATGTTTTTTTCTCCCTGGCGCTTGCTCTCACAGACTGGAACCAGGTGGTCAGGAACAGCATTTCAGACTGCTCAATCAAATCCAAATTCCGGCGACCAATTGCCTTGATGTTCCGACAGCCAGATCAAATAAAATCAGGATCTCATACGCTGTAAGAAAGGATCAAATGCCAGATCTATGCAAGAGCTCATAGTGTAAACATCTTCACAGCATTGTCTCTAGCCACATCCCATGGGCAACAGAGGATATTATAAACCAGAGCTATAATTTCTCTACTGCTGGTCCTATCGGGCCTGTAATCTCCTACCTGGTTATGAAGCATACTTGTATTACTTAAAACATAAAGCGGCTCGTACACTATTTTTTAAATTAAGATGTGACATTTTAGCTTTGGCTACTCGTACGTTCAAATGGGGTTTTATGCCAACAGACTTTTTCCCATATTGTATTTGCACGAGTGAAACAGATGTTAATTTTTTGTTGATTTGTCCTGCATACAAAAGGCTGCACATTCAATATTTTAAACCAATACTGAATGCAGCCATTGTTCGTAATACAAATGCTGCTGTAGCTGCATGTAAAAGAACAGAAAATCCAGCATATGTTCAGGCTCTGGCAAATTATGTATTTTGGGCATGGATCCAACAAAGTAAGGATTGTTTTTTTTTTCAACATATGTTAATTTGAATTGATTATCTAATATGACAGATTTATTATTCAAATAATTTATTCATTTATTTATTTACATTTATAAAGCGCACAAAGAGGCCCTTAGGCCTCACAGCGCCATTACAGTAGGCTTACTTAGTTGCAAGGGGAGTACAGAACATGACAAAGAGGAAAAACACTATGGTTAAATGCGGTGTCCGAACATTTCGTCGAAAGACATTTCGTCGACAGAATTTGGTCGAAAACCAAATGGTCGAATTTTTTATTTTATTTATATACATATATTTTTTAGGTTTTAGTTTAGGGGAAAAAAGGGTTTTTTAGAAAAAAAAGGGGTTGGGGGGGGACCCCCCTAAAAAAAAAAAAGTGAAAAAAGTCTTTCGACCAAATGGTTTCCACCAAATGTCCTGTCGACCATTTTTTTTCGACGAAATGTCTGGTAACCGTTAAATGCTACAGAGAGAGATACAAATTACATGGTGGGGTTAGCCAGGTGTTCCTTGGTTACAGTGGAAACATAGCATGGTGGCTTATGCAGTGTGGATGGCTTGAAAAAAGGGTGAAGAAAGACATTAGACTTACAGTGACATTATAATTGTGTATGGCATGATGGGTCTGTGGTTACAGGGGACTCAAATCAGCCGCAAAAGCAGTTCTTAGAGCAAAACTAACTAGAATTCAGATGGGGCGCTGAGGGGTCTGGTGCACATGTTAGTTGAAGAGTTTCATTTTAAGGGTTTTACGGAAGGCGCTGTAAGAGGATTAATTTCTGAGTGAAGTGGGCAGGGCATTCCAGTTTTTTGGTGCTAGATGTTGGAAGCTGGAGCATTCCAGCTTTAGCTCTTTTGAACTTGGGGACATAGAACTGATTTGAGAGGTGAGATTGAATGGGTCTGGAGGTGACTGGTGTTATTTTTTCATATAATTAGGGCAGCGCGAGAGAGGCATTTGTGTGTGATGGCCATGGTTTTAAATAGGATGCGCTCTTTGACTGGCAGCCAATGCACATCTCTTCTAGCCTGTGAGAGATGTTCCCTTTTTGGGATACCCAGTGCCACTCTGAAGGCATTGTTTTGAGTGAATTGTAACCTGTTGAGGTTTTTGGTGAATGTTCCCAGAAACAAGGCATTGCAGTAGTCCAATTTGGCCCCAATGGTAGCCCTGGCTATTGCAAGGCAGTTTTTGCTTGACAAGTAGGGTTTGACTGCATTGATGATTTTGGTGGTGAGTGCTGCAGCGGATGCAATGGCACTAACTTGGCGCGTCATGGACAGAGAGGAGTCAATGAAGACCCCTAGGGTTTTGACTGCTTAAGACACAGTGATAGAAGTATTATGAATGTTAAAAGTCCTTTATTGAGGGTCAAGTTTGTTGAGCGTGTCTTTGGTGCCTACCAGGATTATCTATGTTTTATCTCCATTGAGACATAACCCATTTGCTGGCATCCAAGCCTGTATGGCTGCATAAATGTTGGCTAGGGCAGCTGAGTCCTATTCATAAGAGCCTGTGAGAGGGAGTAGTACTTGAGTGTCGTCTGCATAGTTTGGGTACACTATGCATCGATCATCCAGGTCATTGAAGAGGGGTAGAGTAGGATAAATAAATTGTATAGAGTAGGTGCGGTACAAGACCCTTGCGGGACACCACAGTGGATGGTGGTGGGTGCTACGCATGCATGGTCAGAAAAGACACTCATAAGTCTTCCCTTGAGGAAGGAGGAGATCCATGATGTAGCCTCAGGGGAGAAGTGAACAGAATTTTTGAGTTGTTTACATAAGGTATCATGGCCATTGAGATCAAATGCAGCCGACAGATCTAGGAGGAGGAGAAGTGCCGGCTTGCCTTTGTCCATGATGTCACCGAGTTGAATCTTGAGATCAAGTAGAGCAGACTCTGTCCCATGGACTGGGTGGAAACCAGATTGCTTCTTGCACAGTATGCTATTTGCTTCCTAAAAATGGTGGATTTGCATATAGGCAACTTTGTCCAGAATTTTGAAAAGGAATGGGACCGTGGTGATGGATCTGTAATTATTGGGTGCCTCTGGTTCTAGGGAAGTTTTTTTTAGTAGTGGGCGAACCAACGCCTCTTTAAGGCATGCAGGTACTGTGCTGGACTTGAATGAGGCATTAATGAAAGCTGTCAAGAACAGGCTAGGGTGCCCGCTCACTCCTTGATGAGATTGGCTGGGCAAACATCACCTTTGCTTTTTAAAGGTTTGATTTTCCGAATAATGTCAAGTACCTTTGTCTCAGTTACTTCCCTGTATGAGAAGAGTGTTTTCTCTTTGGTCTTTGTGCTGGTCGTATAGGACACGGGCGTGTAGTCTTTGGATAGGATCTTGTGGTGGTCGTTAATCTTCTGCTGTAGGAGATCAATTTTATTGATCATTGCTGTTTGCACACTGGTGCACCAGGATTTGTCTTTCACAACATCCTGAGTGTTTGTGACAGGAGTAACCAATTCTTTAAAGATGGCACACAGCTCTTTTGATTCTGATGTTGCGTTAGAGATCCTTTTGTTATATGCTGAAGATTTAGCTAGAACGATGGCTTTATTGTATTGTGCCTCCAAGGCTTTGTAGGCTGTTAGGGTGGCATCATTTGGGTCTGTAGCCTTTTGCTCAGTGCTTTGTGCTTAAGGGCGGGTAGTCCTTTTAGCTCAGTGGATAATCATTAATTCTATTGATTGATGTTATCCCACACATTGTTATAAACATGTTTATCATGTCTACTTGATTGTAATGTCTTACACATCTTTCTTTGTATTTTCTCATTTTATAATTGAATGGATTGTAATTTTACTACTGTTGCCCACTTTTATGGCTTATTGCCAAATGAAGTAAAGTAAGAAGGAACGAGTTCGCCATATGTGAACAGATTTTTCTTCTATCACTGGAGAGTCATGAAAACTGCATGCATGAGGACAGTGAGAGAGCCAAAATGGCAGCAAAGGCCAGGCAGCCCAGAAGTTAATCCTCAGAGAGAGCAGTGAGAGTCCTCTTCCATCAGCCAACATCAACCAAAGTTTTCATGCTTTGGGGAAACCACCCTCCGCCACCAAGGATCCTCGCTCTTGAACTTGCTTTGTTTGATCCTATAAAGAATTTTCCGATTTGATCTCACTACTGTCTCTCATCACAAAAAGAAAGCACACCAAATTGTGGCCACTAAATGTAATGCTGATTCCAAAAATTCTATGATTTTCTCTCTATTACTATTTTCAGTTAAAAAATATGGCAAACTCAGTTACCGTTGTTGAAGGTACTCTACTTCCTTCCAAACAATGGTATGATTTTCTCTTCTCTAATAGTCTCTCTCTTCACAACAATGTGGCACACTCTCTTACAGTTAATGTAATATCCTGCCTGCCTTCAACACATGTTGGGATTTTTCTCCACCTCTCTAGTCCCTGTCAATGAATTTCACTTATGTTGTGTCATGCAAAGTATTTACTAGAATTCTCATCTCAAAGTATTAGTAGACACGAGAAGATGGCACATGCATTGCACACTCAGTTGCAGCCACTAAATGTCTTCTGCCTCAAAACAGCTCTATGGGCCTCATTACAGGTTTGCTGTTCCAGAAACAAGGGTGCCGGTAAGCTCACAAGCACCCAATGTTCTGGACCGGCAAACAATGAGTTTGCCTGCCGGGGCTGTTGCACCCGACAGATCTGACACTGCTGGGCGCACCGGCCACAGTAGGCAGACTTCATAGAAGCGCTGGCACTGTTAGCAATGGTGTCAGTGCCTTCTGAATCCCAAACCCTTAAAGTCCCATTGGACTGTATGGGAATGGGGACTAACCTGACTTCGCGGGCCGCCAGACTTGTAATGTCCCGGTGGCACCAGGAAGTCAGGCGCCGGAAAAATTGTACAAGTCTGGCATCAACCCACCGGAGGCACCGGCAGGGTTATGGTAGACTTGTAATGAGGCCCATATCTCATTGAAAGGTAATCTCTCTTTTTACCAAAAATATGGTGCACTCAGTCGCAGAATGTAATCTCATGGCTACCCCCAACCAATTCTTGGATTTTCTCACTCATGCATTTAAATCATGCTAATGGGCCATGGGGATTCTCTCCCTCCAGGTATGAAAGGATACAACAATAACTACAATAAGACTGCACATGTGTGGCATGCTTAGTCACAGCCATTGAATATGGCTGTGGCCTGCCTCAAACAATTATGTTTATTACACACTAAGTTTCATCATAATAATGTCATCTCCTATCTCCAAAAAACTGCAATTTGCATTTATGTAGTACTATCTCCCCCATCACAAAAGGGTCTCAAATTTCAATGTTACTGTTTTTACTCAAGACACACCCATCAGCTGCTGAAAGAAATCACATGTCCAAAAATTATTCTTTGATTTTCTGTTCTGTAATATCCTTTATTATTACAAAAAGACAACACAAGCAGTTACAGCCATTGAATGTCAATTCCCACCTTGAAACAATTCTATTATTTCCTCTTTGCAAAATTCTAACTCATCTCAAAAATATAGCTCACTTATTTACAATATATAAAAGTAATCTGCTAGCACAAGTTCATTGTGGGATGTTCTCCTCCCTGCATTGCACTTGACAAGAAATGTAATGTGTGTATGTCATGTAACAGGATGACAGGGATTTGCTCCTCCTAGTAATAGTAGCCACAAGAAGATGTCATGTGCATGGCAAACTCAGTTAAAGATAATACATTTCATCTCCAGTTTTATGATTTTCTCTTTGCTAGTATTCTGTCACATCATAAAATAATTGTGCATTCAGTTAAAGCCACTGAATGCAATGTTCTGCATGCCACATGTTTTACTTTTTGCTCACTACTTGTCACACACATGAAATGTCATGTTTGTGTATGTCTGGCAAGGTGGTCACTTGGATTCTTTCTTCCATAGTTACACAACAACATCATGGAGTATGCCATGTCAAATGTTCACCTCTCCCTCAACTTTATCTTTATTATGTTTTACCTCTCCCCAAATAAGTTATTTTTGAATGCGTCACCTCTCCCTCACCTAATATAGCAAACTCCTGAAAATACCCCTGCCTACAAGGCTCATCACAAACTCCAGAAAATAATTCATTAAAGATCCTTTAAGGAGACTTTCTTCATCCACCATGCCTGCACCTAGAAGAATGTTTACAAAGGTGGTTTGACCAAATCGGCCAAAGATGACTCAAGTGAGTCAATATTTGGCTGAAAACCAGGTTTTTAGACCTACTTCTAGTGTTATTGTTTCTTATATCTTGGAATACATTTGACAGTACACGGGTGATCTTATGGCTCTAGGAACATGCATTTGTTAATGGATGGGATTACACCAGTATCATTCTGAGTCCAAATAACCGGACAAACTCAAGAAGATGGCAAGTTACTGTTTTAATAACAATAATCTAAAACAGGTAGGTTACAATGAACATCAACGGACATACGCTCAGTCTCTCAGTGATCTCCACAAAAAATACAATTCTTATATTTCATTATGCAGGTCCTTCATTATAAGGACTAATATAATTGTTTGGCATGCTTGTGCCATGTCTGGAATATTTTTTTCATTTAGCAGCACGCAAGCCAAGACCCAGGTGCAGGGAGATAGGACGTGAAGCTACCTCACCACTCAATTAGCCCAGCATCTCTCATCACCCATGACTTCTGCCATGAAATTGTCTTTGTACTTGGCCTTGCAGAGTATTCTCATCCTGGGAATGAACGGGAGTGAAGGCACTTGCTGTCGTGTCTGGGACTCCAAATTCGGATTAAATGCTTCAAACAAATTAAATTTGGCATCCTTCATGTTCTTTCTTATACCTTAACATGAGATGATTCATCCTCTGCACTCTCATTCTTCTTCAGAGTAAATAGCTGCCCTTGATTTCTAGGATCTTGGCTTCGGGCCAGACAGCCTTGCCACACAGCTCCATTGGCCTGCTATTTTGCTGCAGCATAACTTCTCGTTCATTACTCAATGATTTATTGGCTTACTATTTTATGATTCCAATGTCCGGTTTCTGTACAATCGCGGCTTTACCTGCATTCTATTCACTACTCATAGCGAACCTATACAATAACTTGATCTACATTGTGTTTCAGCATCTGTACATTCATTGAACTTATGTTTTCTGCAGCATTTTGTTAATGTGTAATCTTCTTTTTCGCTTTGATAGTTCACTTGATTCTTTACTTTGTCATTTGTCCTCTAGGATCCATACAATGGGCCTCATTACGAGGTAGGCCCCCTTACTGCATTCCGGGTCCTGGTTCCCGAAATAGGGATTTACCGGGTCATTCCAACCTTGGAGGACCCGGTAAATCCCCATTCCGGGAACCATTCCCCATTCCCATTCGAGCCCTCATAGGGCTCAATGGGAGTGCGGATGGAGCTAATAACGGTACCACAATTTGTGGTACCGTCATTAGCTCTGAAGTCCCTTAACGGGTCCCTTCCATAACACCTGGTAAAACCAGGGGTTAAGGAAGGGACCCACTAAGGGACCTCGGAATAGGGTGGTAAGGGATTACGGGCACTGGTGTCCTTACCGGTGCCGGTAATCCCTTACTACCTACCTCGTAATGAGGCCCAATGTCTTCATTCAGTATCTTGGGATGTTGTGCACACTTTCTTGTGACATCATCAGTTAATTTTCTTAGCTTTTTCTCATATTCCTTTAACAAGTTCCTCCTGTAGGTTATCATCAACTCGAGGGTACATTGGATAGGGTTGTCTGTTGTAGTGGCACGATAGCTGGTGTCATGCAAGGCACAGTCTCATGTCTCCAATACAAGGGAGGTAGGGGATGACATCTACTACGGATGTATACACCTGCTCCTCTAGCCAATCATGCACAATGACATTAACATCTGAGAGCAGCATGTTATTTATTGATCGATTAAATGCTTGTGCATCTAATTGTTGAATTTGGATGAGGAACAGCAAGTGCAAAATGTTTGCCTGCCTTTGTAACATATGATGATAGGGTGAAAGTATATACCTTGGCAAATATGTTACAAAATAAAACATTACAATAAAAACACAATGCTATGTTCATTAAATACAACAGAAGAGCTGTTGAATGGACACACATCACCATGCTGTGTTGCATTCCTCCATACATAAATATCCACTGCAATGCCTGTGAATCTATTATCATTAAGTGAAGAGCCTTCATGCTGCCTGTATGCTTATGATTCACCTTCATCATTACAATTACCTCCTTCCTCTTTTTCATATTCTGGCAGTGGTATGTGATGTCATATTACTAGGACTTGTCACTGTCACATAAGTACAACTTGCTTTGCCTCGATGCATACAGAAGATCGCCATGCAATACATGCAAGCAATGTGTGCTTAACTGTTTTACGTGTCAACCAGGGGCAGGGCCAGTCTCAACATTTTGGGGGTGTGGATGGATGACAGTTTTGAAAGATGATAGTAAGTGGGGCCAACCCATGGTGCGGTTCGTCTCCCAAAAGATGGACGGCATCTGGGCCTTTCAACTTTTACAGTTGGAATGTGCCCCCAAGCAGCTGACCCTATGTTGACAGTCTTGTGACATAGAAACATACTTATAGTCTGCAGCATTTAACTACCATGCTGCATTCTTTTTACTTCATTGTTGATGTAAGCACTACCTGTGTGCCTAGGCCTATTTTGCCGAACTGTATGGGAAGGGGTGCCCCCCAAACAGCACAACAAAATGGGACCCCACCAGCCCTGACGCATCTTCAGCCAGCCATGCTCTCACATCCCTCCCAATTCCCTGAGCCTAGCTAGTAGTCTGAATAGATATTTAACATTCCTTTTGCACCTTTCAACCCAATTCAGAAGCTATTTACTTTCATAATGACATGCTAATTGTTGGAGCCGTGGGCCCTCCAAAAGCTGAGCCCAGAAGTTAAGCGCAGTCTTTTGCCCTCTGCGCGTTTGATGTGGCTACTGCCCATTAAACGTAAGCATATACAATGCTCTGTCAAAGGGTCTTGCTGTTGCTATGGGCTGGCAACACCTCAGAAAAGATGCCTTCTGCCTGTAAGTGCGAGGGCTTCAGCCCTTCCTAGCCATGGGCTGGTGCCGCCCATATTGTACACATATGAGCATCATTGTACTTGTCCTCTATGGCGTTTGGTGAGCGCAGGACAGATGTCAGCACCAATTCTTCAGTATTTAAACATTCTCATCTGTTGTACAACACACCACACTCCCAGTCTGGTGAATCACTCCATAAACAAAACATTACATTACTTCCTTCTTGTTCACCATTAGTAATCCATTCTTATCTAGTGGATACAAACAATGACATTCTTGATAAACCCTATGTTGCGCAGCTGCAGAACACATATTGATAACATAGGATATGCCATCAGTTATGTAATCAGAAGACAAACAGGTAGGTTTACAGGTGGTGGGAGGTATAGCATAATCAACCCTTTGAAATTAAGTGAAAACATGTAAGTTGAAGTGGCATAAAGGTACTGGTGTCATTTAACTAAGCCCCTGAATTTTACACCTGGATGCTACACCACCTTAACTATGAGGCCCCTATTGTGCAGCTTCTAAGCACAATTATGACATCACACATAACGTCACTTAGGACAGCTCAGATGCCATCAGTGATGGCATCAAATGAGAAATCAGTTATTACACCACTTATGAGCTCAACAATGACCTTACTAGTAAATGCCAGCCATGGTGAAACATTCTTTACTGTATTTGAAGATATGGGCAGATTTCCCAAAATGCATTTTGACCCAAGTGAGGAGATGCACTAACACATGTTCTCAGTTGTTTAAAAAAAAAAACAGCTCAGATCACAAAGGGCATCATTCAAATGGCCCCATTCAGTTTAAACTGCAGCTGTTACACTTGCATGTACATCCCCCAAACAGGGATGTAAATGCCTTGCTTAATGAGCATTTCAAGGGCCCAGTCTGTCTCTGAAGTGCACTCCCAGAACCCCATGGTTTCTGTCAGCCTGTCATACATTAGTATCAACAAAGTATGCAAGGGTGCCGGACAGCGCATCTTGATGCCATGGTCCAGTCCTCCTGAAATAATCTGTTCACCTTTCAGAACAAGTTGACCGGAGCATTTCAGAAAGTAGCGCAAGTGAAATGGGTCTGTTCTCTGTGCTCTTTTAATTTGTGCTACTATTTGACAATCTGGCACAAAGAGTGCATTACAGCACAAATTGAAGGTCCAAACACATTTTCAAGCAAAGTAAACAAATGGGAGGACGAGTACAGACATTTGGTCTTGCACATTGAATCTACAATTTCAGATGCAATACAGCAGAAGTATCCACCCTTTGGATCCCTAGAGGTTTTACATTACAACTTCCGTTAAGCACACCCAGCATAGGCAATGGTTAGGGATCAAAGGAGTCATATGCCCTCATTCCGAGTAGGGAGGTAGTCATGGCGCTATTTGCGCCATGACTGCCTCCCATTACGGTACCGACTCCGGTTTGGTGAAAGGGGGACTTACCGGTCCAGTCCGACCTTGGCGGGACTGGTAATTCCCCATTCACCAAACCATTCCCCATTCCCATTGAGTCCCTATAGGGCTCAATGGGAATGGGGAAGTAGCTAATAACGGTACCGCAAATTGCGTTACCGTTATTAGCTCTAAAGTCCCTTAACGGGTCCCGTCCTTAACACCTGGTCAGACCAGGCGTTAAGGAAGTGACCCGCTAAGGGAACTCGTTGTTTGCGCCCAACTCGGAATGAAGACCATAGTCCAAATCGTAAAACCCATGCACTAAAAAGATCACAGTTAGTCATAACTTTATTTGGCTATTTGGCGTTATGCCATGAAAGTTTCCACAAATACAAAACATAATAACATGATAAATATCACAATTTCATTAAATTAAGACTCATTAAATTGTCCTAAGGCCCTGTGGTCAGGATGCATCTCGATGGGAACTTGCTTCATTACAAAAACCTATGAGTCCAAGCATTAATGCCATTATATTAATCTCCCTTTAATTGTAAGCGTGTTGGACAGTGAGGATCAGTCTGCACCCTTCTCCCCAGTGGGGCAGCATTTGCCCCTGTGAGCACTAGCTGTCATGGCAGCGTTCCCAACGGGTAGGCACAAAGTTCTATTGTAGTGTTCTTCTTTGACTGGCATCTCCTGTCAAAAACCAATACGTTCCTGGCCGTGCCTGGATCCCCAAAATCAATTTGAATAGAATCAAGGGCAGTTACCCACTGTTGGCTGATCCTGGTGCAACTTGTGATTTGCTGCCTAGTTACAAATAAGCATCCCCTCACTGTACGCATGCAGTGTACGCATTTATTTATTAACGTGTCCCCAGATTCGTATTGGTTCGAAGACAATTTACGGACTCATGTAGATCTATTGATCCCCTTTCCAAGATGTCACTGCACTGCTTGATTTGACAGTGGGGGTGGGTGAATCATAGCTCTTCCTGGGTACTGCCGTGCCAGTGTTAGCATTGATTCTGTGCACTCTACCTACTTTTGGCTTAAATTTAGGGGATGCACAATGGTCTGTACTCCTGTTAGTTTCACAACTTCAGAAGTCTTTTGTGGGCTTGCGTCTCATTAAGCCATTGGGCACATGCAGGCCAGGTACTCGCTTAATTCCTGCTACTGCCTTCTTCTCCACCATGACATGGGCTTATGTTGTCAAAGCAGTTTACTAGTAAGGTTGGGCCAGATGCCATCAGTACATTAATTGGCCTTACTTAATTTGCTTGATTAGTCCAATGCCCCCCACTCCCTTCCCAACTGCCTCGATCAGGGTTAGGATTACGTTATTTATTGTGAGCAGTTCAGATACAACAGTACTACAGTAACACTGCTTATGAGATGGACCCGCTCAACAGTCTGGGAATGGCCAAATTTGACCCTTTGCTCTCCAAGGGATAAGGGACTGTATGTCCTACTATCAAACGTAGCTTGCTAGACACCCCTGTTGCAGCTATGGGAATATCCTGCGGCCTCGCTGCCACACTATGCCTCTTAATGGCCTGACAGTCTGCTCTCTCCAATGGTGACCTACTGATAGTGTCTTAAGGATCAGAAAATAACATGATGAGCACAACTGTCTCTGTAGTAATGTCCACTTGTGATGGAATTATATCACCTCCCCTCCCCACTTGGCCCAGCAATTCCAGGGCTAGGCCAATGGGAAAGGTTCTTCGGGCCAGCACTGAGTGGGGGGCAGGGTTACAAAAACTGCAGGAATTGGTGGGGCCACAGGGGCTACATGATGTGTGATAGAAGAAGGGGAGATGAGATCCATTTCATGTGCTTGCGATTTACCTATTCTTGGCATGATGCAATTATTGAAAGGCCAATTCCACGACGTGCTCTCACAGTCCATTATGTCAATGGATGAAATGACAGTTGTAATGGGAGGTGTAAAGTGGTATCCAGTTATAATATCGGGGGAAAAAAATCGAATGCAAAAATGTCCAAAAAAATAAAGTCGAAAAAAAATCTGAATGTGTTTTTTTTTTCATTTGTATTTTTTTTGGGTTTAGGTAGTAAAAATAAACGGGGGATTGGTGGAACCCCCCCCCCCATATACATATATATATTTTTAAACATTCGAAATTTTTTGTTTCTACATAATTTTTTTCGACATTTTTGCAATCGACATTTTCACTATAAACCGTTTAAAGTTATTTTCAATACTTTTCCCTCAGGGGTCCAAACTGGATAGGACATTAGGTACATTGAAAGAAAACAGAAACTGGTTGATCTCACTAATCAGGAAGTGAGAATTCTATGGGGTATGCACAGTGTTAGTTGGACTAGGCTCTGACACGCTTGTGGAAGGTATGAGTGTTTTATTTGTCTTTTTGCTCGTTACAGTCAATATTCTTCTTTTATAGTTTAGTGCAGGCTGAGGTGCTGCCTCGAGCACAAGTCCGGGTGTGGTTGTCGTCAACTTGGCGTAAAGATGGCAAGAGTGGCTCAGCAGATGTAGTTAGCTAACAGCATTGGGAGGAGGAGTGAGATGCTACTACCTCCTTCAGATTCTAGGGTGCTGTGATTTCTTTTTATTTAGTGCTCATGCTGGTTCCACCCCCCCTGCTACCACAGATTTCACCTCGTTGCTAATAAGCTGCTCAAGTCCTCCAGGCTCACAAGCTCTGGTCGCCAGCTTCTCACAATGCTTTACGGGCAGACGGTTCGGGTGTGGTGGATCCTTCCTACTTACTGGTTAGTCAGTAAAATTTTATGAAGCACTTGCTTGAGCCAACTCCCTGCAGTGCCAACTCCCACACCCTTTCACTCCCCTGGGCTTCAACATCAAAGGGGCTGTAGGGAGAATTTAAAGGCTACTAGGTGGGAGGGGGCGGGGCAGCACAAATACAGCAGCAACGGCTCCAGTAGTGACCGCAGGGTGTCCCCCTGTGGCACCAACTCCCACACCCTTACCCTCCCACAGGATTCCACCTCACGGGGGTGTAGAGAGTCTTTGAAGGTTTCAGGTGGGAGGGGGCGAGGCAGCAAGGAAAACAGCACCAACAGCTCCAGTAATGACAGCAGGGTGTTCCCCTGCAGCACCAACTTCCGCACCCTTTCACTCCCCCAGTCTTCCATCTGTTCAGTATAGTACTCTTGTCCCGATAACCCTGAGTACTTGCAGCATGAAACTGTTTTTCCACATGATTGACCTTAGCAGTCCCCCCGCCCCAAACCTTACCATTTCACATGCTCAAGGCCTACCTTTTGGTGTTTCATACTTACAGTTAGTTGTCTGTCATATGTAGATATGTGGATTGGGGAAATGGTTCCTTTTCATGTTTGTTGTAATCTTTGGTGGACTGGTAGAAAGTCATAATTAAACTACCAAATGTCTACCTTGCATATGGGACTTTTTTTAGTACAGAGTGATACAGTTAATCGAGAATCTCTTCATGATATATGTTCATTCAATATTGATTACCTCTGTTGTTTAAGAATACCGTGGCTGTAAATGGACAGTATTTTTAAATTCAAACTCCAATCAAGCTTTGTACTTGAATCCATTCTAATATGCAGAAACACTTTCTCTTACTCACATGTATGATCCGCTGTACCAGTGACTCATTAATGATTCCTTAAGTGCTGTCATATATTATGTCATCAATGATGTCATTTGGGATGTCATAAGTGTGTAGCTTCCAACACCTGCTTAATTTCAGAGGATTTGTTCCATTAAATCGGCACCTTACCATCACTTCAACTAAAGTTTTTTCACCAAACAATATATGTATCAGAGATGGTAGAGGCATGTAGGGCAAAGTAAAGAGAAGGAACCCGGGGGTGGGGAGTAGCACATGTGGGGACACAGTACAACAAAATACAAAAAGTTTGTAAATGGCATGATAAAACATCCTCGACCAAACTTAAAACTTAAAAAATGATCCCAATGAAACGAGGGAGCACTGTTTGTTTAAATGTATATTTGTAGAGACCTAGTACAATTCACAAAAATATGGCATTCTCTTTTTATGACATATTTTGAAAGTGGAAGTTAATGAGAAGTGAAGAGATGGTTGTTATTTCAAAACTTGATTTTAATGTGTAACCACACAAAAAATGTTGTATACATAGGAAATATAATTCCACGATTGAAAATATAATTTCAAACGGTGCCAAAGACCTTTACGGTGGCAGATGTATTCTGGCAATTTGCAAATGTCACTATCAGCTGTGACATTTCTGTGAAGGAAACATGCAGGGGCCAGGTTGTTAGAAATTATTTTGACACTTGGTACTTTGGATGTCATGTATAGTAAAAAAAGATGCCCTTAGGAAATCACAATAATGACACTAAAATGTTAAAAATATCGTGCCCCCTCCATTCTTTTGACATATCTCTTACAGCCATGTATGCTGCCTGAAATCCCACATTCGGTAATGATTTGGTACGTTCAATTATAATTGCTGACTTAAAATTCAGACTGAAACTGTGAAAATTGTGGAAATACAGTTTGGATGAGGTCTCAAATAATTGTGTCCTGTTACTTTAATTGCAAAAGTACTACACAACTTTATCCTTCAACTATTATCATTCATAATATGCACCTGTCGTTTCTACTTCTCAACCAATAGCACTACAAGTAACACGGCTGCTTGGTGGGATGCCTTCCTTTTTTATAAACACCAGCCCTGATCTGAGCCTTTTACATTGTAGAATGGCAGTGAGTAGTCATGCACCTAAGAGCAGAATGTAAAGGTGCGGTCCCCCAAATTACCCAAAGAAAAATCCAAAAGTAGTCAAAAAAGGAGTGTACAAGGAGCAACGAATGAAACATGTGTTATCAACAGCTGGGAGAAAAAAAAGAAATATCTGTTGAAGTGAACTGAAAAAACCGTTCTCAAATTGCCACGTCTGGGCTACACCTTTTAAAGAGGAATTAGCATTTTCTACAATAGCAGCAATTCGTACAATGCTGACATGTTGATTGGCTGCTCCCCATTGATCCTCAAAAGAACCCTATAAGTTAAATCATCAATTGGAGGCTTCACAGTTCCCATCCTTAATAGATACCTGCCCTCGATGACAACATACTCTGCTTGGCATCACAAAACATGACACACTGATTGACTGGCATCCTTCATAAAGCAAGATGATACAATGGTCAATGTTAATTGCATCACTGTGTTGGAGACAGCGCAGGCAGTAGCATCACACCAAAGCTGACCAATGATATTATGTGTGGAAATCAGCCAGAGAAAAAATATGTTGCAGCCATCGGAACATGCCATCCCCTTCTCCTTATTGGATCCCCTCGTCCCTCGCCCCTGCACCTGCTCGCTCTGTACCTCTTGTGTTAGTACATGTGGCCAACTTTGGACCCAATCTTCTAGTTATCTTCTCACAATGGACAACTGCATGAAAATACGCATGCGCGGCCCTGCTGCTAAAAATTAATTCACTCTATTTTATTTGGTATACAATGATTTTAAAGAAAACTATTTCATAGATGGATGTTTTAATGAAATACAACACAGAAAAAAATCGCTAATTTAAAACAATATATATATATATATATATATATATATATATATATATATATATATATATATATATGGGAGTGGTGAGGGGCTGGTGTGGGGTTAAAATCACAGCGAAATGGGGGGATTGGGAGAGACCTCCCAAAAAGAAAAAGAAATCACTGATTTTTTCAGTGTTCTTTCAGTAAAATATCCCTCTCTGAAATTGTTTTCACTAAAATCACACACAACATTTTATTCATGGTCAAAATGCCCTGATGGTAAATGGGGGCACCTTTGCTCCCCTCCTAATTCTATATTTTGGCATTGCCATGATTCAAGCCCCCTCGTGCATCATGCTGTGTCCTTCACAATCCCTTTGTATTCATTTGTTTATTGTGTGGGAAGCCATCTGCTGTCTGCAGAGCAACTTCATTTCTCTGAGAAACTATTCCCTTGCAAACAATTAATTGCACCCTGTTTGGCATGTCTTTCCATTAGCATCCTGGGTGGGGGAGCCAGCCAATCAAGTCACTATAAATACGGGCTGACAGTGGAAGCCTGTGTTCCAAACCGCCTGATGGCTGGTTCCCCCACCCACCATCTTCCCCCGCCAACTCAGTTTTTTTTCGCTCTTCCTCCCCCATTCCACTTACCTGATTGCGTTGCCAGGGATTCGCCGCCATAGCTCCTTTCCCCATGTGGCTGCCATGGAAATGGAAGAGGGGCTCTGTATCTCTGGTGGCCATGTTGGTATAGTATTTTCTCTCTGAGAACAGGACACCGCAAGGCAGTCCGTTTCCGGAGAGAAAACACTTTTTAAAAAAAAAACATTTAGCACCCATGTAGCTCACTACATGGGTGCTAATGATGATATGCCCCTCGGTGGCTGGTGGGCCCACCCTGTGGGTAATGGCCCGCCAACCTAGTTAAGGGACCATCGCTTTGCTCGGCCCCTTAAATTGGCCGGCGGGCCATTACCCACAGGGTGGGCCCACCACCTCGGAGCACATTGCCTCATTCTGATCTTCATTCCATGAGCTCCTCTGCCCAGCAGTGAAAATAAAATTCAATTAAACGTAAACTGCGGCCTTTAGCTAAATCATGGTGCTAAATCATGGTACTCTGCGATTTGCAACACTAACCAATCCCAATATGGCTGTCCTCTTGATCCCTGCTGCAACTAACAATGTTACTTAATACATTTCAACCTACTTAATAAATCCAAACCCCACCTGCCTGCCCTTCTACTTTCTGATATAGGTGTACTGACCCAAATTCTCTGACCCTACCCCTTTGCATGTGTGTTTTCACCATCACCCCGCCCCCTCCCTACAAGCTCCCTGATGTGTAGCAGAGCTATATGCATATTCTAATTACCAGGTGGCATCACGGATATAAGGCCTTGCTAAAATACTTTTCATAGTTTGCACTTGTGCTTCACTGTGGAATATTGGATCTGCACCTTCACACTCCCCCAATCAGTAAATTAATTAATTGATAACCCCCCTCCTTCTCCCTATCTCCTTCATCCTTTGGGATCCACATTTTATAAACCCCACGTAAACTTTCCCCTCTAGCTGCGTACTCCTCCAGTGTACAAGTAAAAAAACAGCACCCACCATCGCCATAACAATCCACCCAATATTCCTTGTAGTTTTCTGTGTCTGGGGGAGGGCTGGACAATCTCACTGGTGGACCAATTGGATCACCTATCTGAACCATGTGGTTCTCTTGTTCCCCCTTCCATGGGTCAGTTTGTGTATGAATACCTATAGACAGGGGTGTGGCCTCATGTGACCTTTTTGCTCTGAGCGACATCATATATTTGCTATGATTCCCACCCCCTTAGCAACAACTCACCCTCATCTGACATGCGCAGAGTGTAAAAAGAACCACTATTTTTTTTTTTAGCAAACCACTCCTCTTCAGCCACTCTGCTAGTGTTCTTCTCCACTGCACATGAAGGGTGCGCAGCACATTTATTGCTTCAGATAATGTTCCATTTTCAACGTCATTTGAGGGCACAAATGTTCAGCAAATGCTGCTTGTTTTCTCAAAGACGCCACTGTCTGTTGCTGTAATTAATTCTAACACATACCTATTCTGCAGAGTGGTCAACCTCACTGCTCTCAATTCCTCCCTGATTGCATTCAGCTCCCATTCTGTGCCATTTGCCAGTTACAGTAACTCATAGCATGTTATCTGCAACCACTTGGCTTTGGTGGCAGTCTTTATGCTAGGCGCAAAGAGTGATGTAAAAAAGATGTCAGCCATGCTTAAAAGGTGTAATTTCATTGGTATTGCTGCCAATCTATCTACAGACCTTTATGACTAATAATTGTTTTCTCTGTGTTGCCTATGCAGCTTCACATTTACATTCAAGTTCAGGGACCTCTTAGTGCATGTTGGAGGCATTCCTCGAAGAGAAGGATGTTCAGAAACTGGTAAAATTTCCAACGGAGACACAATGAGTGTGGGAGAATGGGGGGTGACCGGGGGAACAGAGTTCACCCCAGCAAGGTGGGAGATGGGTGTATGCTTGCATGCCTCAGACCCAAAAGAAATCCATCACTGCTACAGTCCCTGCTCGCGGGTTTGCAAGTTCAATTCCTCTCTGGCATGCTTTATTACTGCCCGGGATAATGGTCCCATTTGATCTGAAACATAAAGAAGACCATGTAAGTGCCTTTATTTCTACTGGTTGCTTTTTCCGTCGATCCAAGTCTATGTCTTAATATTACTGAACCTGTAGACCCTTTAAGAGCGGTGGCGCACTATGGATGGATGGGGATGCAGATCTTACTCTCGCACCAATAATAAGGCCGACTCAGAAAGTTGCCAAAACATAACTGTTTTTAATTGCAATTGTCTAAACATGGAGTACAATGGGCGTCAACGGACAACCCACAGCAAGAGTCTCTCGCCGATTCCTATGAAAAAACACAGTCTATATAGCAAAAACTCATCATACGTGACATTATAATACGTGGCAAAATAAGAAAACCTAAGTTGGATTGTGGTTGTTCTGCGGGGAACATCTAGGTATACTTTCTGCATAGAGACAGGTTGTGATTGGGTCTCTACAGTCAGGTGGACAGCTATGCCCACCTCTAGTGCAAGTCATCTTCCGTGTCATAAAAATACACAATGTTTCATTGGCTTTAAAATTATAGGGCTCTTTCTACGTGGCCCTCTACAATTGGTTGGCATGCTCTTACCCTTCTGTAATATTCCACTTGCTAGCAGCATGCAAGCTGGTACCCGAGGTGCTGGAGGGTTGGACTTGGCCATGCTTCCCCACCCACTTAGCTAATCATCCATCATCACTTCTGATATCTGCCATTCAATTAGTCCTTTGAACTCGGCCTTGCAAAGGATCACTGTGCCTGAGAATAAAAGGGAGTGCGAGCATGGCCTTATCTTCTGGTCTTGCTTTAGCTTGCCCAAAGTCTATTTCCAACTTGAGCATGTGACAGGAGACTGTGTTTTGGGCTCCTCCTTCGTATTTAACACTATTAAATGAATAAAACCTGTCACTTCTAGTGTTTTTCCATTACACCTCAACAGGAGCCTGTCTTGTTTCACCCGTTCATTGTATCTTCTCGAATAGATAACCAGGTTCTTGGCGGACCCAACTCTTGACACTGGGCCAGACAAGCCTTTCTCGATTCTTCCTTCAGCATCAACTGTTCTCTTCAACTGTGCCACACTTTCAGCCCTTCTATTCATGGGGTCCTAGTTTGCTAAAATGCAACGTGTAACATCCAGATTCTATACACACACACACACACATATATATAATATATATATATATATATATATATATATATATATATATATATATATATATATATATATATATACACACACATATATTCAGTAAAAAAACTTTGTTAAAGGGACGTTATGGTTAAGTTGTGCAACTAAAAACCTATGAAATTCAGTAAAAAAACTTTGTTAAAGGGACGTTATGGTTCCAAGTAAAACCGTAAAACCCCTGAAATTCGGTAGTTATGGTAAGCTAAGCAACCATAACTCGCGCCACCACCGTGCACTGCTAAGACTAACACCCAGGACATCAAAGATGACATCACAAATGTCATTGATGACATCACTGATGACATCACATGTGCATTTACTTTTCATGAAATGTGTGTACAAGGGATTGTTATTTTAATGTTGACAAAGTGTCAAGGGTCATTGGAATAAATATCATGAGCTACATAATGCATTAAGCAATGCATTGATATAAATAGCATTCTATTATGAAGTTATATCCAGTATACTAAGCTACTCATGTAGAAATATAGGCATTGTGTGCAGAATACATGATGGAGGTGCAATATTCATAATCTTGCCATGTCGAACAGTGAAATGATAACTGCTTTCTTATTAGAGTTTTGCGTACTGTGAAACATGTAATAAGTAGCCAATGAAACCCACTTACTACATAATTGCATTATTACAGACAAAACACAAAGAGACAACAACACATGCACATATAAGTATATACAGGGAAAGTGAAGTAAGCAAAAAAGCAGCAGTAGTAGCAGAAAGTGTTCATAACCAAACAGATTATCTTAATGCAGAGAAATGATTGCTCTGTTTCAAAGCTGTTACCTCCCCTATGTATATGTATCACATGATGTGATATAACCCTAAGGAAAGTAGTGTGAGTACAATGTATACAAATATGAGCCTTTTGGTGGTGTTTTTTTGTGTTTCAAAAACTTAAAATAGTCAACACCTATTGCAAAACGGATGGCTGTAATTCCACAAAAGGTCACAATGCATTTTGTACATTTCTCAGAAAAATCTGATTACCAGCATAAGTAAGATGAACTCCATCTCTGCGATAAATATATGTGCTACGAAACATAATATGTTCATTATGGGAAGAGGACATGCCAACATCTCTTAGAAAGGCACAAACAGCCTTATTAACATTCCGCATTGCTTTCTCCATTTGTGGACCAAATGAAGAAGAACGCAGCCACATTTGTCTCTGCGCAATACGATAAAATATTACTTGGGAATTTGGAAACATGTCCATGACCTTCCCAAGTCCTTCTTTAATCGCAAATTGCAAAGAAATTCCTGACACATGTCCTAAACTGTTCCCTCAACAATGAATTATAAATATGTCTGGATGAAGCTTTGTCTCCAAACTAGCACAGAGAGGTACCAAGTCCAGCCACTTCCTTCCATGCACTCCATGCCAGTGCACTTCCACATGCGGTAATCCAAGATCTGCAGCTACTCCACAGCGTTATGCATGCACCTCCAACCAATGTATCCATGATTCTCCCAAAATCCAGACAATCTGTTTTCTGAAACACACAGCCATAGCTAACTGTTCTACTCTCAGGAAAAATACTTTCTAACAAAATCTCTCCATACACAACACACCCACTAAACTTTACTGACCAATCAGTTGCTCTGCTCACTCTCATTTGCATGCCTCTCCACCCCAAAATCCCTGTATGTAATACGCGATGTCTGCGGACTACTGCCATGCCCGTGGACATATCGTAACTTGGACAGCCCTTCTACCATTTCCACTTCACTCTCTGTGCCATTGCCTCATTGGATACAGCTAACCAGTCACACAACCATCCACCAACACATCCAAGAGCTCTACATCTAACTTCATCATCATAGTTCAGCACTTCAAATGTACTGTTGATCACTCTGAGTACAAGTCTCATACCGTAAGAAAGCACCTACTACAAAAACTATTCAACATGTCTCCAACATGTTTCTACTTGCAGCTGCATGCATATCCACATGCATGAATGCAAACTACAGGTATGCATATTTTCTGCATATTACATGTACAACTTTTATAAATGCATATAAACAGAGTAACTTCCACTTAACCTGTATAGCCTATAAAATGAATGTATTGTCATTTTTTCCAGCTATAATCAGCTGTCACTTCCAAACCTGTCTGCTATCTATTTTTTTTACACACACACCTATCTAAAAAATGATAATATCAGAAGATGGAAGAAATAGCAATATAATTGTGGAAAAACACTTAGTAGTGTATCATAAAATTACACACAGCCAGAAAAATGTCATGCATCTTCATAAACTCACACACATAGACACTTTCATTGAAATGCTCCCACCTGCAATAACACTACTACCTGTAAATCGCATCCTTCTACTTTATTACCCACAGCTTCACAAATACATATATTCCATGCTTTTCTATTCAGTGTCTGCCATTTACCTAATAAAAATTGCAAAATAAATATAACATTGTTTCTTCTTTCTCCTATCATTCTATAACACAGCTTTAAAAACCTAAGTGAATTTCATACACTTAATATTCTACTCATTTACAAAGCATTTTGAACTAACATGACATAAATAAAATATAAAGGCTGCACATAGTCAAATGAAACTGAATGCATACACTATGTTCAGAAATCAAACAAGAATACTACTACAAAGACATACAAATGAATCTCTCAATTAACATCACTGCTATAAACACACAACATTACTAACTTCTTTCTTTTACAATTGCAGTGAACACCACTCTCCTGGAAAACAGCAACATCTGAACTACAAACACCAACTACAAAGAAACCTACTCATTCCACAAAAAAGAGTAAGTACAATACTACCTTAGTTTCTCTGCCCAGTCTTTAAATCTCTCCATAATCTTGCTCCCCCTTATCTCTCCTCTCTCCTTTGTTTCTAAACTCCCTCCCACTCCCTTCACTCTCATAACCACTTTCTTCTCACTGTTCCTCCTTCCCCTTGTGCCACATCCTGTTTCCGCTCCTTCCATCTCCTAGCCCCCCTGCAGAGGAACTCCTTACCTCTCTCACTCCACTCTATTTCTACCTTTTCCTCATTCTGCACTTACCTCAAATCTCTCCTTCTCCATTCTCCACCATGAAACCCCTCCCACCTTCTTGCCCCCTCCCCTCTTGCGTGATCTCCTTAATCATATCCCTTCCCTTCCCTCTCCCCATTCTCCTCCTTAACCCCATTTGTTTCCCTCCTCCTCCTTTTCCCCACCCCTCCCTTTCCTCACTTCTACTGCACTACTCTCCTTCTCCCCTTCAGTTTAATTGCTCTACTTACTGTTTTCTTGGTCTGATTCTCAATTTTAAATTGCTTCCACTGTTACTGTTATAATGTTAATTGTTATATGTATCCTCTTGTTGTTAAAATGCGTTACTCAAACACACTGCGCAGGTGATTCATGCAATTTGTGCACCAAAAAAACAAAGATTTTTGCACCATTCTGCACACAAATCACCATTTATTAAACAGGGATTAGCACACAGAATGGCACACAAATCCCTGTTTTTCAGAGCACAAATAACATAACTCAGCCCCAAGAATATTAGTATTACAAAACAAAGAATTGTTTTAATTTTATACCATTTGATTTACTAGTAGTGCTTATCCTCACCACCAGCTCACTTTCTACTGTCATCTGAACCGTAGTATAGTAACACACAAATAGAAAAATAGCCTTCCCAACTAATTGTAGCTGCCCAATGCACAATCACACACCAACAGATACATCTTTACCATCATACTCAGACACTCATGCATATAGCACACATACATTGCACAACAGCCCAACCCATACCTATTTTTTTTGTTTCAACAGACCCCACAGAATGTCTACCAGAAAGCAAGTCCGTAGACAGCAACGCAGAAATAGAGCAAATGAAAAGGAAAATGTCCAAAATAAGCATCCATCTGTAGCATAGTTTGTAGAAAAAGTTGAAAAGACAGCTTATACAGTCATTTAGCAGAACAAAACAATCTTACAGTACAGAAAATGTGCCTCCTCTATCAAAATGTTAAAGAAAACAGAAAATGATCAACAGAAATGCAGCTACCACTACTGCTAAAACTGCTCCTATAAATCTTGATATAGTAGGAAATAGCCATACCAAAATAAGTATATTAGCAAAAATGTTCAGCCACATAGACCTTAGAATCTTATAAAAACGGGAGACAAATCATGCACAACCCTTAAAAACTACCGTAGAAAATTAATCTTAGAAGCTTTGATAGACAGTGCAATCCTTCTCAAAAGAAAGTTATTTATTTTAGTGTTAAACAGAAGGAAACCACTAACAAAACTAAGTACCAAATTACAAAAAAGGCTTCTCAATAAAAGGAATGTCAACAAAAATAACTTCTTAAATATCTGTGGAGGTGAATGGAGTCACACCAAACAAATCAAACAAACACAATTGACATCCATAGCAGTGGACGAGGTTATGAAAAATGTAATAATACCATAATGGAACAAGAACTACTGCTTACAAAAATATCCCCAGAAAACTCTCAATTTTCTATTCGACTGAACCAGAACGTCCAGTATACAAATGGCCATGCACGTCAATGTGTAACATTGCCAAAAAATCTTTCAAAACTTTACGCCAGTTTGTCAATCAATATGATATGTGAAAGGCAAAGACAAAATCAAAATAAAACTGCTGCAAAATATGGATACCTGTCCAGTGCGCAAATACACAGGACTGCAAGGACATTCATTGGCCTGCATTTTAGGACCTATTTGCAAAAGTAGCTTCCATCATATCAAAATGATATCAACACATCATTCAACTATAAGAAATCTAGTTTATAAACTGTATTATGCTAAAGGTCCTGCTTTAGCACTCGCCAATTTAAATAACAATCTTCTACATGGTACAGCTAAAGACCTACTCGAAGAAATCAACAATATCCAGAGGAAATATTTTGGAAGTGAAAACCACTTACAAAATGCAATAGCTTTACAACAGACTAGTAATAATTCTGTACATGGCAAACAATGCACCCATTTCAAGCAATAATACGCCTTCAACCAAAAACAGCAAAATTACCTCCCTCTGAATTGGTGAAAGGCATTTGTGGCAAAGAAGTATATCTAACATCAGATCTAAAAGAAAATGTGCACACTCTGGGAGTGCAACGTCCAATAGAGCAATCTTTAATTGTCTTAGTAAATGGTTTACCTACAAAAGACAAAACAATTTGTCAACAACTGGAAGACTTACATAAAGTTAGACAAGCCTTGCAATATCTAAAAGAAAATAATGAATACTACAAAGAAATTAATATTGAAGAAAACTTATGGGAAACAACTGAAATAATTCAAGGGTCACCAGAAACTGTTCAATTTGAACTTCTAGATCCTGCTACAGTATCTAATATTTTAGACCATTATACAATTCATCCATTAAACTAGAAACATACCAAATGCGACAAACCTAAGGATCAGCAATCAGCATATGGGAAAAAAGTATAGAAGCATGTGCTTTTCCTCTACTCTTTCCTTCTGGCAAAGGAGAAATGTACGATGATAGATCTATTTAGATAACAGCATCAGAATAGCGCTCGTTGCGAATGTATTCTGAAGATCCCAGATTTAGACAAAATGTGGAATACATATTCCACCTACTTTTTGAAAGTGAACTAGCAACTCTATGTTACAGAGTTGCACACCCATTAAAATCAAGAACCCACTTTCAAAATATGTCAGCTACGCAATTACTAAAAAAAGTGCAAGAAAAAGATGAAGTTTTACAATCAAGCATAACAAATCTGTTAGCAAACATGCGTGGCACTAAAGAATACTGGATCCGACATCATGGAGATGTACGTTGTATGATAGGAAACCTTGGCCCACCCACTTGGTTTGTTACATTAAGTTGTGCGGAATATGCATGGGAAGATCTACATGATTTCCTATGCATATCAAACAAAAACAAAACAAACATAGCTATACTAACACCTGGAGAACTTTGCTCTCTAGATCCTGTTAATGTTTCAAGATATTTCCATCATCGCTTCATTGCTGTGCCACACTTAATTTGTAATAAAACTGTTCCTCCCCTTGGAGAAGTGCAACACATCTGTTGGGGAAAAGATTACCAAGCCAGAGGAGCACCACATATCCACAAGCTTTTATGGATTAAAGATGCTCCTAAATTTGGTCAAGACAGTGATGCCACTGTGTTACAGTTTATCAAAAAATATGTCACTTGTGAAATTCCATCAGAAGCAACAAATAGTGATCTTCATGCACAAATTCTACAATTTCAAAGACACAAATGTGGCAAATATTGTCGTTGCAAATACAAAAACAAAGGGAAATACTATACCAAATGCCGCTTTGGTTTCCCTAGACCAGTTACAGAAACAGGTGAAGTGAACAACTTCATGTCTTCAGTTAGACATAGTGTTAAAGGTAAATCACCTAAAAATACATATTACATAAAAAGAACAGAGGAAGAAAAATATATCAATGATTACAATGCAATTATTGCCCTATTGTGGAATGTAAACATAGATGTGCAGTACATTGCAGACAATTCCACTGCAGTTGCAGAATATGTTACAGCCTACTTAACCAAAGCAGAAAAAACAGAGCTTCAAGACCTCTGAAATGACCTGTCAATAGACAAACCACTGTCTCAGAAATTGTACAGCTTGGGCATAAAAATGCTCTCCCATAGAGAATGTGGCTGCTATGAAGATGCAGATTGTTTAACCGGTCCTGCTTTGTATGGAAAATCAGAAAATATAGTATGGCTAAGCCTTGGTCCTGCTAAATCTAGAAAAAGAGTTCTCAAATCATACGACGACATAGAAACAATAGCCAAAAATGATCCCAACAGACAAGACATTTTGAAAAACAATTTACTAGACAGATACTACCCAAACAGAAGTACCACTTTGGAAACCATGTGTCTATACCACATAGCCCAAAACTTCACATACAAAAATAATATGAAACAAAATGTAGATACAGAGTGACAAATTGTGAAGGCAGCTTAGTAAAACTTACCAAACCAAGTTTAATTAATCATATCGAATTGTCATTGAAAACTCCTCAACATAAAGAACTATATTACATGTCCCTGCTACAACTCTTTAAACCATGGAGAAAAGAAGAAGAAATACTAGATAATGGAATAGTTTCTTACCTGTAACTCCATTTCTCCAGCATTGGTATCTTTCATGGATTCACATGCTTAGAATATTCCCCGTCGTCAGACTGGGACCCCTCGGTACACATATATAGCCTTTTCCTATAGGAAAACTTCCAACACTTTTGTGTCCTATCTACGTCCTTTTTGGACCCGCCTACGCATGCTCCGTAGGCCGTCTCAGTATAAGAGGCCCGCCCCCGCGGCTCCCCTTCAGATTTCGGCCCCTCCAAAGTAGGAAGGGTTAAACTTATCAATCAAATACATTGGGCCTCATTACGACCCAGGCGGTAAGTTACCGCCTGGGCCGTGACTTTACCACCATGGAGTAAACTACGTTTACGCCATGGTGGTTGGCGGACTTACCGCCCCATTCCGACCTTGGCGGGGCGGTAAGTCCCCAATCCCCATTTACCCTTCCCCATTCCCATTTTTGCCCCATAGGGCATAATGGGAGTGGGGAAGGCGTTAATTACGCCACCGTAAATTACGGTGGCGTAATTAACTCCATGGTCCCTTAGCGCCATGGATTTTAACACCTGCTAAAAGCAGGTGTTAAAAGCTCCATGGCGCTAAGGGACCTCGTACTCAGGCGGTAAGGGTCGGCGCTGTTTACGCTGCCATAAACCCCTTACCGCCTGGGTCGTAATGAGGCGCATTGCATTCCGGGGAGGCTGGCGGGCGCATGTGAGTCCATGAAAGATACCAATGCTGGAGAAATGGAGTTACAGGTAAGAAACTATTCCCTTCTCCAGCATTGGATCTTTCATGGATTCACATGCTTAGAATAGATTGTATAGCAGTAACACCTGAAACGGCGGTGAGAATGTAATGTAATATACCCTCACCATAATACACAATGCATATGTACAGCAGGAAAAAGTTAACTCATATAACCTTACCCACATAAAGTATACTGTCACCAAAAGGTAGAAAACAGATTTTCCACAGCATGGAGCTTACCTTACTGAAACAGATGGCGCAGGACAGCTCTTCCCATCTGCACCTCGTCCGCATGCTGCCTGGCAAGGCAGTAGTGGCGGGTAAACGTGTGGGGCACTGACCATGCCGCAGCCTGGCATATGTCCGTCAGCGGAATTCCTGCCCATAATGCTGCTGAGGAGGACGTTGATCTTGTAGAATGGGCTCTAGAATGTCCTTGCAGTGGCCTTCCGGCCTTGGAGTGACAAAACGCAATCGTCGATGAGACCCATCGAGCCAATCCCTGTTTAGAGATTGCTTTTCCTCTCGTCGATGGACCATATGCGATGAACAGTTGTCGAGTAGACATGAGTTCCTGTGTACGATCTAGGTAAAATTTCAGAGCCCTCTTAACGTCTAAGGTATGAAGAGCTTTTTCTGCTGTCGATGATGGGGTCGCGAAGAAAGTAGGGAGAACAATGGACGCGTGTTTGTGATACACTGTCAGAACTTTTGGGACAAACGTCAGATTAGTTGCCAGGACCACTTTGTCCTTAAAGAATCTTAAGTATGGTGGGTCTACGACCAGCGCTTGCAGTTCCGAGATTCTCCAAGCTGATGTGATAGCAATCAAGAATGCCAACTTCCACGATATGAATTTCATGTCGGATGTGGCCATAGGCTCAAAAGGCGGTTTCATCAAGCCTGCCAACACAGTGTTGAGACTCCAAGTTGGAGGGAAACGTTTTACCGGGGGAAAAGTTCGAAATAAACCCCTCATGAATTGTTTCACAAGTCTGTCGCTAAATAGAGGAGACGACTGTCTCATCCTCGTGAACCTCGAGATGGCCGCCAGGTGCACCTTTATCGATGTGAAGGATAAACCCCTCTCCGCCAAGAGAAGCAGGTAAGGTAGAACTTGTTCCGGCGTCACCAACAACGGTTGTAGGCCTTGTTGTCCTCGACACCATTCACAGAACCTCCACCACTTATAGGTGTAAGATTTGTTTGTAGAAGGGGCTCGAGCCGCCTGCAGAATATTTTGACAATCCTCCGAAACGTCTAAAGCACCGAACTCCGAAAAGACAGGAGCCAGGCTGTAAGGTTGAGACTGTCCGGGTCGTGATGCCACACCGTGCCTTTGTCCCGGGATAGTAGGTTCGGGACTCTCGGAAACGCTATAGGATGTTCCAGTGACAGGTGAAGCAGGTCGGAGAACCACGGTTGCCACGGCCAGTATGGTGCCACTAGAATTACCCGGCAACTGTATCTGCGTATCCACTGTATTGTCCTCCGTATGAGGGGGAACGGGGGAAAAGCATAAAGGAACATGTCCGTCCATGGGAAGGAGAATGCCTCCCCCATGGAACCCTCCTGAGGCCATCTGCTTGCGAATTGCTTGCATTTCTTGTTGTCTTTGGTTGCGAAGGCGTCCAGAGGGGGGTGACCCCATTTCTCGAACACTTTCACCAGCTGAACTGTGTCCATTTCCCATTGGTGTATCTGGGCCATGCTTCTGCTGAGGGAGTCTGCTTGCGAGTTCCTCACTCCCGGGAGGTGGTGAGCCACGATGGAAATTTCGTGCTTTAATGCCCAATGCCATGTTTTCTGGGCCTCTATGGAAAGAGTTCTTGATCGCGTCCCTCCTTGTTTCCTCAGATAAAACATGGCCGCAGTATTGTCGGTCAGTACTCGTACTCGCGATCTCTTGATGTGTGGTAGGAATGCCTTCACGGCCCATCGTACTGCTCTGAGCTCTAACACGTTTATGTGTAGGAGTGACTCCGTTGGAGACCAGCGACCTTGCGTTTGGAGAGCACCCATGTGAGCTCCCCATCTGGTTAGGGACGCATCCATGACTATGGTTCGCTGAAACTCTGGTTCCTGTAGGGGTACACCGTTGTTCAGATTGTGGAAACTCTGCCACCACTGAAGGGTCCAAAGCAGCTTGTCGTCGTCGATGGTTATCTTGTCTGACCATGATCCTTGGGCCTGCGTCCATCGGTCCGCGAGGAATTCCTGGACTGGCCTCATGAATAGGCGACAGTTTGCCACCAGATGGATGCAGGATGCCATGGCCCCTAGGACTGAAACGTATTTTCTCACTGAGAGCCTGGTGGTTTGACGTAGTCGGCTCACCAGCTGATTGAGTTTTGAGGTTCTGTCGAGAGAAGGCTTCACTAGCCCTAACTGGGTCTCGAACTGTGCCCCCAGAATACCAGCGTTCTTGATGGCCGCAGAGAGGATTTTTCGAAGTTTATGGCGAATCCCAGCTGTTGTAGAAGCTGCATGGTGGCTTGTAAACTTGTGTTGGTCGACGCTGGGGAGGATCCCCTTACCAGCCAGTCGTCGAGGTATGGGTATACATGGTGGCCTTGCTTCCTTAGCCAGGCCGCTACTGGAGCCAGGCATTTCGTGAACGTTCTGGGGGAGGTCTTGAGCCCAAAGGGAAGAACCGTGAACTGGTAGTGAGTCCGCCCTATTACAAATCTCAGGAATTTCCTGTGTTTGAGACACATTGGAATATGGAAGTACGCGTCCTGTAAATCCAGGGATGCTAGAAAATCCCCTTCTTGAACGGCGCGGATCACTTCCTGCAGAGTGAGCATTTTGAACTTTAGGCTCTTTAAAGACTTGTTGAAATCGCGTAAGTCTAAAATGGGACGCCATTTGCCGTTCGGCTTGTTTACGACGAAGGATCTTGAGTAGACTCCTTGATCTCTCTGTGATGTTGGAACTAATTCTATCACTCCCTTTGCTAACATGAGTGTTACCTCTTGTTGCAGTATCCTCAGATGGGAATGAGCAGTGAACGCAGGTGGAATGTGCGGAGGGCTGTGCTTGAATTGTAGAGAGTGTCCGTTTCTTATAGTGTCTAGCACCCATTGATCCGTCGTTATTCGCTCCCATTCGTCGACATATGCTGACACTCTTCCCCCCAGAACGGTGTGTTGTATGTCACTGCTGATCTTTATTTTGCTTGTCTCTCGACGACGACGGATAGGATGGTCTTTTCCTGGACGTCTGGAAGTTATGGCGTCGGTTTGCCATTTGGGAAGCACGCCTGTATCCATGGGAGGGGTAAGCCGACCTGCCAAAGGATCTGTCTCCAGACGCAGAGAATCTGGAATTACCTGAAGCCCCTTGAAAGGGACGAAAAGACTTGTTGCTTCGGCCACTCTGGAGGGCACCCAATGAACGTGCCGTGTCCGAGTCCTCTTTCATTCCCTTTAGGGCTTCGTCCACCTTCTCACCGAATAGAAGGTCTACCTCAAAAGGCATATCTAATACTTTGTATTGTACCTCTGGCCTGAAGTAGGTACACTTAAGCCATGACTGTTGTCGTAATACGTCCCCATTATTGGCTTGCTTGAAGCCTGACTCAGCGAGGTCCACCGCGATGTTTATTGCGTGATTTGAGGCTTCCTCACCCTCTCGGACAAGTAACATTGCTGCCTTCCTACGCTCTTCCAGAAGATGATCAAGCAACGGAGCTAGCCTGTGCCACATCTCTCTGTCGTATCTGGCTACAATAGCCAGAGAGTTTGCGGCCTTTACTGTGGTTGCTCCCACGGATAGCACTTTTTTGCCAAAGGCATCCTGGCGTCTCGCTTCGTTTTCAGGCGGAGTCGTGCACTTGTGCTGGGCCTTTGCCTTCCTCGCCGCTGCCGCCGATACCACCGAGTCTGGCGTTGGTTGGGAGGATAAACACTTGGGGGTAGACTCTGGAGCCTTAAACTTTTTCTAGAGGCGTCCTTTCACTGCCGGCTCCGAAAAGGGGTGACGCATTGTCTGCAACCCCTCCTTCCACACGTGATCTAGTATTGGTATTGAGAACACAGACCTCCTTCTCTTACCCATGTGGTCGAACAAAAAACAGTCCTTTTTCTGTTCTTCCTGGGACAGACCAAATTCTTTACACGCCTTCTCCATCATAGAATGGAATGACGCAATGTCGTCCGGAGGGGACGGGTGAGCTGGGCTTCTAGGGGTTTCCAATTCCACCTCTGACTCCCAGGTTGGATCCCTGGAGGGGGATGATGAGATATCCGACATGGCTCCCCTGTCAGACTCCGAATCTGGCAGCTCACCTTCCTCTTGTGCCAGTGCTGAGGTTGGCGTGCGTAGGTGCGTCGGTGGACGGGACGGGCCCGGCTCGTCGACGCGTGACTGTGGCAGGTTTGCCTGAGGTAGTCTCTGGTCCAACGACTGTAGCAAGGACTGAAGCGTGGACAGAATTTCCAACGACAAAACAGATTGAGGATTGAGAAGAGGGGCAGATACCGTTATACCGGATCCCCTCGTCGACGACTTGTAAGCCACTCGTAGCCCTAGGTCTGCTGGGCCAGCTATTCTCTCGCTCTCATCCTCCCCCGAGGACAGCGACACAGCATGTTCTTGCAGTAAAGTATCCGGGGGGATCGGGTCAAAAACTTCAGGCCTTCAGGCCTCCTGTAGAACCCCCGTCGACGAGGCCATCGTCGCCGCCGTTGTCGATGGGACGGTGGATGCCACCTGCGTTAGTGGCAGGGTGGAGGCCGATGACTGGACCGCCGTCGATGACGGTGATTTAGCAGGTGGTTTAGGCGGTCCTGCCTTTTCCACACTTGGCCTGCTTTTACTCGACTCTCGACTCGTGGTCGATCTATGGTGATAGCCCGAGGAGGATTTGGCCTTTCCTTTTCATGCTTTTTTGATGAAGATGATTTCTTTGACGAGGAGTCTCTAGCTGAGTGACTCCCAGATGACTCTTTTTCCGTCGGTCAAGATTTCTTCGCCGGTGGTTCCGACGAGGTAGCGTGGTGTGATGTTTTCGCCGATTGTGTGGAGCCTACCTCCGATGGGGGGTATGCCCCCGCTCCATCATTCAGCCATGCCACCAGCCGTCGACTCCGGTCTTTGAGGGTTTTTTGAGAAAACCCTTTGCATATGTCGCAGTTATCAGCCGAATGATGAGGGTGGAGGCAATATATACAATCCATATGTCCGTCCCCCTCGTAAACTTTTTTCAAGCCGCACGTCGCGCATGGACGGAACAGCGCTTTTCCTGACATGGAGGACATTTTCTTCTAACTCCAACTCCAGGTATACAACCTTGTACAAAATAGTAAGACAACGCGAGGAGGTCCCACTACTTTGGAGACGGTTGAAATCTGAAGGGGAGCCGCGGGGGCGGGCCTCTTATACTGGGACGGCCTACGGAGCATGTGTAGGCGGGTCCAAAAAGGACGTAGATAGGACACAAAAGTGTCGGAAGTTTTCCTATAGGAAAAGGCTATATATGTGTACCGAGGGGTCCCAGTCTGACGACGGGGGATATTCTAAGCATGTGAATCCATGAAAGATCCAATGCTGGAGAACTATGAATCCTATGAAGACGCTTTCAAAGCAAATGAAAGCACCATCACCGATGTAAACTTTACACAGTACAAAACAATGTTGCACAATGAACAGCAACACAAAGAAGATCTCCAAGCCCAACTAGATAAGGACACTCCTGACAGTATTGAACCTTCTGTAACAGGAAGCCAAGAACCACTGGGACAGCCACAAATAGCAAATGAGGCAGAATTAGCTATGACAGAAGTGGAAACACCATGTGTCGGTATGAAGATACAGAACACTTAACTATACTACAATCAAAATTAAACAATGAGCAGCGTAGCTTTTTTCAAGAAGTAACAAAAGAAATTGTACATGGTGTACAACATGAAAATAAAGAATGGACCTGCCAAAATTACAAACCTATACTACTATACGTCAGTGGTGAAGCTGGTTCAGGCAAAGCATTCTTAATAAAAATCATCAGCAAGTTCCTTCAACAATTGACAAACAGCAAACTGTCAGCTATTGTAACTGGCCCTGCAGGTTTAGCTGTCTACAACATAGGCAGTGTCACTTTACATCGATTACTACTCCTGCCAGTAAAACACCAAAACAAATTAGATTATTACAAACTTTCTACAGAAGCTGCAATGGAACTACGCAGAGTGTTAAAACAAATGAAAATGCTACTAATAGATGAAGTGAGCATGGTCTCCAACCTAACGTTGGCTTTGATTCACCTAAGATTACAAGAAGTACTTAAAACAAACTACAAAGAGCTCTTTGGAGGAAAACACATTATTGTTTTCGGAGATCTTCTTCAATTGACACCAGTGAAAGGTGTACCTATTTTTAAAACCTTAGGACACAAACTCTGCCATAAAACTGTTGGCAGCATAGGAAATGTCAACCTTTGGCAACATTTCCAATACACAGAATTAACAGAAAACATGCAACAATCTGCAGACCTCACTTACACCAACATTTTAAAAAGTATTTGAGTTGGTGTACTATCTCAAGAAGCACAAGCAATCTTAATAACCCAGCACATCCATGCACTTCATGGCCATAACTCACATGCTACTGATGTTATGGAACAATTAGCGAATAAAAATGTCAATTGTATGTCCTTAATGCCATCTCTTGCAAGCTGTTCCAAACTCAATGAAACAATGTTGAAAAAAGAAATGCAACCAATAATTGAAATTTGCTCCACAGACAAAATGGACGTACATGGTATGACACTACCCATGTGTCAACAAGCCACAACAAGACTAAATACCTTAGAAAATTCTATCTCAAACACAGCTGTTTTGGAGAAAATATTAAAATTATCCTTAAACTGTAGAGTAATGCTAAAACGTAACCTTGACGTAGAGCCAGGACTAGTTAATGGAGCACTGGGTACAGTTGTTGGCTTTCAAACATACCCACGTGACAACACCATTCAGTTTGTCAATATTCTCTTTGACAAACTTTCAGAAGTAAAAAGGATAGGGTGCTCAACAGCTCGATTCCTTCTCTTCAAAGACATGTATGTACGCAGAAAACAATTTTCTCTAACTCTAGCATACGCAGTCACCATTCATAAATCACAAGGTCTTACCCTAGACAAAGCATTCATAGATATTGGTAACACAGTCTTTAAAGAAGGCATGAGCTACGTAGCACTATCACGCTTACCTACACTTGACGGTCTAGTTCTAATCAACTTTGATGCAAGTAAAGTAAACGCTGATATTCCTTGCATTTTAGAATACAATAGACTACATTCACTATACACCCCCATCTAAAAACATATCCTGTTCCACAAAAAGGAAAACGTTGTAAAAGAAAACTAATTCAAACAGAAATGCAACAGGATCACACAGCTAATACTTCATCAATGACCACAACCAAAGAAGAACCTATTACTCAAAGTAACTCAGGTACTTCTTCAAAGAAGAAACACACATCCGAAAAATGACTTGGACACAGACCTATCTGGTCCATTCAAATTTTCAAATATAACTGGTATAAGTTGCTACGCAAATGTAGCAATGAATATTCTATTTCAATTACCACCAATTGTTGACAACATTTACTTACACAGTACAGACCAAAAGTGTTTGCAAAAGTTAGTACTTCATAGAAACGCAACAAACAATCCTGACAACACGTATAGTGTTCATGGAATAAGACAAGAATTGGACTACTGTACTGGAATGGTGAAATTCACTATAAACTCACAAGTAGATCCACAAGAATTTCTAATGTCCTTACTACAAGTACTGGAAAACAAAAACATACCTATAAATGAAATCTTCCAGATTTCATACATGTGGAAACATACATGCACTCTCTGCAACAATGTGACACAGGAACAAATCCCTAATGAGCGCTTTGTGTAAGTATCCATACCTAATTGTGAATACATTCCATTTCAGCAATTTATACTAAATGCAAACCATGGTAGATTATGTACTATCCAGATAATCGCTCCACCTTACTAATACAAACACATAGTAAATATGTAATACTCATGCTTCTACGTTACAATGCAGATGGTACCAAAAACAACTGCAAGCTGAATGGATTCACACATGGTCAAGTATCACTTGGTAAGAAAACCTTCACAATAGGTATAATCTACCACGCAGGAGCCACAACCAATGCAGGTCACTACACTGCATATATTAAAAAGAAATGTGGATGGTTTGAATGTAATGATAGTACCATTACTCTAAAGCAGAGATCACCTGCAAATCTTACAAACGCTTATTTAATCTTCTTAAAACCAAATTTTAATAACTAATCTGTACTTAAGCATTAACAAAACTTCAATTAAACTATAAACTGTTAAAATACGCCAACAGCTATCTAACTGTCCCAAGATTCTATAACAACCAAACAGATAAATTAGTACCACTAAATTATAACAAGAAATAAACAGTTAGAATACGCCAACAGCTATCTAACTGCTCCAAAAATCTGCAACAAGCCAACAGAAACAAGTGAACACTGAAAACAAACAAATAGACTGTAGCATAACAAAAAAAGTTATTTTTACGCCGACATGGATTTTTTTTCCCACAGACCCAATGATTTAAAAACCAAACACAGAAATTGAGCAGTACACTGAGTTTGTAATCTACTAAATATGAGGTTTGAAATGAATAAAAAATGTCTATTATTCAATGTTATAAGTCCTTACAAACTACCAATACTAACATGATATTTTCTTTTATCGCAGAAATTGACAAATAATATATGTACTCCACTTACCAAATCAAACAGTAAGTATATTACAATAAGTACAACTCATAAATACTGCCCCATAACACAACCATTGAAGCAAACAGTGCATATAACTTCAGTCTTGGGTGCATGGCCTTCAGCCATGCACCCAAGATTCTAGGCTTAGCCACAACCACTGCAGCATATCACACCCATGGTGGCTTATAACTTCAGTGCTTATAACTTCGGTCTTGGCCCTGACCACAACCACCACAGCATATCACACCCATAGATCACACCCATAGAATCAAACATTTTAACTATGCTTATGTGCGCAGACACCGCAAGTGTTCTTAGAACAGTTTCAACTTGCCTGCGGACAGCACTGAAAGGTATTGTGTCCTTAGAAAACCCCCATTTTGGCTGATTACGGACATCCCGGACACCATGTGTGTCCTTAGAACAGTTTCAACTTGCCTGCGGGCAGTACAGACAGGTATAGTGTCCCTAGGACACCCCCATTTTTGTTTAATTACGGACATCCCAGACACTGCACATGTTCTTAGAACAGTTCCAACTTGCCTGCGCACAACACAGACAGGTATGCAAAATGTTTACTTCCATGGATATGTTATACTGCAGTGCTTGTTACCAAACTCTACAATCTTAATGGCATGATATAGCCAAAACTTCACATACAAACTATACAAATCAATCACTGCATAAACTGTACATTTGCAAATATTTCATACATATTGGATTCTATGTGTGTGATCTATGGGTGTGATATGCTGTGGTGGTCGTGGCCAGGGACTAGAGTCTTGGGTGTATGGCCTATGGCCTTCGGCCATGCACCGAAGAGTCTAGGCCTGACCACCACCACCGCAGCATATCACACCCATAGATCACACCCATAGAATCAAACATTTTAACTATGTCAGATGGCCATTTTTTATGTCCACGGACAATGTGTGTGTTCTTAGAACAGTTTCAACTTGCCTGCGAACAGTACGGACAGGTATAGTGTCCTTAGGACACCTCAATTTGTGTTTAATTACGGACATCCCGGATATTGTTTGTGTTCTTAGAACAGTTTCAACTTGCCTGCGGACAATACGGACAGGTATAGTGTACTTAGGACACCTCCATTTCTGTTTAATTACGGACATCCCGAACACCGTGTGTGTTCTTGGAACAGTTTCAACTTGCCTGCAGACAATACGGACAGGTATAGTGTGCTTAGGACACCTCCATTTTTGTTTAATTGCGGACACCCCAGACACCGCGCGTGTTCTTAGAACAGTTTCAACTTGCCTGCGGACAGTACAGACAGGTACAGTGTCCTTAGGACACCTCCATTTTTGTTTAATTGCGGACACCCCAGACACCGCGCGTGTTCTTAGAACAGTTTCAACTTGCCTGCGGACAGCACAGACAGGTATAGTGTCCTTAGGACACCTCCATTTTTGTTTAATTGTGGGCATCCCGGACACTGCGCGTGTTCTTAGAACAGTTTCAACTTGCCTGCGGACAGTACAGACAGGTATAGTGTCCTTAGGACACCCCCATTTTTGTTTGATTGCTGACATCCCGGACACCGTGCGTGTTCTTAGAACTGTTCCAACTTGCCTGCGGACAACACAGACAGGTACCGTGTCCTTAGGACACCCACATTTTCATTGATATGGACATCAAGGACAGTGCGGCTGTCTGCGGACACAACAAACACAACAAGAGTGCTAGCCACCTAAATAAATACAACATTGGACCCATCTCCTACTCCCCCTCCCTCCCCAAACAGTCTTACATGCCAAGACACTTGCCAAAATTGTCTTTCTCCCCCGTTTGTCACTGCGCTGTCCGCGGATCCAAGATGGCGGGCGCATCGGAACAATCTGACGCACTCCACGCTCCTCACCATCCTATCAGCGAACACATTGCATGTCCGTAGACATGACGCAAGCTGATTAGCCAAACAGCACTGTCTGCGGAGTGAACAGGGAAATGTGTCCGCGGAGCGGACATAGATATCACTAATTTTTTGTGACGTACTTTTCGGTCATTTTTTAAAAAACTACTGGACGGCTTTTCACCAAATTTACAAAAGCACACTTTCAGGACCAAGCCACTGCTCCTGCTGCAAATTTGGTGAACATCGGTGCAGTGCTTTGGGCTTTAGGCATGAGCAAAGTTTTTTCCCCATTCAGTCTATGGGAAAAAAAGACATTTTGGGACCCCCCCTATAACTTCATCCCCCCTGGACCAAACCTCACCAAACTTTGCAGAGTGGGCGATATACTTGCAAAGTTTGGTGAGGATTCGTCCAGGGGGAACAAAGTTATAAGCTGCTCAAAAAGCTGCTATTTTTCTGCGTCCTGAAGACGGGGCTCGGAACTGCACTAACCAAAGCTAGATCACGGAAGTGTCATTCCTTGTCCCAGAAACACATTTAAGTGTAGACGCTGTCTTAATCCATGTTGGATGTATTTTTTTATTTGATACTGCCTCAACTGATGTGGGACACATTTTGTTACCCTATTGAAGTCACTATTATTAACATCACGTTACTTCAAATTAATAATAACCTTGACAGTTCATTTGAAAACAGCTCTCCCTGTGGGTGAATTCCCATGGTGGCATTGTGTCGCTCTTCAAGTCACATCTGCAATTAGCAGTGTTTTATTGGTTTTATGTGAACACATTGTGTGATGTATAAATATTAAAATATGTTTGTTTTGATGAGGCCCTTCTTGTTCAAATTTATGGTCTTGCACCATTTTTTGCGAGTAGGCTGTACCCAGTACTGGTGTGTGGTAGAGGTGGGAAGCCTGTGGTATATCTTTTTTCTGTCTTCACAGTGATTCCTCCAATACCACAGCCCCCATACAAAAAAGAGGACCTTTTCCTTGCTCAACTCTTGTTTTCACCCCTCCACTTTCACTGACATTGAGGTGGAGTAGGTAACCATGATGGGACCCACAAAGCGGGGCTCACTCCATCGATAGGTGCAGTTTTTAGTGTAGATCATATCCCCTGTATACAGTGGCGGCTGCTGCAGCAGGGATATTTCCTCTTGTAGTGTGGGGATGTCTGCAGCTGATGCAGCTGGCCAGATTGTGCGAGGTGCAACTTTTCTTGAAATAAACTTCAAGGAATGATCAAGTTCTTTGAGGTATCCCTGAAATTCCTCCCCCAAGACCCCAGCAGAGCTGTGAGCATCTGAGATTGTACGTGCAGGAGTGAGAGGTGCTTGCATTCACCTGCCTGTAACAAACTTGTGTGGGGTTAAGTGGTGGTCAGAGACAATCTGGTTGTTGAACAAAGCAAGCGGCAAACAGTGAATTTTTCACATATCTTCGCAAGGCGTTCCTTAAGCAAGCTGTTGAGGTGCTTCGCAATTCCATTGGCTTGGCCTGGGTTGGTATGCAGGATATAATTTGTGTTTTTGACCATTAGGGAAGTTATTTCTTTAAAGGAGTTAAAAAGAATGTGGCCCATTGTCGGACCTGAATACCTCACACATACACCAGTGAGGGGAAAATCTCACACCCTAGAAATTTAGCAGCTGATTTGGCATCAAAATGGGTACAGGGTTATACCTCAAGCCAAAGGAAAAATGAGCACATCACCACAATCAAATAGCGAAACCTATTACATGTGGTAGACATATCATCAAGTCGATATGTACATGTCAGAAAGGCCCTGAGGGGTGTGGCATGGTTGCTTTCATTCTTTTAAGTGGGTGCTCTTTGATGTACCGCTGGCAGGTCACAAAGTTGCTAATTAATTCAGCCATGTGTTCCTTTAAGTTTGGGATGAACCTTTGTTCCTGGATTGATCCAGGGCAAGCGTAAGCGGCTCCTTTGGCATCACAGGCTTGTTAAGGATTTCAATCAGGCAATACACCCGGGTTTCGCCTGGCATGCAATGCACAAATTAAATACTTATTTATTGTGTCTATAGGTTAAATATTCAGAGTAATATACCACTCATATCACACCCTTCTCAAAATACCCCCCACGTCACACTGGACCAGGAATCAGGCTGGTTGGTAAAGGTAGCATTTATTTATTTAAATTTTAATCAAAAACAAATTAATATATAAGGCAGCAATCACGAATGGGGTGACAAACATTTCAGAAAGTAAGTAAGGCAAATTAATTCACTTATAGCAATACAGAATATAAAACACAGGGAAAAGAACAGTTTTGGTTTGTTTGAAAAGATAGCGTTTAGGTTAAGATTTATCCCTGCCAATTTCCTAATTCACAAATGAGCAATTCTATACAGATGTAAGGAAGCAGCAGGTATTCAGGAATGAAAGAACAGTGTATAGGGGTTGAATGCAATCCTCCTCCCCAAACAAGAGAGAAAAATGTTTTGGGAAATGTTACTCTTTTTAAAATGACAGTTGAAAATGGCTTTGTGAAACAACGAAAAGTGTGCAAAAATCCTTAAATTTATATAAATTTCTATGGGAGCAACACAGGTTCTCACAAACAAAAGCTACAAGATGATCAACAGAACAGACTTTAAATCAGAATGGAAGATTGGAAATACTTTGAATGGGAAATCACATGTGTTGAACTTTTGCAAACATGCAAATTCCCACCTAATTTTCACTATGCAATTTTTAATCAAAACGGGTCAAATACACTGTTTTGCAACGCAGTTTTTTGTTGTGGATGTAGCTACAGGTCATAGGATTAACACAGAGTTGAGATTAAGTCTCTAGCTATACAATTAAAAAAGTTATGCAAGTTTTAGTGAGAGGCATTTTTGAAAATAAAGGCACGGAAATGAAAACAGAAATCAGTTTTTACAATGGCAATTATGCTATAAACTAAGGTATTTACGCTGGTTACCAGTTTGAAACACAGTAAGCTCCAGAGTGGTCTGCAAAAACCAAACCCAGCACCTCCGTGTCTTCCTTGGAGGCTCAGTCAGATTACCCGTGGAATTATTTTAAGGGTTTGGGATTTTCTCAAGACAAAAGGATTTTAAAGAAATGATCACTAGCACAACAAATCAAAGCAAGGTTTGAGACTAATGTGACACTATTAAAGTTCTTAAATTAAAGAGAGGATGGGTTATAGATTGGGATAGGACAATGCAAATACACTATGGGTTATTATGATTCCTGTTGATATTTACAGTCCACTGTAAATTAAGATTGGACCATCAGGTTCTGGTCATCACGGTTCGGGTCTACAGGTAGCAGGGCACTTCTGGTGGGATGGTCAGCTGGGCATTTCTGGTCAACTGGACTGCACCTCTGTCTGGTTGGAATTGGATTGCCCTTCTGGTCACTGGACACTGTAGACTCTTGGGATGGCGAGTTTCAGCAGGAAAGCATGAATGGTAGCATGCCAAACTGGATCAGAATTATTTGGGATGGTTCAGGATTGGGCCTAGCTGAAAAGAGTTCAGCAAATGCTGAGGCCTTGGCTTGGTAAAGAAATCTGGAACAGGAACAAGATGAAGAATTCTGGAACAGAACATCATGCGGAAATCTGGATTGAGGCAGGAATCAGTGTGTCTTGGTGTGTGGTGAAGTTCCCTTATTTATCATGCGAAGTGACATCACTAAGTTTATGCTAAGGGCAGAATTACAATCCACACCCACAAGGCTTGGATAGTTCACAGGCACTTGCCTTTTTCTGGTTGGAAGACAGAAGGAGCTGTCATATTTTATGATGTGACTTGGGAACTTCCACAATTATTTGAACCACAATTTAAATTTCCCATAAATACACATTTCTATACTTATGCCCACTAATAAAATCGGACACATACATTACATATTTTGTGGGTTATGCTTACGTCCAACTCCCATCTCAGTGAGAGCTGGCTTTGTCGTTCTGTGGAATTTTGTCCATTTTAATCATAAAGGTTTGGCCTAACAATTCCTAGTTCACTACATATATGTGCAATCACCCCTAGGACATGGGTATACAATGTTATATTTGCAGCATCAATAATAATTTGTCCTCCTTCATAAGGCAAAGTTAAAGGTTTTTAAAGCTTAATTACAAATAGGCATTTAAACAACAAAAGTGCGTTAGCAGTTTTTCTTTTACTTTTCTTTCACTGGTAACAGCTGTCAAATTCCTTTGATCAGGGTGGGGTGTCCTCTTCCTTGAGAGGGAAGCTTCCGGCCCCTCCCCTCTAGGGATGAGTGCTCAGCCCGCTATTGTCTTTGGCTGGGCCACAGACGAATGTCTAATGAGTTCTTTGTCTGAGTATGAGAGAACCTTCCAACAGCAATTAGTCCTTTCCTGTCAGTGGTGAGGTGTCAACCATTCCCAGGCTGAAGCTGTCAGCCCAGAATTAAATATTTAATTAACTCAAGATTGGGTTTTAACTTTAAGTTACCTACATCTTTCATTAAAACATATAAATGAACACAGTTTATAGGGGATTTTGACATTTAAAGAATTAGCCTTTTCTCAAAAACATGCTTTTAAACAGGCGATTTTGCAATTCCTTCCTGAAAACACAAATAAAACGGAGTCCTTTAAATCAGATTTTCTTCTGCAGCACATATGTTTTATTCAGCACCAGTTCTTCCTTTGAGTGCTGGAATTTGTCTGCAGTCTTGATGTATGTATCCAGCCCTTGTTTGGAGTTGTCTCTGCACAGCTGAAATTGTTACATGTTGCTATTTTAGCTGCATTTTTCCCCATGGAAATGACAACAAATGTTGCTGAGCTGGTTTTTCATGAGATACATTTCTTAGCTGCAGTCAGTATATGAGGCCCGGCTCCTTTGAGCCACCTGCATGATCTGTAACCCTGTTAATTTAAATGGTTCACTGGAAATCTGGCTTCCCATTGGCTGGTATTGCCATGTCCCGCCTCCTTTAAAGGCTGCCGTTGCTTCCCAAAGTGCCTGATTCTGCTGCCTGCCAGGAGAGTCCCGCTTCCAGGCAACTCCATCCCGTGAGTCCCTCCCCCCTTTGGAAGTCTCTCCCTTCCGCCATGTGGGCTCGTGCACGCGGCCGCTCCAGAGCGGACCGCCCCGCCGAGCAAGCCGTCTCTCCCTCCTCTCCCTTCCTGGCGGTGAGAGACGCTCGGCGGGCCGTGTGGGCCGGCTCTCCGCGACCGCCCGTGCTCCCCGCGGGCTCGCCGCCACCAACCCGGATCCCGGGCTGCAAGCCCCGGCGTCACCCCTGGCGGGTTCAGGTAAGGCTGGGTGGGAGGGGGCCGCGCTTTCCGTCTCGCGGCCCTTTGCCGCGATCCTGTAGAGTCCCGGGGAGGACGGGTGGGATGGGGCTTCGTTTTCCGCATCGGTCACGGCTGCTGCCGTGACCCCGCGGAGTCCCGCTACCCCTCCCGGCACCCCCTCCACTCCGGGTCCCACCTCACATCTCCCCATCACAAACCCTGGCCGATTGGGCAAGGGAGCATTCCGGGACAGATAGTCAGCCACCAGCTGAAAACCCGCAGGTCTGTGTAAGGTAAGGAAATCGAACGGTTGTAGAGACAGGAACCATCTAAGCACCCGCTGGTTGGTATCCTTTTGTCTTGCGAGCCACTGTAAGGGGGCATGGTCGGTATATAACGTAAAGCAGCGACCCAAGAGATAATACCTGAGGGTCTCCACCGCCCACTTGATGGCCAAACACTCCTTCTCAATAGTGGAATAGGCCTCCTCGTGAGGTACGAGCTTCCTGCTCACGAAACAGACGGGTTGAAGTTCGCCCTCTTGTTCCTGCGAAAGTACTGCACCCAGTCCCTGATTCGACGCGTCCGCCTGAAGAAAGAATTGGCTATGGAAGTCGGGGCACCGAAGTACTGGATTTGAGGTGATCCTCTGCTTTAGGACATCGACAGCTTCCAAAGCAGCGGTGTACTTGGTCAAATTGGGAGACCCTTTGTTCCTCAAAGCGTCAGTTAGTGGAGCTGCCACCGAGGAGAAATCTGGGATAAATCTACGGTAGTAGCCTATGAAACCCAAAAAGGCACAGATCTGTTTCTTCGTGGATGGAGTAGGAATCTCGTGAATGGCCTTGATTTTTGAGAATTGCGGTCGTATCGTGCCTCCGCCTACCAAGTGTCCCAGATATTTCATCTCGTGTGCCCCTATCACTGTTTTCTTCGGATTAATGTGTAGGCCTGCCTTAAACAACTCAGACACCACCTGTTCCAAGTGGCGTACATGGTCTGTCCAGGTCGTGCTATACACGACAATGTCGTCTAAGTAAGCCGCAGCATAATTCTCATGGGGACGTAGTATGACATCCATCAGTCTCTGGAAGGTGGCTGGTGCACCGTGTAGCCCGAATGGCAAAACCTTGAATTGATATAGACCTTGGGGAGTTGTAAAGGCAGTCTTTTCCCGGTCCGTAGATTTCAAGGGGATCTGCCAGTAACCCTTAGTTAGGTCAAGCGTACTTAGAAAGTTGGCGGATCCTAGCCTTTCCAACAGCTCGTCCATTCGTGGCATAGGATATGCTACGTAATTGGAAATCGTATTTAATTGTCGGTAATCCATACAAAACCTAATTGTACCATCAGGCTTTGGTACCAACACTATCGGGGATGACCATGGGCTGGTTGATGGTTCGATTATATCCATGCGGAGCATCTCTTCTACTTCGTTTCGGATAACCAGCCTTCGTGCTTCTGGAATACGATAGGGCCTTAGCCTAACAATCTGTCCGGGATCGGTTTTGATCTCATGTTCGATTAAATCGGTCCTCCCTGGTAAGGCCGAGAACGCTTCTCCAAAGGGTGACAGTCTGGTCAAAAGTTGTGACTTCATGGAAGGAGTCAAGATGGTTCCCCATTGCACGTCTTCTAGCAAGCCCTGTTCACGATTCACATTTTGTTCTGAGGTATCCTCACCGGTATCCATTGTGGCTACCAATACAGGCGCGGTCCATGCCTTTAGCAGGTTCACATGGTATACCTTGTCTGGTGTGGCTCGATCGGGTTGGTGGATCCGATACGTCACAGGGCTGAGTACCTCCTTAACTTCATAAGGACCTCTCCATCTGGCCAATAGCTTGTTAGTACTGGTGGGTAGTAGGATTAGTACTTGGTCTCCTATTCGGAAGGTTCTCATCCGACTTCCTTTGTTATAGTTTTTCTCCTGGTTTGTCTGTGTGTGTCCCAGATTTGTCTCGGCCATCGAGCGGAGTGCTGTCAGATGTTCCTTCAACTCTTCGGTGTACTCTGTTAAAGAGATCTCATCCGAAGTCTCCCATTCTTCTTTTACAAGATCCAAGACGGTTCGGGGTTGTCTTCCGAAAAGGAGCTCAAATGGAGAAAAACCGGTAGGCGACTGTGGGGTGTCGCGTAATACCATCAAGACCAAGGGCAATATGCGGTCCCAGTTCTTCCCATCTGACCCGGTCACTCTTCGTATCATTTTCTTGATCGTCTTGTTGTACCTTTCGACAAGGCCATCAGTCTGGGGATGGTATACCGAGGTGCGTAACTGATGCATCTGCAGTCTTTCCCATACCTGCCGAAGTAAGGTGGACATAAAATTGGTCCCTTGGTCGGTGATAACTTCCGAGGGTAACCCCACTTTTGCGAAGAAGGGAATGAGCTGATCGCATAGTTGTCGGGCTGATGTTCCCTTCAAGGGAAATGCCTCTGGATACCGTGTAGCATAGTCAACAATGACTAGTAGATACTTGTATCCACAGGATGCGGGTTCTATTGGTCCAACGATGTCCATGCCTATCCGCTGAAAGGAACGTTAATAAGGGGCATCTTCTGCAAAGGGGCTTTTGCTGGTAAGACGCCACTTGTTAGCTGGCAAGTGGGGCACGCTTTACAGAACTGGGCTACTTCACCGTATATGCCTGGCCAGTAGAACTGTCTCAGGATGTTCTGCTGCGTTTTCAGGGAGGCCATATGTCCGCCACAGGGGTGGTTGTGTGCCAGTTGCATTATGACCATTCTATGGGGTTTTGGTAATACCAATTGTTCCTTTACAGTCCCATCGTCCGCCTTATATTCTCGGTACAATAGTCCGTGACGGAACAGAAAGCCAGGTCCTTTTGTTACGTCTGGATCTTTCTCATTGGCCGCTCTCTCACGGGCTACCCGAAGGGTGGGATCAGTTAGGGTTTCCCCCCTCAGGGAGTCCTCATGATCCTCGGGTTGCCAGTTAATGGGTCGGGTCATGTAACTGGCTTGGCACCACTCTAGTCTATTCCGTCTTTTATGTCCGGGAGGGTTTCTAGAGTCACCTATGTTCGTGGTTCTGTTACTCTTCGCTCTTTCTTCATCTAGTGCTTTACCAAAGTGGGGCAGGTCTGTTCCCAGGACCACTGGGGTGGGTAGGGTAGGAAGGACGGCAGCCTTTAATGGAGTGGTTTCATGATTCACCTCTATCTGTACCTCTCTCATCTGGTATGTTTTAATGTCCCCATGTATACACTTTATCAGTATAGAAATGTTAGGTAAATTAGGGGTATTACTCACGTTGGGAGATATGGCTGTTTGTCGACTTCCGCTATCCAGCAGCGCCCGGGTCGGTCGTCCATCCACCCTTATATCCACGATGTATGGACCAGGGCTACGTACTTCCAGATGTGGCTTCATATAGCCAATTTCCTTCAGCTCTGTGGTCTTCCTTCTGGGGCAAAATCGGGCAATGTGACCCCATTCACCACACTCAAAGCACTGGGGTTGTCGAACTCCCGGGATTATGGGTGACTGTTTCTCCTCGTATCCAGTCTTCCTTTCTTCTGGTTTCCTGAAAACCTCCTCCGGTTGCCTCCATCTGGTGTGTGCCACATTTGGGCATTTTTGTACCTGATGTTCAATGCTTGGCGATGTCATCCTTCCTGGCATACTTGTTGAGGGGAAGCGACTATACCCGGCCTTTTGGTAAGCCGACGCAATGTCCATGGCTTCCGCCAATGTAGGCCTGTGGTGTTGCCTAACCCATCTCTGCATTGGGCCCGGCAAGGCTTCTATGAACTGTTCCAGGATTATCTTATCCAGGAGGGGTTGGTTGGCTGGTGTGGGGGACTGCATCCACTTCTCCATCAAATCTTTAATGCGGTAATATAACTGTCTGGGACTCTCTCCGTTTCTTAACTTGGTGTCCCTTAGCTGAAGGCGATAAGCCTCCTCATCCAGGCCTAGACGGTCCAGTACGGCTGCTTTCATTTCCCCATATGGAGTGTTATCATTGGGGTTCACAGCCTGATATGCACCCTGCATTACCCCAGATAACAAGGGAGCAACATACTGTCCCCAGCGCTCAGGCGGCCATTGCGCATTTCTTGCAATCCTCTCAAAACTTGTGAAGAAAAATGCTGGATCCTCTCCCTCTTTATACTTCTGGAGCAGGGTGGACGGCACCATGGGTTGGTTCCTCGTGCTGGCCACTGCATCTGTGAGCCTGATAATGTTCTCATGTTGTTTGTCCTGGGCCGTGGTCTGTAGGGTGCCCTGTAATTGGATGGCTTGCTGGAACGCCTGGCGGTCAGCCACTGCCTGTTGCGTTTGCAGCTGTATTAATTGTTGCAACTGCTGTTGGCCATCCGTCAGGGTTTTAATTAGGGTCTCCATCACGTTGTCGCAAATCCCACCTTCGTAGCCAATGTAGAAATCAAGACCCGGACCAGGTTTGGGTTGCTGAAATTATACTTTATTCTTGCGATTTTAAAACTAAAGAAAGTATAGTCCACGAACTCCTTGAGAGTTACTTCACTCTTAGGCAGCCTTCCAGGGACATGACTTAAACCCTCCTAAGTCTCCTTGGTGTCCGGATAGGCCCACCAGTTGTTCCTTCTCTCCTTGTCCTCTTCGTATGACTAGGAAAATCAACAACAAACGCTGGATTAGTTCCCAGGCTTTTATGTGATGTGAGTGACTTGCTTCCCCCCCAATGGAAACCTCCCCTGTCAATCTGGCTTCCCATTGGCTGGTATTGCCATGTCCCGCCTCCTTTAAAGGCTGCCGTTGCTTCCCAAAGTGCCTGATTCCGCTGCCTGCCAGGAGAGTCCCGCTCCCAGGCAACTCCATCCCGTGAGTCCCTCCCCCCTTTGGAAGTCTCTCCCTTCCGCCATGTGGGCTCGTGCACGTGGCCGCTCCAGAGCGGACCGCCCCGCCGAGCAAGCTGTCTCTCCCTCCTCTCCCTTCCTGGCGGTGAGAGACGCTCGGCGGGCCGTGTGGGCCAGCTCTCCGCGACCACCCGTGCTCCCCGCGGGCTCGCCGCCACCAACCCGGATCCCGGGCTGCAAGCCCCGGCGTCACCCCTGGCAGGTTCAGGTAAGGCTGGGTGGGAGGGGGCCGCGCTTTCCGTCTCGCGGCCCGTTGCCGCAATCCTGTAGAGTCCCGGGGAGGACGGGTGGGATGGGGCTTCGTTTTCCACATCGGTCACGGCTGCTGCCGTGACCCCGCGGAGTCCCGCTACCCCTCCCGGCACCCCCTCCACTCCGGGTCCCACCTCACAGATCCACACACAGTTTTTCAGGTGTTTGCGCGCACAGGGGTTAGCGCATTCATTTTTGGCTGTTTCTTTCCCCATTTGTAAAGTGGTGCAGTGGAGCATATCGGTATGGGTAAAAATATCCCACAGGCTTCCCTGTACTGTTCTGTCTCCATATTAAATCTGTGAGTGATAGTGAACACCCTCTCGTTGTCCATAAGTCCAGTTCTTGTTGTGGAGCACGTCCCGGTAGTTCTATTATCTGCATTACGTGCAGAGTATTATAAGAATCTGTGAGAGGTGCATGTTGCTGGGAAATGTTTGTGAACATGAGTACTTGTTCTGTCATATGGGGTAAATATGCTGCTACTTTAGCTGCTGTTTCTGCTGCATCATTACCCCAGGAAAGAAGTCTGTTCCCAAATGCCAATAGTAAGGGAAGAGGCAACACCTCTATTAATCTAGAAAGTATGTTATGTTTATGTTTATTTTCATGTTTAATGCTTATAACGCGTTGCAGCCTGCAGCCATCAGGGTGCACATGGAACCACAACTAAAAGCACTAACAGATGACTTGGAAAATACAGCAATGGCTAGTGAATCAAACAAGGCTGATGTCTTAATCAATGGTCAACAGGAGGTCTAATTAAATAGTAAACCTGCAATTGCTTTTCCTGAACCCTCATCTCTTCCATCTCAACAACCCTGATTTGAGTAATTAAATATCCAGGAACTGTAGTAATTGAACAGCCATTGAAATGTCTGCATCTCTTTTACTGTGTTCAGTTGTGGTATGTTGTGTATTGCAGCCACCCTTTCTGGAGTAATCCTATACCAATCCAAGGATATTATCTGTCTTAAATACATAACTTCATTTTGGAAATATTGCAGTTCTCTTTGTCAACCTTGTATCCCTTGTCGGCCAATAGTGTCAGGAGTGTTTACTGAATCCTCTCTGCACTTCGCTTCAGTAGTGATGCACACCAAGAGATCATCAACATATTGAATCACTGTGCTAGGTGTCAGCAAGTTACCCAAATCCAGGTATAGTACTCTGTTAAAAACACTTGGGGAAACAAATGTGTTGGAGCCTTGTCACATGGCAGGTTAATGCACTGAGTGCAAGGGAATTGAGAAAAATGTGTTCTTTAATCTATCACTGTAAAGTGCGTTGCTCCTATGGAGATATTACAGAAAATGGTGGCTGGATTCAGCATCACTGGAAACTCCAGATCCACTATTGTATTTGAAGGATAGAGGTCCTTAATCATCCTCCACAATCCCCTTCCACTTTTTTACAGGATATATCACCACGTAACATGGGGATTCTGATTTTTAATAATCCCTTGTCAACACAGGGCCAAACGTGTCTCATACATTCCCTCAACTGTCTCCCATGACAGTGGTTACTGTTTTACAAGGGGCAAAATGGCCCCTTGTTTCAGCTTAATGTGTACTGCCCCTATTGCCTTCAGCAGGCCAACATCATGGGGACTGCTGGTCCATACTTCTTTAGGCACCTTGTTTAAATCGTCTTGTAATTGTGCAGATAATGCCTTTATGATTTGTATTTTCTGGGGAACCTCTCTGTGTTCCATAACCAAATGACATGGCATACAAATTCGGAAAACCACTTCCCTGCATCATCATCATCAATAAAAAGCAGTTCATCTGTCAAGTTTGTCAATCGCAGTGTTGAGTCAATGTAAAAGACAGTCTGCAATTCAGTACGTTCGTCATCTGTGCCCTGAAAAATCAATACATATCTCCTTATGAGTGTTGCTTTTTAGTGGACGATGATAGTGATGCCCTGTTCTATTTCCTTTTATACTGTTAGTCTGAATAAGAATGTGGTGGGTAGTCAAAACGTGTGGTCCTCTATACCGGGCACACATTCTAACAATACCTGTACTCCATAAAGGAATGCCTCTGGGTAGAGTGGTGTACCTCGCAATGTGATGTGTGTGTAGAATGCCTGTATCAGTGCTGCAACGCATGTGTAATAAATGCATGGAGTGGAACACACAATTTTTCTGAGAACAAAATGGTCATATTTAATTTGCTCATAATGTCTCGGCCTAGTATTTTGATAGGTGTATCTTGTGAATACAACAAGGGCACTACAATTTCTTGAGGGCCTATGGTAAGAGGAAATAATTAGTGGCATGAACCGTTACAACAGCCACAGACAATCCCTGCATGTCCATTACTTAGTCCGACAGGGAAGACCTTCCCTCCCTAATACAAGATTTGGTAGGTCCTGTGTTGACCAAAAATGAAAATTCCTCGTTTCCTATCTTCACTACCACCTCAGGTTTCTCATCTGAGTCCGAAGTTACAGAAAGGACTGGGCACGTCAGAGCTCTCTGTGGGCTGTCCAATTGGGAAGAAATGGTTGCCCCTGGGAATGAGAAAGGGCTTCCCCTGAACGCTGTCACTCCTTGTCAAACTGGAAAATATATTGTGTCTCCTATTGCTATGAATATATGTATATTGGCCTACGCCAAGCTGCTAACAAGCTACTTGTGAAGAAATTTGTGTCGCAAGGTCCTGACCCTAGAATCAATGTAAACCGCCATTTTAGGTTCTCTCTCCCTGTAAAGTCACTCTGTGAGTTAAAATGGTGGACAATGTCATTCAGAATAGAACACGGCCGTCATGAACCCTGTGTACAGCTAATATGTAACTTGCCTGCACGCCACTTGTTAGGGTCATGAACTGTGACCTTGTCCTTTGCTGACCTGTGTGTAATGGATTACCTGTGTCAACGAAACTGATCTATGAACATATATTAACTGCAATGTCGTTTGAATAGCTGAATGGGAACGCCTGTTTAACTACATTGTATAAACTATGTCCTAAGGCTTAATGTTAAACCTAGAGAATACACTGTTGCCATTTTTGACTTGTTGATGTGTAAACCAAAGATGAACTAGATACATATAGACGAACAAATTAGAAGTGAACCTGGCACGAACCCTAGATCAGTAATGTATTTATGGAATAGTTAACCCGCAGTAGGGCTGGACATCAGGCTGAAAATTGTATAAAAGCCTGACTGTTTCAATGAATATTTGCACTCACTGAGCACACCAAACCACGCTGGAGTTCGCTGTGTTGTACTGAGGGCCGATAGCTATCTGATTTGTCTTTGACTTTTTGTAACTGTTTAGCATAAAATAAAGACCTTTGTATATTTCTTTGTAACCTGTGTTTGGTGTATTTCCTTTTTGGGCTGCCCAGCTTCATATTATTTCTTTGTTTTCACAGTTGGCGCCCTGACTAGGGACCCTCAAGGTTGATGCCGGATTGCTGAAGGTTAACACACACTATCGGACCGGGATCGGACGGTGTGACGTAAGGGGCCCCACTGAATGAGATGCCACACCTCAGCAGCGCTGCACGACCCGATCCTTGGACGATAAGCTTGGAGTCCGAGACGGCATCTGGGTCCATTTCTTGAGGCGAGCAGATTTGCCGAAATCACCAAACACAAGGTAAAATTTGTTAGGTAAGTTCTTTGAAATCCGATCGGACCTCCTTAGCTTTGGTCAGGTGAGTCGTGACCCGATTCTTAATTTAATCCTGACAATTTGAATTTGGCACATTGTATCTGCAGACACAATTATTGACCAGGTAACACCAAGAATTTGAGATATGCCTGGGAAATTGTCTACCTGCTTTACGGCATTATTCCGCAGCGATAGACAATCTTTGGAATTTAGCCGTCCGGCACCACAAGAGGGGTCGCCTGCATGTACTATGTACTGTAAGCATGGCATTGGAAGTATAGTATTTAATGATGATTTGCAAAGGTAGCGGGCGCCCCTCTCTCGATAGAACAAGGCTTGATAACCTGTTCAGTGGTTATTAACCACTTGAGAGTTCGCAGCCACTGCTTTTTCTCACTGTGCCTTTCACAGATGAGAAATATCCATTTGCATATCCGTCTTTGTCCTGCCCAGGGGCAGTCCAGCACCGAAATGCAATGGCAATTCCAACCTGAACGAGAGTACCACCAGCATCCCCATACACGTGTTTCACCCTAGTTGGGGATCATCAGTGAGGTGAAGCTGATGCCTCTCTAAGCACAGTGAGAGGGAGACCACGTCTGGTTGCCCCCAGGAGACCTAGGGTTACCAATCCCAGGTTCCTTGAAATTTGGTTTGCAAAGGTAGCGGGCGCCCCTCTCTCGATAAACAAGGCTTGATAACCTGTTCAGTGGTTATTAACCACTTGAGAGTTCGCAGCCACTGCTTTTTCTCACTGTGCCTTTCACAGATGGGAAATATCCATTTGCATATCAGTCTTTGTCCTGCCCAGGGGCAGTCCAGCACCGAAATGCAATGGCAATTCCAACCTGAACGAGAGTACCACCAGCAACCCCATACACATGTTTCACCCTTGTTGGGGATCATCAGTGAGGTGAAGCTGATGCCTCTCTAAGCACAGTGAGAGGGAGACCACGTCTGGTTGCACCCAGGAGACCTAGGGTTACCAATCCCAGGTTCCTTGAAATTTGGTTTGCAAAGGTAGCGGGCGCCCCTCTCTCGATAGAACAAGGCTTGATAACCTGTTCAGTGGTTATTAACCACTTGAGAGTTCGCAGCCACTGCTTTTTCTCACTGTGCCTTTCACAGATGGGAAATATCCATTTGCATATCAGTCTTTGTCCTGCCCAGGGGCAGTCCAGCACCGAAATGCAATGGCAATTCCAACCTGAACGAGAGTACCACCAGCAACCCCATACACGTGTTTCACCCTTGTTGGGGATCATCAGTGAGGTGAAGCTGATGCCTCTCTAAGCACAGTCAGAGGGAGACCACGTCTGGTTGCCCCCAGGAGACCTCGGGTTACCAATCCCAGGTTCCTTGAAATTTGGTTTGCAAAGGTAGCGGGCGCCCCTCTCTCGATAGAACAAGGCTTGATAACCTGTTCAGTGGTTATTAACCACTTGAGACTTCGCAGCCACTGCTTTTTCTCACTGTGCCTTTCACAGATGGGAAATATCCATTTGCATATCCGTCTTTGTCCTGCCCAGGGGCAGTCCAGCACCGAAATGCAATGGCAATTCCAACCTGAACGAGAGTACCACCAGCAACCCCATACACGTGTTTCACCCTAGTTGGGGATCATCAGTGAGGTGAAGCTGATGCCTCTCTAAGCACAGTGAGAGGGAGACCACGTCTGGTTGCCCCCAGGAGACCTAGGGTTACCAATCCCAGGTTCCTTGAAATTTGGTTTGCAAAGGTAGCGGGCGCCCCTCTCTCGATAAACAAGGCTTGATAACCTGTTCAGTGGTCATTAACCACTTGAGAGTTCGCAGCCACTGCTTTTTCTCACTGTGCCTTTCACAGATGGGAAATATCCATTTGCATATCAGTCTTTGTCCTGCCCAGGGGCAGTCCAGCACCGAAATGCAATGGCAATTCCAACCTGAACGAGAGTACCACCAGCAACCCCATACACATGTTTCACCCTTGTTGGGGATCATCAGTGAGGTGAAGCTGATGCCTCTCTAAGCACAGTGAGAGGGAGACCACGTCTGGTTGCCCCCAGGAGACCTAGGGTTACCAATCCCAGGTTCCTTGAAATTTGGTTTGCAAAGGTAGCGGGCGCCCCTCTCTCGATAGAACAAGGCTTGATAACCTGTTCAGTGGTTATTAACCACTTGAGAGTTCGCAGCCACTGCTTTTTCTCACTGTGCCTTTCACAGATGGGAAATATCCATTTGCATATCAGTCTTTGTCCTGCCCAGGGGCAGTCCAGCACCGAAATGCAATGGCAATTCCAACCTGAACGAGAGTACCACCAGCAACCCCATACACGTGTTTCACCCTTGTTGGGGATCATCAGTGAGGTGAAGCTGATGCCTCTCTAAGCACAGTCAGAGGGAGACCACGTCTGGTTGCCCCCAGGAGACCTCGGGTTACCAATCCCAGGTTCCTTGAAATTTGGTTTGCAAAGGTAGCGGGCGCCCCTCTCTCGATAGAACAAGGCTTGATAACCTGTTCAGTGGTTATTAACCACTTGAGACTTCGCAGCCACTGCTTTTTCTCACTGTGCCTTTCACAGATGGGAAATATCCATTTGCATATCAGTCTTTGTTCTGCCTTAGAGAGGCATCAGCTTCACCTCACTGATGATCCCCAACAAGGGTGAAACACGTGTATGGGGTTGCTGCTGGTACTCTCGTTCAGGTTGGAATTGCCATTGCATTTCTGTGCTGGACTGCCCCTGGGCAGGACAAAGACTGATATGTCAGTCTTGTTAAAGAAGAAGGCTAGACCTGCAGCATTTGATGTTTTGCAGAATTGGAAAAGAGAAGCGTTGCTACAGCTTAAGAGTAGGGAAAAACATGCGCGCTGTCATAAAATGAACGCTGAAAAAGCGTTGTTATTTGACCAGGACAAACAGTCTGAGTCGGTTAAAAATATGGATAGGGCTTTCTCACTCGGTATTCCGAAAATGTATCCTTATAAAGATCTTCATGTTTCTGATGAGTTTATTGGCAAATTGCTAAATGAACGAAGGCCTGGTGCCTCTGCACCACCTCCGTATGTTCCTCTTCCCGCTGCTGTACCTCTTCCTGCTGTTATTCCTGCTCTTACTGCTCAACCTGTTGTTCCTATTCCTCCGGTTGTTGTTCCTCCACCTGCTCCTCCACCTCTTCCCATTGCACCAGTAATAGTACCTCCATTGAATTTGCCTGCACCCCCACTCCCAAGTAGTCTTGTACCGCTTGTAGTTGATCAGGGTGCGGGGTGGAGGGTTGTTACTCGTAATACTGTTCCTATAGAAAAGAAACAGGATTTGTTTGCATGGGCTAAGCATTGTATAGAGAGGGATGATCAATCTAATGTTTTTGCCACACTTTCTAATATGGATAATTTTCCTGAGAAAAATGTTTTCATTGAAGGTTTAGGGATTCATTTGTGTGTAATGTAGGGAAGATTAAATAATGTAGATCTCCCACAAGGGTTAAGAGATTTAAACACTTTAGCATTTTCAAGAGACACTGTGGAGAAAGTAAATGAGCATGTTGAGAGGATATTTGAGTATAGAAAGGAGTTGGAAAGGTTACAGAATGAGGATGACGAAGGGGAAAGTATGTATGTACAGAAACGGTTTCTTGCGTGTTGTAAATCGATATCTGAGGAAACGTGAATTTGTAAGAAAGACGTGATTAGATGGATTTCAGACATATCGATAACTCCAGTTGGGGTTTATGACACATAGTCAATATATGCTAGAAATGCAGAGGAAAGTGATAAAGGTAATGGTAGAGTACCTGCAGGATGGGTGTGTAAAAAGGAAGATGAGTTGTCCCACAGAGTTATTGAGCATTTATAAGAGAGCTTTTTCACTTGACACTTCTTCGACTGCTTTAGCGCTCGACTTGGCTTTGTTGCTTAGTAAGCGTTCGGAGTTGCCTACATCTCAGTTGCCTATGTGAGAGGTTCCTCCGACATTTGTCCCGAAGGTTGAGATTGCGGCTGATCCTGCACATAATATAGTCGTTGTGAACATCCCTGCACATTATGTATCACAGTTTGTTCACGTCCCGTTTTCACGGCAGGAAGTGAACACCATTAGACAGTCTATTCCTGACATTAGGAAAAATCTGACAGGGTTCTATAAAGAGATAGAGTTTGTTTTGCAGTCCTCAGTGTTCACCCTAGGCGACATTGATTTGTTGTTTCCTGTACTCCTGCCCGTAGATTTTTGGAAACAGGTTAGAACTATAGACGACGTACCTGGTTTGGGAGATACATGGGCTAACATAAATAGGCTTGACGGAGAAAGGCCAGCTGGAGAGAGACTGCCTCAGGTGACACTAACTTTGCCTGACAGAATCGTTGCTAAATTAAAAACCATAATTCCCGAAAAAAGAAAATTATTTGGGACAAGCTTACGGCCTGTGTCCAAGGAAAGTCTGAGGGTGCTACCGAGTTCTTCAATCAGTTCGAACAAGTATTCTCGGATTTCAGTGGACAAGATTTAGGCACAGAGTCTGGGAAAAGATTATTTGTGGACAAATTTGTACGTGGATTGCTGCCTGACATCAAGTCACAAATGATGTCTTCCGAGAGCGCTTGGCAGGAAAAATCCCAATCAGAAGTACTGCACATGGCTCAGTACTACGAGAACCATGTCAATAATGAAAAAGATAGAGTTGAGAAGAGAAAAGGTGATTTAAAGACTAAAGTATTGTAACAACAAATTGTTAGAGGCCCCAGAGGGGGTAGTTCGCAGATTAGAGGTCAGTATGTTCCACAAGGGAATGTGCCCTTGGGTCCCGTGAACATTAATCAGTGTGCCTATTGTCGTCAGGAGGGTCATTGGCGTGCACAATGCCCCGTCCTTCGACAGAGGTCGAATAACACATTTGGAAATATTTGTAGACAATCCAGAGGTCGCCCGGGTGTAGGGGGCCCTGGTAGAGGTCAGTTTTATCAGGATCCCCAGCAACCTTTTTCACAGGACAATCAGACTTCGAGTCTGGATACTAGAAACATATTTGATCATCCTTCTGCTTCATATCTATCTGAGGAGCTTCCTTTCGATGATATTTTGTTTCGCTAGGATTGCCCGAAGCAGGGTTTGGAACCTACACCTATTCCCGTTAATCAGAAAGGTCCCTACTTTGAAATAGTAGTGGGAAATAGGAAAAATCAGTTTTTGATAGACACTGGAGCACAGAAGTGTTCCATTGATCATTCTCGGGTTCCAAACATTTCACTGTAAGGGCAAACCAACGTTTCTGTAGGGTTTTCTGGCACACCAGTTGTCTGTCCGGTTTCTTCACCGGTAGCTATCTCTTTGGGTCCCTTTACGGACCACTGTCAATTTCTTTTGACTACAAATTGTGGAGAGAATTTGTTGGGGTTCAATCTGTTGAAGGAATTAAATGCGGTAATTCATTGTTCTTCTGATGGAGTGCGTTTGACGATTTCACCACAGCAACTTTCTGTCTCTCAATTCTTGACTAGACCTTTGCCGCCTGAATTCAGTAATGTACCAGAGTGTTTGTGGGCAGTTGACGACAATGATGTCGGTGTTTTACAGATTGAGCCTGTTAAGATAGTCTTGAAACATGGGATAAAGCTACCACGCATTCCACAGTATAAGATTTCAGTTGAGGGCAAGCAAGCTTTGAAATGCATTGTTTCTGATTTTGTGCATCGCGGGGTGATTGAGGAAATTGCAGGTAGTTTGTGCAATATTCCGATTTTACCCGTATACAAGAAGGGCGATAATGCAATTCCATTTGTTTCATAATTGATTTGCGTGCCATTAATAAAGTCATCGCTCTGAAATTTCCAATTGTGCCTGATGTGACGACAATATTAACTATGATTCCAGCTACAACTACTTACTTTAGTGTTGTGGACCTGAAGAATGCTTTCTTCAGTATTTCTATACACAAGGACAGAAGATACAGGTTTGCGTTCACCTTAGGGGGACGCTTGTTCACATTTACTCGTGCACCTGAAGGTTACACTGAGAGTCCTAGTATTTATAGTAGGTCTTCGAAAGAACAGCTTGATACCCTTGAATTGCCCCCTACTTGTACATTGCTTCAGTATGTTGATGATTTGCTTTTAGCTGCAGACTCTGAGAGCGCTTGTAAGGAGGGCACTGTGTTGTTGCTTATTCATCTATCTAAACATGGTCAAAAAGCTTTGCTTAAAAAGTTTCAATATTGTTGCCAAGAGGTCGCCTATTTAGGCTATCTCCTGTCAAAGGAGGGAAGAAGATTGACACCTGAAAGGATAAAGTTAATTTCTGGCATGTCTGTCCGAAATACACAGAAGGAAGTTAGAGCCTTGATAGGTATGGCTTCTTACTGTAGGTTGTGGATCCCGAATTTCTCACTAGTGATAAAACCGATGTTGGCCTTGACAAAGAAGGGCATTTCTTCGCCATTGCCATGGAACACGGAACACCAGCAATCATTTGAGTTGCTCAAGACTGCATTATGGTTGGCACCAGTTTTGGGCACACCAAATTATGAAAAGGCCTTTGTGTTGTTTGTGCATGAATGTGATGGATGTGCTTTGGCTGTATTAACGCAGGAATATGGAGGGAAGAATAGGCCATGCGGTTACTTTTCTTCCGCCCTTGATTCTGTAGCATGCACTTCACCAAGATGTTTGCGAGCTGTCACTGCTGCTGCTGCGTCTGTAAAGCAGTGTGAGGGAATCATCCTAGGCCATGATCTAACCCTGATGGTGCCTCACTCTATAGATGTTCTACTGAACAAAACCCAAATGCAACACCTCACTTTCGCACGGTTGACGAGATATGAATTGATCTTGTTTGCTCCTCACATTCAAATTAAGAGGTGTTGTGTTCTTAATCCGGCTGAACTCCTACCTTTCCCGTAAGGTACTGCTTGCAGTAATGAAGAGTCACACGATTGTCTGTATGCTACCGAACAAGAAACAAAGGGTAGAATTGATCTAAAGGACACTCCTTTGGATAATGCACAAGGGGAGCTGTTTTGTGATGGCTCCTGCTTCAAACTTCCGGATGGTACATCCACAGCTGCTTATGCAATCACCACATTGAGCACGGTTGTGGAGACCAAGAGAATCACGCATAACTCCGTGCAGGCCGCAGAGATTATAGCATTGACCCGAGCTTGTGAACTTTCCAAAGGGCTTACAGTAAATATATAAACCAATAGTCAGTATGCCTTTGGGGCGGTTCACAACTTTGGGAGACTTTGGTCAGAGAGAGAGTTTTTAACTTCGCATGGCACCAAGATTCAACATGCCTCCCTGATAGTACAACTGCTCTCAGCGCTTGCGCCCTACTCAGTTAGCGGTCGTGAAATGTGCAGCACATCGAAAGATTGTAGATGATATTGGAAAAGGGAATGCTTTCGCTGATCAGATAGCTAGACAAACTGCCACTGATCTCTTCACGGAGATGTATGTTTCAAGGAAGGCTGTAGATGCCTATGCAATGGATGAGGGTGTTGGGTCTGTACGGGATATCCAAGCTGATGCCACAATGGAAGAGTCTAAGAGCTGGACTGAAGGCTTGGGAAAACTCAACGATGATGGGTGTTGGGTGGATATGGTTGAAGGGAAATGGCTACTCCCTGACGCTTACGTGATGATGATGGTAATCATGGCACACGGTCCTACGCATGTGTGTTCCCAAAAGGTTACAAAAATGTTAGAGAAAGTTTGGGTAAATGACAAGATTTCGAAAATTGCTCATTGTTACGTTCAGAACTGCATGGTTTGCCTACAACATAATGTGGGAAAGGGGACAGCAACTCCAAGGGGAAGTTTTGGGCCACCTTCTGTCCCATTCGAAGTAATCCACTTTGATTTTATTGAAATGGAATGGTGTATCAATTTAAAATACGTCCTTGTGGTTGTATGGTTGTTTGTGCCTTTAGTAAATGGGTCGAGGCTTTCCCTGTCAAAGATGCTACAGCCATGACCACTGCGAAAACCATGTTAACAGAGTACTTCCCGCAGTTGAGTTTGCCGAGAGTTATCTGGTCGGACAATGGTCCACATTTTATCGCTGCTGTAATTCTACAGATATGTGCGGCATTGCAAATTGACAAACGATTCCATTCGGCCAGACATGCTCAGAGCACCGGACTAGTAGAAAGACACAATGTTATCATCAAGAACAAGCTCGCTAAGACATGTGCCGGCACGAAACTATAATGGCCGGACACCTTACCGATCGTGTTATTATCCATGAGTACAACCCATCAAACTAAGACTGGGCTCTCTCCAATTGAGGTGGTAATGGGGAGACCTGCCAATATCTGGAACCTTCCAAAATGTTGTGCACTAAGAAATGTTGAAAATGTATTACTTTTAGACTATTGTAGCCAGTTGACTAAAAACCTGTATTTCATTTATCACCAGGTACGTGAAGCTTTACCTGTGCGATACGAGAGCCCGGGCCACAGCATACGACCAGGGGAGTGGGTGCTCGTGAAGTCCTTCGAGCGCTCCTCCTGCCTTGCACCTCGGTGGCGGGGCCCATTCCAGGTCCTGCTGGTCACCCAGACAGCGGTGCGCGTCGCAGGCCGGAAGCATTGGATCCATGCATCGCATGTCAAGAAACTTCCTCACCCAGTGCCACACGTTACAGAGAAACAGAACCCCTCTCTAACGCTGCAACCAACGATCCCAAAGCAGTAAAAAGCGCCGAGAGTCTGTCGGAGAATCTCTCTGAGCCCGTGAGGCTTGGGGAAGCCGCCATTTTGTCTCCACACTCTCCAAAAGTTTTGCATCCGGAAACTGCTGTCCCAAATTCGGCATCTGCACTTGTCTCTGTTACGTTGCTTCCAACGGGAAGTGATGACACATTGTTTCCAGATCAATCAGTACAAGGAACAGCAAGGTAAAATCTACGTCCAAGAAAATAGTCATACGGCACGGTTTTGCTGTGCATCTGATAGACTTACGGCACGGTTCGGCTATGCATTCGGAGAAGGAAAAGAGTCATTGAGGGCTTGCTTTTTGCCCAAATTTGAGAAAAGGGGATTCTGTTGGCTAGGGTTGTGGCAGGACTAAGAAGTCGCGCGGCCGGGAGGTCGCCAGCCAAAAACAATGGGGTCTTGTCGTTTCAAGATTGCAATGCCTGCTACCGCCACCACTCGTATTGGACTTGTAAATGATCGTGTGACCAGCCAGGACAATGGACATAAAAAGTGGGCCCCGAAAATGTATTGCTGTGTTTTTATGATAATATTTGGGTTTTTAATAGTCACTGTCTTAGGCCTGTAGTACTTCGAGGAAACTTATCCTTTAGAGTCCTTGTTACCGACTGAAAATGTACCTACTGTTTCCACTCCTTTTGTGCATTTGCATTCTCTGTCCCCTATGGACTACCAGCATAGACAAAGGTATCACAACACCACCTTGTTACTTATCATGAACGCTACGCATGCTATTTTTAATAGGTCTAACTGCTGGGTCTGCTCGCATTTACCGCAACATGAGGATAAGGGGCTAGGTTGGTATATTCATCCTTTACCTTTGACAACTGCTTGTTATACTTCTCTTAGAGCACTATTCTCGGCCGTTGGAACGATAGCATCTTGGGGAACTTTGATGGCACTAATTTGAATAGTTTTGAGAAACGTGTTTTGACTCCACTGGGATGCTCGCTTTTCCCAAAGAGGAGTAAGCTCAACATTGCTTGTATTAAGCCTTCTGATAGACTGTCTCGTCCTTTTCAATCTTTGATTTCCTTTAAAATGGCTCTGATAGGCAATAAGGATGCCATGCCTCCTTTCTACACTGTTAACCATAGCGCCAATTCAGTTTCTTTCTGAATGCAGAGGAATGGCTCTCGGTCAATGGGGGATTTTAAAGGTTGTGCCAACGTTGCAAATTTGACTGGGGAAGACAAACCTTTGTATGTAGGCGAACCTGTCTATTTCGTTTGCGGTAATGTAGCATTTCCATGGTTACCCAGGGATTGGCAGGGAACTTGTTATGTAGGGATCCTGTTACCTGGGGTGTTCATAGCAAGTACTGTAGAAGTTTCAAAGGCTCGTCCACGGCAGGACGAGAATGGTGACACTCCAGCACAGGTTTTGGGAGATGTAGAAAAATCATTCCTTCCATTCTTTGGGCAGATAGCGAATTCCGAAGACATCAGAAGACTAGCGAGAGTACTGGAGAGAACCATCAACCGGACCACAGATATACTCTATAACATGACATTAGAGCAGAAAGTGATCAGATTAGTAGCACTTCAGAACCAAATGGCCTTAGATGTCGTTCTGGATGAACGTGGTGGAGTATCTTCAAGGCAATACAGAATCTGCACGTCCTTAGTTCAGAAGTGCATGTTCCGAGGGAAACTGGGATCTTAGCGCTTGGTTCTGGGACTTCTTGAGATCTTGGGGTTGGAAAGTGCTTTCAGTCTTGCTGATCATTTTGGGAGTTCTGTTGTTCCTTTGTTGTTGTATCCAATGTCTACCTAGTATATGTTCAATGCTAGGGGGATGTTGCACTCAGGCGATAGGTACGATAGGACATAAAGTGTATGCCCTGGATAAAACCTCCAAAGAATATGTACTGAAGGAGATTTTAGTAAATGATCTGATGGCAATAGATATTTCCGACAGCGATTCAGGGTCTATGGATGATGATGCATGGAGTTATTTGCAAGGAGATCAGAAATAGTTTAGCACTTAGCATAGGCCAAAAGGAGGGTTTGTCAAACTGGAAATTATATTGTGCCTCCTATTGCTATGAAAGTATGTATATTGGCCTACGCCAAGCTGCTAACAAGCTCCTTGTGAAGAAATTCGTGTCGCAAGGTCCTGACCCTAGAATCAATGTAAACCGCCATTTTAGGTTCTCTCTCCCTGTAAAGTCACTCTGTGAGTTAAAATGGTGGACGATGTCATTCAGAATAGAACACGGCCATCATGACCCCTGTGTACAGCTAATATGTAACTTGCCTGCAGGCCACTTGTTATGGTTATGAACTGAGACCTTGTCCTTTGCTGACCTGTGTGTAATGGATTACCTGTGTCAACGAAACTGATCTATGAACATATATTAACTGCAATGTCGTTTGAATAACTGAATGGGAACGCCTGTTTAACTACATTGTATAAACTATGTCCTAAGGCTTAATGTTAAACCTAGAGAATACACCGTTGCCATTTTTGACTTGATGATGTGTAAACCAAAGATGAACTAGATACATATAGACGAACAAATTAGAAGCAAACCTGGCACAAACCCTAGATCAGTAATGTATTTATGGAATAGTTAACCCGCAGTAGGGTTGGACATCAGGCTGAAAATTGTATAAAAGCCTGACTGTTTCAATGAATATTTGCACTCACTGAGCACACCGAACCACGCTGGAGTGTGCTGTGTTGTACTGAGGGCCGATAGCTATATGATTTGCCTTTGACTTTTTGTAACAGTTTAGCATAAAATAAAGAACTTTGTATATTCCTTTGTAACCTGTGTTTGGTGTATTTCCTTTTTGGGCTACCCAGCCTCATATTATTTCTTTGTTTTCACATCCTTTGTAGTTTTGTACTGCATTCTGGGGTAACACATTATTGTCTCATCGCTGAACCAGTGGTTTGACTGTGCATGTATTTGTAGGGCGTGAGCTGTGGATATTGGGGTAGTGCTTTGTGGGAGCTATTGCTGCACTTCTGTCTGTGGGGGCTGCATCTGTAGCTGTTGTGGTTGCATCTGTTGTTTCAGTGGCTTCATTTACTTAGGAGGGGTCTGCATTTGTGGCTGTGATTGCATTGAGAAGGACTGCATCTGTTGCTGTGGGGTATAGGTGAGTGTCTGACATATTGGGGGTCCATCCTGGCCATATGGTGCTAGGGATATGCTCCTAAACTATTGTGCAAAGTGTCCCATCTTCCCACTAATAAAACACAGATCTCCAAACCTGGGCCTTGCCACTCCATATTCAAATTGCCTCCCTCTCTGAAAGTGTCCCCTTCCTTTTGGATAATATCCTCCCTGCTGTGCATACCGTCCCCCGTATGGATAATAATGATCATGATGTATAAACCCATGTTTTGCCCCCTGCCCACACTGTGCTGATTTTCGTGTGCCCTGTAGTGGTTTTGGTAAGTACTACCCTTCAAAGTTGAATTTAGCTAATTCCCTGTGTACTTATTTGTTTCTGCTTTTAGTGCTTTGCATTCTTTTTCTCTTTCTCCTGCTTTGCTCTACAATTATACTATTTGTGCTTGTATTTCGGCCCATACTTTTTTTTCACTCCCTACCACTTTCCCCCAATCTACTTGCACATCTGCAGGGAGACCCTTGAATTATATAGGATACAAAACAGGAATGTTCCTATGCCATGGCTGCTGCTTCTCCAACAGCCAAATCCCCTGTATCTGCTATATGTATGCTAAAGGGTCCTCATCCAGTCTCGTTGTGCATGCTTAAATGGACTGCATATCTGACGTGTCTGGGTACATGTCTCTTAATACCTTCCATATGTGGGTTTGACAGTTATTGAATGGTGCACCGTTGTGGGCATTATTGCTCAACGTTACCCCTTCATATCCTGCCCTTTTCCCAATTCCATTCGCCTGTTCACCCATGAGAGAGTCAAACAAGCTTTTCATATCCCCAATAGCCAAGGTGACCCCTGTCGTCTCTTTCTCAAGGACATAGATCCATTTGCCACGCCTCCTTTCATCCTCCTCTGCTTGACACTTGTCACCTGTGGAATCACTCTCCGCTGGTTCTACAGTGTGGAGGTCCGCTTCTAAATTGGGTTTACTATCCAATGTGTACATAATTGTTCCTGTCGTCCAGGTGCCTGGTGCGATCGCCATGCACCGGCCCTCCTCCTGTTCCCATGTGGACCTCGCAAGCTCCCCCTTTGCTTCTTTCAGTATGTCCTCTCTCTGTCTTCACACGCTCTTCCCTAACTCCAAAAGTAGTGTGCTCCTACCCATGTCTGCTGCTTTGGGGTAGTTGTTTTGTTTCTAGAGTCCTCCGCTGAGGTGGTTGTTCTAGCCTCTGGTTTCCTTTTGATCACCCCTTTTTGATCCTTGTACGAGGAACATGACAGGGTTGGCGTATCTCACTGCGCGTTGCAATGCTGGATAGAGCCCATAAGGGGACAGGGTTGAGGGTACTGTATCAGTGTCACTACTGTTAGCTGTCATTTTGGCTGGAGATGTCTCCTTCTCCTTGAATATCATCCACAATATCTAAGATACCTTGTTTACTCTTCAGTTTTTTCCAGCTGTTTGTGGCCAGTTAATATGAGTGCATGTTGTGTACAATCTCCAGTTTAATAGTAACCTCACTGAGCATCCCTATACTGTGAGAGTGTTCTGCAGTAGTGCTCCAATATAGTTTCCATAATGCCAATTAGCCACATCCCACCTTCTGTGTGTCCATCAACACTGATAAAACATAATGTTCTACCTCTACACAGCTCTGCCCTTCTCCTCAGAGGAGTTCCCAAACAAATTCACAATTCTATTCTACTTGTGGTGTCATCTTTCATCCAAAGGGAGGAGTTCCCCTCAACATCTCATCAGATCCCTTTCAATCCATTTTTACTAACCAATATAAGAATCAACAATAAAATGCACAATGTTAACCTCCATAATAATCAACAAAACCATGCAAAATTACAACAGGTAATTGGATAGGTTTTGTGAGCAAATACTGAATCCAAAGGAGACACATCAAAGAAAGTATCCTGAACTGATGGAAGATTCTCACCAGCGACAACAGAACAAAAGGTCTCTTTCCTAATCCACTGGTCTTTGCATATCAAAACAGCTGCAATCTCTGCAACATGCTGGTAGATACACGAGGTAAACCAACATGCAGGGCACTTGACAAGCATCCAGGGACATATCCATGCATGAGTTGCGGCAACTGCAACAACGTCATAAAAGGAATGACGGTATCCCAACCTAGAATAGGAGAAAACATCAAACTCAAACACCACGCAACATGCCTTTCTGAAAATGTCATCTATGCAATAAAATGTCCATGTGGAAAGTACTATGTAGGCGAAATGTCACGTAAAATAAGAGTGCGAATCAATGAACACAAATCATGCATCAGAAATGAAAACCAGGCATCAGCTGCGGCAAGACTTTTCAAAGACAATGGACATTCGATCACACAGTTACATTTCTTAGTACTGAAAATTATACAAACCAGAGACTACACCAGGGACATGAAAAAGCAGAGAGCTCAACAGGAAGCCTTTTGGATAGAGAGACTTGATTCTTTATCACCAGATGGAATTGGCTACCCCCAAACCCGGGTCGGGGTCTGGGTTCCCTGAATGGGGAATTACCGGGCCACTCCGACCTCGGAGGGCCCGGTATTTCCCCATTTAGGGAACCCGGACCCGGTCCATCCCCATTCCCATTTGAGCCCCCATAGTGCTCAATGGAAAAGGGGAGCATGCTAAAAATGGGCCCGTTAATGACAGGCCCGTTGTTAGCATGCTGGGCCGCTTGCGGGACCCGCTAAGGTAAAACCAGGCATTCTGAGCCATTACGCCCGTCTTAACACCTCCATTCATGCTCTGGGGATTTTCATTATTTTTTAAGACAGGCAGAAGGCGAGGGCAGAACAGGAGTTACATTTCCTCCTCCCATTTGCCCCCAGCCTTTATAAACAACTTGGTTACATGTCAGCATGATATTTTCATGATGACGTTAAACCAAATATTTTGCATGGAAACCGCTTGCTTTTTGCAAAAAGCAGGCAGTTTCTATAAGAAATCATTGTAAGGGCCACCTGCCATGTAATCATGGCCGACAGCGTTTACTCTATTAGTACTGCGGAAAGGCTTCCACTTCCTCTTTGACAAACATTGCCCAGAGGGGATCTGTTTGCATGGAAGTGCAAACGTGAGCGATCCCCATAGAGCAATTTATGTTTTCAAATAAAATGAGCTCCTATGTCTGTTCATTTCTGTGTCATGATTTTTACAACTTTGACACACCGAAATTTCTTTCTGACATGCACCATTATCTTCCTTCACCTTTAAAATGCTTTCACTTACACCTAGAATCGAATTCTGTTCTTTCCTCTTCAGCTATTACATCACTGCTGAACTCACTTCACCCTTTCTCACCTTTTGTTCCTTCTTGTAAATCACTTTCAACCTGGCTTTCCCCTTCAATGGATATGATAATAATACTCTTTGGAAAAATGATTGGTGCGCTAATAAGTTGCATATGCCTTCTGATCTTGTTATCCTCCCCTCTCTGGAATCACCTTATGATATTTACTTGCTGAGCAATGCTAACATCAGTCTCTCATTACCTCCCAGGCGCAACAACGTCATCATGTTGCTGTAGATTGGCTTCCTGGGCCTGTTATAAATTCCACACACTCTGGGCCCAATTCTTAAGTGAGGGTTAATTATCGAAAATCCTGTAAAAAGTGGTAACGTCATTTTCGATAATTAACACTTATTCTGAAGGTGGCACATTCTTCCAAAGTCGACTGAATGCGCTACCTTCCGAACATGGGTGCCAGTTGTTAGGAAGGCCTGAAAACCGACCTAGCAACCGGCACTTTCACTATCTGTCACTTTGCATGGGTATTCTTGTGGCCCTCCTCCAATTTCAGAACTGCCTGAAATCGGTGCCGAAGTACGGTACTAAATTGGTGTCCTGTGGGAGGAATGCCACAAGAAGCAGGGTGACAGGTGGGTATTGCAATTGGATATTGTGACAGATATCTGTCACAATATCCAAGTGCAGCCCAAATAATGCACAAAAAGCTTTTAAAATTCCCAAAAACCAAGTCTGCCACTATCTTCCTTCCTACTTGCTGGCCTGCAGTCAGCACGTGCGTTTTGTTTTGCTCTCGGTAGAATTTTCAATAAAAAAGATTCCCTCGTTATTTAACGAAAGTGCTGCTGAGATTGTGCAATCTGCCTGTTTCCACTAGAAACAGGCGAATTACAGCGAAAGCACTGTTGTGCCTCAAGTTTCCCTGCAGCCCAGGCCCACTTCAGAATAGTCATGGTGCATGGGCGTCAAGATATGGTGCAGTGAGACGTGCTAATTAACACGCTTACTGCACCATCATGAGAATTGGGCGCTCTGCCGTTGACATTGCTTCGTGTTTCATTCTAAAATTAATAATTTTCACCCTTCCTTTGTCCTCTGCTTCATGGGGCAAATCTCACTACTGCTCCCTATTATGCTCTTCCATGACCACTTATTTACTCAGTAGTTCCCCACATACTTTAATTATTGTATTTATTCTTTCTCTTCTGATATATGGCCTTTCTCATTAAAGCATGCTTCTATTCTCCCAAATCTTAAAAAACAGTCTCTTTACCAAGCACAACCTTCATAATATTTCCCTATATCTTTCTCCCATTTCTCTTTACACTTTTTAAATCCAAAGCATATCCTGAACTTTCTCACTATTTTGAAACACCTTGTTTCTTACCCCTCTACAGTCTTTTTTTCCACTATGGCACTCCACTGAAACAGCCTGCTTTAAGCCAGTAGTTTTCCCACCTCTGTTCATTAGAAAACAATGGACCTCATCACAACTATGCCGGTCCGGTAACAACGGTGTCGGTAAACCTACAGGCACTGTTGTTACCGGACCGGCAAAGTATGACTCTGCGGGCGGGTGCCGTCCCTTCTGCCAGGGTCAAACATGGCAGGCTGAACAGTACCTGCCTGCAGAGTTTCATTTGTTAACCGTGCAAGTGCTTCCGTGGTCCCATGGGGACTTACAAAATTACTGACGCCTGACTTCAAGGCCGCCGGGGTCGTAATACCCAGTGTTATCGGGGAGGAGTCAGGCGCCAGTGATATTTTTATACAGGTCTGGTCGGTTTACCGCCAGACCCGTAATGAGGCCCAATGTCATCTCTTCTTATTCTTTTGAATTTCCCTGTCCTTTGTTTGATTTATTTCTCTCTTTCTCTCTCCCTCCCTCTCTCTCTCTTTTTCTCCGTCTTTCTCTCTGTCTTTCTCTCTGTCTTTCTCTCTCTCTCTCTCTCTCTCTCTACATTTATACCATGTATCTTGGGTGGCTAATTCCTCCTTACATCCGCACTATGCAGTGGTATCTCACTGCACCCAGTTATTGGTCCCTTTTTTATTTTCACTCTAAACTATTCTTCTTTCTCATATTGTGTCTTCATTTGGTTTACGTTATCACTCTTATGTGGAAGATCTCCCCATCTTCTGTTCCTCTTATTCCCTTTCTGATCACCCTAATGCCACAAACTATTTCCTCTTTCTGCTGTTAATCACTGGATGTTTTGGCGAACACTAAAGCTTAATTCAATTTAAATTGAAATCATGCTGTTCTCCGAACCTCTACTTTATTCTTATCTCTCACCTAGCATATTCGATTCACTACATACGTATCATCCCCTTCCTTGCCTGCAGCCTTGGATTACAATCAACTTTGGTCGTGGCTGGGAGATCAACAGAACACTTTCTTTAATTGATACATTAGAAAACAAGGTGATTGGGTGTGTCTGAGCCCATACAGTTGGATTCTAGAATTGGAATAAGTGCCTTTTTTTGGGACAAGTACCCTCACCTGTGGGTAGGGATATGGGCCAGTGATAAAATCCAACTAAATACATTGATTTTAAATTATGTTTTGGATTTGGACAGAAGACAGCACATTCCATGGCTTTTTTGTTAAAAAGTCACTAGCTGATGTAGGTTTGCATCATTTATATTCTCAACCGAAATTAATTATTATCTATTTGATTGATAAAGCAGGCACTGAAATTAAAGCAAGATACCTTGTTTATATTTTTTGAAGATAGGAAGTCAACTGTTAGTGCGTATTCACTGTATCAAAATAGTTTAGCTCCAAATAAGGTTAATTATCTGTTTCAGGTACCTAATAGTAGGCCCAGGACATTCATTACTGGACTGCAATTTCACTACAATGCCTATATATGTAGTACCCTTTCCTTTGAATCGAATATGCATATGTTATTTTTTGCACTTTGTATTTTACCTCACAAATTATTTGTATTACCTCGTTCATGATTACTCAATTTTAGACAATTCTGTGTTGCCTATTTTCATTGTATGCAATTCCAAGATCCAGCAGTCTATCATGCATTCTAATGTTTTTGATACATGCTATGCAAATTAGGAACACATAATAAATTGACTATTTAAGATGTTACGTATGTATTATAGGTTGTGTATGATTTTAATATAACTTATATTGATATGAGTTTTATAAACCTTAGGTTCGAAATAAAATACTTTGAGCTAATCTCCCTGTCTTGTTGTAAATGGTTTCTCACAGGCATTTTGGAGCTCTACATGCCTGCATTTCTTTGTTGGTACCTTGCAGAATCTAGTAAGATTGGTTTCACCTTATCAGAATGTTGCATGGTTCCACCTGGACTTCTGCAATACCTGGACCTGTCTTCCCAGGTGCAGTAGATCGTTTTGACCAGGGTCGAGCATCTCAGTTTGTCACTTATGTTGCATCCTGGGATTAGCAAGCTTATTGCACACACCTCTAGCATATGCCTGGCTCAGCTAATTGTCATGTTAAATCATTCAATTTTATTTTGGATTACTTAATTCATACAATTACAATAAAAAAATACACACCTCGAACCCACATACCTATCAACAATTGCATAAAATGTTCTGTATCCCACAGTGCCTAAATCCCCAAATAACATTTTAAAACCAAGATACAATAACATCATAACATCATATAACGTTCAGTAGATTTGCATCTGTCTCAGATCCTCTCCCACTTGACCGATCAGCTTTCAAGATCTTTGTTGCAAGGCTTCCTTTAAGTAGCTTGCAAAAGCAGCAGCCACCATAAGTTCTGCTAGGGATAGTAACAACATACGAGGTGGTGTCAGTAGCTTCAAACCACTCACCATACAATTCCCAATAAATAATGTTTTCTAATGTTTTGATATAGGGGACAAAATAACACAAAATAAGGCAATGTGTCATCTCTCCACAAAGAAAACATGTATCTTCAACCAATTACATGGTATGGCTTTGAGGGGTAAGACGTTAAACAGTGCCTTAGTGAAAATAATTCTGTGACAGTAATTAGTAACTACAGATCATTACCCAACCACCCCCACTAATGCCGAGAAAGATACATACATGTATGCTTTCTGAACTTTTTCTTCTCTGTTTTACTCCCAAAGGTTCATACATATAATTTGAAGTAATGTTTGCAATGCTTTCAGGTTTATCAAAAAGGTTACTTATCCCTATTTCTGTTATAACTTCTTTATGTGCTCCAACCAAAACTATTTTATAACTGCTTCCGAAGACATCAAATTCCAGATTAAACTTTTAATTGCTTCCCCATTTTCATTTGGCCACAACAAATGCCATAGAAAGATTGACATTAAGGATAGGAGATGAGTAAAATAAGTCAATCGTGTCTTCAAATGTGTAACATACATGGATGTTCACGAAGGGACAGCTAGTAAGCATGCAAGGAAGAGATTCTTCATCTTTTGTATCATATTCCCGAAGACCGTCTATGACCTGTCTCTTCTTGATCTCTTGTTTATCATTATGATTCTTTCATGTTAGCCTTTGATTAAATCTATTATTTTTTTTTGTTTATTTGTTTTGGCTCAATGAGCCTTTACAAAAAAAAGGACAAATAAGCAAACAAATGACAAAATTGCTTTACAGATGAACGAGAATAAAATAATCTTTGCCAAACCCTGCCACTTTTGAATGTCGTCTAGGTGCACAATATTGGAATAAACAGGTTTAAATGACTATTTCACAGTTAATTAGCACCTGTATAGCAGCCGATGATAATGCGGCATTTGTACCAGAAATAAGTCTGTCCCACAAAAAGTCTGTTATAGTGTCTTCTTCTCTGCGAACAAAGTTCCTAAATAGTCTTGAGCGATGTGTCCATGAACCTTAGCAGTCCATAAGTAGATGTTTTAGTGTTTTCTTGGCAGGGTTTATGCAAATGGAGCACAGTTTTTTTGCTTTGGCCCCTTGGTTTCACTTTTCTAAAATTGCCCCACAATGGACTCAATTCAATCTCATTCTGTGGAAGTTTGAGCAGAGCTTTCTATTAGGAGATTTCATTAAACAGCCCGACAGACACCCAAGTTTCTTTTGCCCCTCAAGAACACACATTGGGCTGGATCCGATCTAACATTTTCTATTGTTTCGATCCAGTCTAGCATTTCCAATTTCTTTTTATATTGAGTGGGTTTAGGATAAGAGATTCCTTTTCAAGGTCTATTTTTTCCAGTGCGTTTGTTACTTTTTCCCCAAGTATGATCAAGAGTGGTGACTTACCCTGTGCGTTTTGAGCCCTGAGGTCTCCATATAGGGATGTTTTTTTGTCCATAGTTATTTCTCGAAATAGAGAAATCAGTTTCCAATCTGCCATACACTTTAATGACTTTAAGCCCAGCTCGAATTTCAGGCTTTTTATGGATGTACAGTTTGGAAGACCCCGTGCTCTTTTCCATAGTTGACCCTCAAAAGGTTTCCCAGTTTGTTTCCCAGAGTCCCGGTTTGGCCTCCAAGTAATCAAAGTTGTCACAAGCCATTAGCCTATCTCCTTCCAAAAGTATCTGAGGGGACGTGCTCTTAGTCCTAGAAGCACACATAATGCAACACTTAGCTGCATTTATCTTTAAACCTTGTTGAGACTTATATTGACAATATGTGTAATAATTTTAGGGTTATAGTCAGAAGCACAGCTATATTTTATGCCATTACTGCAGAGCAGTGGACCAGCAACCTTCTGTTCACACTATGCAGTACATCGGCCAATGTATCTTCCAGGTACATTGCGAGGGAATTGACATACAAACTGAAGAAAAGAGGTGCACCCACACGCCATTGCGGTATCCCCATCCTCAGCCCAATATGTTCACCCATTTGCCATAGCGCAGACATAAATGTTGAAAAAGTGGGCAGAAGTGGTTTGCCGAGTTGGCCAGATCCTATGTTGGAGTCTATCCACCATTTCTACTGCAACCTGTGGGAGGGGTTTACCTGTGTGTAGCTAACGGTATAGAGACCTTTCTCCACCACAGAGCGTGGCGCAGAGAAGAAGTGGGCATAAGTGGTCTGCAGGGGTCCGCCAGGAGCCGACTAGGTATCGCGCTGACAATCTGTACTGACCCACGTTAATAAAGGTACCTGATAATATTCTTAAAGGCCATAATTTGCTAAATTGCAACATTTAAAAGTTAGTCTCGTGGTGACTGCTTGTCGGGAATCGGTAATATGCTGGGGAAAACAATTACAAAAACTAAGATTTACAATTTGTGAATGGCAAAGCCATATCGAAAAACAGCCTGTTCAACAAGAACTATAAAATGTGGCACCAGGAAGTCAGGCACAGGTAAAGCATTGAGTCCGGTGGCAACCCGCCAGAAGCAGCAGCAGGGGGACCGCCGAACTGGTAATGAGGCCCGATGTATGCAGAGTTGTCAACCAGTGTGATGAGGTAAATCTGAACCACCCTGGAAATCGTGTGTGTTTGTTCCAAAAGAATATAAAAGCTGCATGAGATATTGGGCCTCATTACACGGTAGGCGGTGAACCATGGCGCAATTAGCGCCATGGTTCATGCCGGTAAAATACCAGCACCGCCTTGGTGGAAAGGGGAATTACCGGCCCATTCCAAGGTTGGAGGGGCGCTAATTCCCCCTTCCACCATTGCCCTTCCCCATTCCCATTTATGCCCCATAGGGCATAAAGGGAATGGTGAAGGAGCTAATCACGGCACCGCAAATTGCGGTACCGTAATTAGCTCCCTGGGTCCCTTTGCGGGTTGGGTCCCTTAGCTCCCTGGGTCCCTTCCCGCAAAGGGACCTCGTAGTAAGGCGGTAAGGATTTACCAGTACCGGTAAAATACCAATACCGGTAAACCCTTACCGCCTACCGTGTAATGAGGCCCATTGTAAGATATTTTGGTCAGTATAATTTAGATATGTTCAATCATATGACTGCAAATGAAGTTGAAGACTGGCTGACCGGCAGTGTCTCGAGAGTTGCTCTCAATAAAAGAGATCCTTCTGCCATTCTCAATGAAAAGAACGAAAAACCTTTCAACAAAGAAATTATAGACGCTAAGAAGGACATGCAAAAGGAAATGATACCAATTAAAAAGTCGTCTTATCTATTGTCTAACATGATACAATGTATAAAGAAACCTAAAAATAAGTATCGTAATTGGCTGGGTCGTTGGAAGTCCTCTGTTCGAAACGCCTTGTGGCAGCGCATGATTGTAATATTGAAATCCAAAAATACTAGATCTATCTGGGAGACGCACAAGAGGACGATGAGGCTAATATGGCCTGGCCTCATTTAGCCACATCAGAGTGTATTAAGAATGCCACTAGAAGGTTAAAAAAATTCCAGAGCACTGGGCCCTAATGGCCTTGCTAACATCGTGCTTAAGGACAACCCAGAAGTGTGGTCCAAGATATTGAAGGTTCTCCATGATAAGGTCTGTAGCGAAAGTAAAATCCTAAATTCAAACATCTCCTGCCAACTATTGACTGATGTCCATGGTTGACATAACTGGGAAATGATGTCCCTCTTTATATTGAAGAACCTGCACCAATATCTAGAAGATAACATTTTGGACCCCTATCAGACAGGATTTCGTTCTTGCTCCTCAACAGTCCACAATATAAGTCTCCTTGACAGACTAATTAATGGTTCAAGTGGAAATGGCGCACCATCCCTGTATGTAACCTTTTGTTGTTTTCACGGCAGCATTCGATTGTGTTAATCAAGCCTTTCTCTGGGAAAAACGGAGAAATCTGTGCTGCCCTGAAAGCAACAGGTTAAAAATGAATTGAAAATATCAAGTAACTTATCCATATTTGGGTCTTGTAATGAGCACACAAGCTGACTACCAATGTATAGTAGCTGCTAAATGCAATAAGTCTCGACAGCTCACATTCCTGTTCAGAAAGTTCACAACTCAAACAGCGGGCTGCACTATAGTGTGCATTCTGACCCTCTACAAGCAATGTTTCTGTCCAGCGATACTCGATGGTCTTGAGGCGCTGATCATGAGAGGCCTTGCTTGTTTAAACAGATTATAAGGTTTTTTTTATGCACACTATTTTAAATCAAACTCCTTCAATGCGATGGAATATTTGATTTGTTGCTTGAATTTGGCTTGGTGTGCTTGGTTGGACAAGCATTGAAAAGACGTGGAGCTCTTTATCTGAAATCTAAATTATTGCCTGCATGTCTGCTGTTGTCCAGGATAGGAGCTAATCAACAATCTAGCCAATCCTCTTAAAACTATAACTTTGAAACATTGACCACTGAGCTTTTTAGAGAAATAGATTGGGTCCCTCTTTGTGTTACTAATGGCAATTATTATCTAGTTAAGAAGTCCTTTGAAAGAAAACTAGATGATTGGGACTGGAATAAAAACTTGTCATGATCTCTGCTTCCAAAAGATCAGGACTTGCCCGACTCCCTTGGATGCAGACCCATAACCCCGGTTCCGAGTGCCAGCCAGTCCCAATTGGGACCTTTTGGACCCTGTCCTGGCACCAGTGGCACCAGGCTCATAAAGATGCCCAGTCCCAGCGCTGGAGTCGCCGGGCTCATAATGCTTGGGTGGATTTACCTGCAGCAGACCATGCTGCTTACTTACCTGCCAGTTGAACCCCTGATCCTCTTCTGTTTGGGACTACTTTTCCTGTTGGGTGGGGCAGGAGCCACTCCCTAGGTTCAGAACACTGGAACTCTTCTGGAAAGCAGGAACTCTTTTCTTACCTAGGCGTGGCTGTGGAAGGAGACACCTAAGCACTACAGGAGGCTATTTAAACCACACCCGATGGATGAATCTTGCTTTGTGTTATTCTGCATTCTCTGCAGCAGAACGCTCATTGTGTCTTCTGCTTCTGATCCTGGGCCTAAGGGAACAAAGGCTTACCATCCTGGAATCCAGTCTTCAGCAGCACCTGTAAAGACAAAGAAAGAACAGGTTAGCACTACGGTCTTCAGTGGCAGCGCATCTCTTACCTGGTCCATCGGCTGTCACCAACGCCTCGCGCTGCATTCCGGCATCTGAAAGACAAAGGCTTACCTACTCTTCGCATGCTCCGGAGGTCTTCGCACTGCATTCCGGCATCTGAAAGACGAAAGCTTACCAGCTCTTCGCACGCTCCGGAGGCCTTCGGCGCTGCATCTCGCATCTGAAAGACAAAAGAAGGTGCGTTTAAAGACATTGGGCAACTTTATTACTCACGTGCCATTACTCCTTCCCACGCCGAATCCAGTGGGTATTCCAGCACCCTTCAGCTTCTCTAAAGCTCCGAACTTGTACCTGCAAGATAAAAGGGACAGTTAGTGCGCATCGTGAAGCAGGCTACAAGCGCTTACTTACGTGCTTCCAGGCGCTTCTATTCCTCACGCGGGTTCGATCCTCAACTCTCATCAGCCCGCCATCCGCCATCGCCGGAACCCTGCAAAACAAGAGATATCATTACAAAAGACTTTTAAGACATTTGAATGCCCAGAACTTACCGTTCGTGCAGTTAACGACGGACAGCAGTCCTCTGAGGTCAAGAGGCCTGCACCCTTATCCAGTGAAGAAACTGGTTACGGCACCCTGCCCCGAGGCAGATGGAGAGCTCGGCGTTCACTTACCTAAGGTGAGGGCGTTAACCTTTGGGGTTCTACAGGAGAAGAGAAAGGGAAGAGGAGAGAGGCACCCAATAACCCCAGTTCATTAATCCCATATTTTCTATCTGCAGACATCTTACTCTTCAAGTCAGACATACAGTGCACAGAGGTCCAGCCCAAAGAGCCAACCGTGTGTTACACATCACCTTTGAAGATACGGCATTCACCCAGTCAAGACCGGCGCCTCTGCGGGAATCAGGTGAGCGTTACAGAACACAAAGCCTACCGCAAAACTCCCACCCAGGCGCTATGGAAACCTCGGATACCGACCAGCTAGCCCAGTTACTTGGGGAACTAAGAGCAGAAGTGCATGCAGCCCGTCAGGAAACGAATGCTCTAAGAAGGGAACTGATTATTTCCAAGGAGCGAACAGACGATCTCGCTAGACAATTGCTACAGTCACAAGCCGGACAAACTCCGTTTCCCGCATCAGGGGCAAATCTTCCTTCAACATCCTCTACGAACCCAGTGCAGATCAACCTACCTGGGAATGTACCTCTGGCTCCGCCCGAACCATTTTCTGGTGACCCAAAGAGGTTTGCAGTATTTATTAATCAGTGCCAGTTGCACTTCTTATGCCGGCCAGCAGCCTTTCCAACTGATCAAGCTAAGGTAGCTTTCGTGCTTTCGTACCTTAGTGGCAATGCGGCAGACTGGTCGATCCCTCTAGTTAATCAAGATGATCCGGTTCTCCATGATTTTCAAGCTTTTCAGCTCAGTCTGGAAAAACTGTTTGCAAGACATTCACAGGGGCAGGCCTTGGACAATGAGCTCCTTTCATTGCGACAGGGTAATCAAGACCTTTTGGCTTATATTGCGTCTTTCAACAGACTGATAGTGGAAACTCGATGGCCTGAGGACAAAAGGATTACGCTGTTTTATAGAGGTCTACGTGGAGAGCTCAAAGATGTGTTAGCCCAAGTAGTGAATCCCCCGCAAGACTGTTCGGACTATATTGACTTAGTCGTTCAAATTGACCACAGACTGCAGAACAGGAAGGCCGATCGTTCCAAGTTTGATGCTCGAGTATTTTCCAAACCACCAACTCCTACCAAAGGAGTAGACTCCGGGGAACCCATGCAAATAGGGGGCCTGAAAGGACCACTAACACAAAAGGAGCGGGAAAGGAGAAAACAGCTGCAATTATGCCTCTATTGCGGAAACTCGGGGCACTTTCTTCGAGACTGTCCGGTGAAACCAGCCAAGAAGGCAGTAGGAGCTGCAGTTACCAGGGTCACAAACTCTGAGCAGGGAAACGACCTCGCCCGACAAGAATAGAGGTCCTCTTGCCGAGCGTTAAAACCAGTTCAGTGACCTCGCATTTCGTGATACCTATGGTCCTCATTAGCCCTGAACATCCGGATCGATTACATGCGATTGAAGCTTACGTCGACAGCGGTGCCATCGGCAATTATGTGGATCATGAAATGGTTTTGAGGATGAATCTGACTCTTCGTCCAAAGGCTGTAAAGGACGTCATTACTACGGTGGATGGTACGGAGATAGCCTCCGGACCAGTAACGCATACCACCCAAGAAGTGACGCTAGTAAGTCAAGATGGACACCATGAGAAGATCGTGTTCGATGTGATCAAGGCCCCTCAGTTCCAGATTATTCTAGGAATTCCTTGGTTAGAGAAGCACAATCCTCAGATCGATTGGCGAGCAAGAACGGTTCAGTTTCCAGAATGTGTCTCTACTTGTCACCCTCGACCTGGTGTTGCACTGGCAGCAATTTCCTCGGAGGCTCCCCAGTTACCTCCTGAATACCTAGAATTCCAAGATGTTTTCCGGAAGGATCAGGCTAACTCTCTACCTCCTCATAGGTCTTATGACTGCCAGATAGACCTGATACCTGGATCTACTCCTCCTTGTAGTAGAATTTATGCCCTCACCGAGCCTGAGAATCTTCACCTCCGACAATACCTGGATCAATACCTAGCGAATGGGTTTATTCGTCCTTCCAAGTCCCCTGCTTCCTCAGCTTTGTTCTTCGTTCCAAAAAAAGAAGGGGACCTTAGAACTTGTATAGATTATCGCGCCCTGAACCAGATCACCGTTAAGAATAGATATCCGTTACCTTTGATCCCTGAACTCCTGGACCAAGTCAGAAAAGCATGCATATATACAAAGCTGGATCTTAGAGGAGCCTACCACTTGGTACGAGTAAAAGAGGGCGATGAATGGAAGACGGCCTTCCGCACCAAGTATGGGCTATTTGAATATCAGGTCATTCCCTTCGGACTTTGCAATGCCCCGGCCGCCTTTCAATATTTTATGAACGATGTCCTCAGAGAGCTCATAGATGTGTGTGTTGTTGTTTACATTGACAACATCCTCGTTTATTCTTCATCGGAAACTGAACATCGGAAACACGTGAAAATGGTCCTCGAGAGATTGCGTCAACACAAACTTTTCGCTAAGTTGGAAAAATGTGTTTTCAACGTGACTGAAGTTGAATTCTTGAGATTCATATTATCACCTAGCGGAGTGCGTATGGATTCAAAGAAGGTCGATGCAATTCTCAAATGGCCATCGCCATCCTCCGTAAAAGGTGTTCAAAGCATGTTAGGCTTCGCTAACTTTTACCGCAGGTTTATCCCCGAATTCTCTTGAATAGTCCAGCCCATCACTGCCTTGTTAAAGAAAAACAAACGTTTTGAATGGTCTACCGAGGCGGAACAAGCTTTCCAGAATTTGAAGACTAGATTTATCTCTGCACCGATCTTAAAACATCCTCGCCCAGAACTCCCCTACATCGTTGAAACTGATGCTTCGAGCCTTGCCATGGGGGCAGTTCTATCACAAAAGGACCCAGTAACCAATCAGTTGCATCCCGTGGCATTTTGGTCCCGCAAATTATCGCCTCCTGAAATCAATTACACTATTACTGATAAGGAACTTCTAGCTATCAAGTCCGCCTTTAAGGCTTGGCGGCATTATCTTCTGGGGGCCCGACACACCGTTACTGTGATTACAGATCACCGAAACCTGCAATATTTGAAAACCGCAAAAGCTCAATCCTCTAGGCAACTCCGTTGGGCACTATTCTTTGCCGAGTTTGACTTCATAATTACCTATCGACCTGGTACAAAAAACGGTAAAGCTGATGCCCTTTCTCGGATGGGAGTGGAAGAACATTTGATCAATCCTAAACCTGTACCTATCATTCCCGAACAAAGAATTCTAGGTGTAATCGCCACACAATCCATAGAGGAAGTTAAGGATAAAGCCAGGCTACTGGTAACTCCAGCAGACATACAGAATTGGCATCTGCAGGGAAAGGACTTTACGGTGAAGGACAACCTATTATATTTCCAAGAACGGTTATACCTGCCCAGCACAGATTTACAGAAAAAGGTAATCTCTTGTTATCACGATGCTTTAATGGAAGGACATCCCGGTATGACCAAGACCTCGGAAAAGATCAAGCGCTACTTCTGGTGGCCGTCTTGGAAAAAAGATATCAGAGACTTTATAATGTCCTGTGGAGTATGCGCCCAAAACAAGAGTCAAAAGGAAAAACCAGCCGGCCTCTTACGCCCTATTGACATCCCGCCTCGCCCTTGGCATACGCTTTCTATGGACTTCATCACCGATATACCTCCATGCTCCGGATACAATACGATCCTAGTAATCGTGGACCTATTCTCCAAGATGGCGCATTTCATTCCACTCAAAGGCTTACCAACAGCAGCAACTCTGGCCGACTGCACGGTTTTCCTTCAGTTCTAATTTCGGATCGAGGTAGTCAATTTATTTCTCATTTTTGGCGAAGTTGCTGTCGGTCGGCTCAAATTGATGTGAGACTTTCGACCAGCCACCACCCTCAAACCGACGGACAAACCAAGAGGACCAATCAAACTCTGGAACAGTATTTGCGCTGCATGCTACAACAAACTGAAAAAACTTGGAAAGATATCCTTTGGATAGCCGAATATGCCTACAATAACTCTGTCCACTCGGGAACTGGGAAGACCCCGTTTTTTCTTTTATACGGTAGTCACCCTCGAACCTCGGAGTTGGATCCACTCCAAGATCTTGGAACACCAGCAGTAGACCACCTGCATTCTACAATCACCCAAGCCTTTAAGGAAGCCGTATCTCACCTTCAAAGGGCTAAAGAACAATACAAGAAAGGAGCAGACCAACATCGGAAGGAAGCCCCCCAATATCAAGTAGGAGATCAAGTCTGGTTATCCACCAAATATCTACCTCTAAAAGGACCACGCACATTCAACCCAAGATACCTTGGTCCCTATTCCATCACTACCATAGTAAATCCAGTAGCGGTCAAGTTGGACTTGCCCCCTCACATGAAGATACATCCGGTCTTCCACGTCTCTCTATTAAAACCCGTGCAACCTCAAACCCGACTAACTACATCTCCAAAACCTATTCTAGTTGATGGAGAACTCGAGTTTGAAGTCAAAAGCATCCTGGACTCCAAGATCTCCAAATCTAAACTATTTTACCTGATTGACTGGAAAGGCTACGGTCCCCAAGAAAGATCCTGGGAACCTGCAGAATATGTCCATGCGCCTCGTCTAATCAAAAGATTTCATCGAACATTTCCTAACAAGCCCAAACCCCCGGAGAAGCCCGGTTTGGGAGGGGCCTTGAAGGGGGGTACTGTCATGATCTCTGCTTCCAAAAGATCAGGACTTGCCCGACTCCCTTGGAAGCAGACCCATAACCCCGGTTTCCGAGTGCCAGCCAGTCCCAATTGGGACCTTTGGACCCTGTCCTGGCGCCAGTGGCACCAGGCTCATAAAGATGCCCAGTCCCAGCGCTGGAAGCGCCGGGCTCATAATGCTTGGGTGGACTTACCTGCAGCAGACCATGCTGCTTACTTACCTGCCAGTTGAACCCCTGATCCTCTTCTGTTTTGGACTACTTTTCCTGTTGGGTGGGGCAGGAGCCACTCCCTAGGTTCAGAACACTGGAACTCTTCTGGAAAGCAGGAACTCTTTTCTTACCTAGGCGTGGCTGTGGAAGGAGACACCTAAGCACTACAGGAGGCTATTTAAACCACACCCGATGGATGAATCTTGCTTTGTGTTATTCTGCATTCTCTGCAGCAGAACGCTCATCGTGTCTTCTGCTTCTGATCCTGGGCCTAAGGGAACAAAGGCTTACCATCCTGGAATCCAGTCTTCAGCAGCACCTGTAAAGACAAAGAAAGAACAGGTTAGCACTACGGTCTTCAGTGGCAGCGCATCTCTTACCTGGTCCATCGGCTGTCACCAACGCCTCGCGCTGCATTCCGGCATCTGAAAGACAAAGGCTTACCTACTCTTCGCATGCTCGGGAGGTCTTCGCACTGCATTCCGGCATCTGAAAGACAAAAGCTTACCAGCTCTTCGCACGCTCCGGAGGCCTTCGGCGCTGCATCTCGCATCTGAAAGACAAAAGAAGGTGCGTTTAAAGACATTGGGCAACTTTATTACTCACGTACCATTACTCCTTCCCACGCCGAATCCAGTGGGTATTCCAGCACCCTTCAGCTTCTCTAAAGCTCCGAACTTGTACCTGCAAGATAAAAGGGACAGTTAGTGCGCATCGTGAAGCAGGCTACAAGCGCTTACTTACGTGCTTCCAGGCGCTTCTATTCCTCACGCGGGTTCGATCCTCAACTCTCATCAGCCCGCCATCCGCCATCGCCGGAACCCTGCAAAACAAGAGATATCATTACAAAAGACTTTTAAGACATTTGAAGTGCCCAGAACTTACCGTTCGTGCAGTTAACGACGGACAGCAGTCCTCTGAGGTCAAGAGGCCTGCACCCTTAACCAGTGAAGAAACTGGTTACGGCACCCTGCCCCGAGGCAGATGGAGAGCTCGGCGTTCACTTACCTAAGGTGAGGGCGTTAACCTTTGGGGTTCTACAGGAGAAGAGAAAGGGAAGAGGAGAGAGGCACCCAATAACCCCAGTTCATTAATCCCATATTTTCTATCTGCAGACATCTTACTCTTCAAGTCAGACATACAGTGCACAGAGGTCCAGCCCAAAGAGCCAACCTAGATGATTGGGACTGGAATAAAAACTATACTCATTTGGGGAATTTAAAAGACTATAAGCATGTAACTAATGTAGTGCAAAAATGCATGAGTCTGCAGAAGTATGTAGTTCAATGTCCTAATCCTGCAGTGCGTAGGTTTATTTTGTTGCTACATACTAATAATCTGCCGTTATTGACAATCTGTGGCCCGCAATTAAACTTGCCGGAAGAAGCCAGATTTTGACGAATGTGTAGGGTAAAGCATAAGATGTAAACTGCAAAGCATGTGCTCACTGAATGTGGGAAATTGGGACATCTATTTATGAATAATCTGGGAAAGTATGCAAACGATCTCAATGCTAATAAGTCTACCACCTTTTGGACATATTGTCTCATTAGTGAGTCCCTCTCATTACAACTGGCATTTTATTTAATCTGGCGGTATATTTGCAAATTGTTAGAACCAAGAAATGTTTTTTAAAATGGCATTTATTGTTGATTTATAACTGAGATTGTGGTCATATCAGATTTTATTTGTATTAATTGTTCGATACAGATGTTAGGCAAATTGTTTTACTTGTTTGTAATTGTAATTGTGATATCATTTTGTGAAAAGTTCTTATGAACTAGACACAAATAAATAAATAAACGAAAGCATCAGAAAAATGTGAGTCAGTATCGTAAACGTCCAACACGCATTTCATGGGTTTTGGAACTCCCATTTCATCAAGGATTTGCCAAAGGAGGCTCCTATCTACATGGTCAAAAAACAAACTTAAGTCCATAAAGACCATGTTTACAGGAGATCACAGCATATATATATATATGTATATATATATATATATATACTTAGTCAATATCAAGTATAAGCTGATGCCCTGATGAATCAAACCTGTGCCACCACTGAAAGCCAGCTGAGAGACTGACAGAATATTATTTTTGCAGAACAATATCCCCAAGAATAGTTTGGATATGTCATCTAATAAACTAACTATTTGAAAGGATGACTGCTCTTTTTATATATTGCCATCATTATCCCAATGTTGCAACTCTGTGGGACCTATCCTGTCAGGATAATTGCATTGACACCTGAAGCAAGAATGGGGCCTATAATTCAATCTGCACATTGAAAGTATCATTGGGCACCCCGCCATTGCCCGTAGCTTCAAGTGGTCTCTGCCTCCCTATCACATATTCCATTTCCCTAATTGAGATTGCGGTTAATTTCTCTTCCCCTAAAAGTGCATTACCACAACCTCAACTCCATTTTATTTTTGACGTCACTTCTATTAAATAGGGTATGGACATGATGCATCCAATCCCTGACATAAACCTGCACTTCTGGTACTTCTTTGAGGCACATATTGAGCCCATTGCAATTCCTGGCCACAATCCACCAAAAGGATTTGGCATCAACCGATATGGTTCCATCACATAAATCATCCCATTTTTTTATTTGCAATCTCTGCATTTCATTTGCACAATTCAGGCTTGTTTGTTTGTTTGTTTGTTTTATTCACTTATAAAGCGCAAGAGACCCAAAGGTAGCCAGGCGCAGCAGTACAGAAAATGCGTAGCTTATGTTACAGGGTAGGGTCATGGGTTACATACAGAGTACAAAATACAAAATACAATATATCACAGGTAGGCGGCATTTGCAATTTACACACAGGCAAAATGAGTACAAAGTACAATAAGGATAGTATATGTAGAGGCACTAAATGGACGTTAGCTCATCGGCCAGGTGGGCAGAGTGAGGAGGTCCATAATATCGAAAGAGAGCAGGAAAGTAATGTGTATATGCTAGGGTCGCATGAGGATAAGTGGGCGCTAAATGGCTAACATTGGCAGACCTCAGCAGATTAATGTAGTTGGTTCTGAATTTCGGAAAGGGCTGCTCCTCACGTAGAGGGTTTGGCAGTGAGTTCCATAATTGGGCCGCTTGAACCTGTAAACTGCTACCCCCTGCCTTAGTTAGCCTAAATCTTGGAATGATGAGGCTATTGGCTTTTGAGGTTGTAGCTGGGCGCGTGTGGTTTCTTTTTGTGAGTTTGTTAGTCAGATAGCTCGGTGCAGCATTGTTCAGGGATTTGTGAACCAGGGACGCTACTTTTAAGTGGATTTTATTTTGGGTGGACAGCCAATTGTTTTTGGCGTCTGATCTTTGAGATATGCGATCTTTTAGATACACCGAGGGCAGCTCACAGGGCGTTATTTTGTAAAATTTGAATTTGATGGGTGATGGACTTATTAGCTCCAATGTAGAGGGCATTACAATAGTCGAGCCTCAAGAGGATTAATGCTCTCGCTAGGATAAGGCAGTTGTTGTCAGAGAGAAAGTGCTTGCCTGCTCTAATGAGCTTGCATGCCAAAGCCAAGGACTTCACCTGTTTGTCGAAAGAAAGGGTGGCATCCAGATAGAAGCCGAGTGTCTTCACGTCTTTAGACATCTTTATGATATTACCATCAATTTCAAATGAGGTGTTTTCCTGGCTAAGTTTTTTGAGGTTAGATTGCGTCCCCAGGATGATCAGCTCTGTTTTATCATCGTTCAGGCATAGACCGTGGGTTGCCACCCATGCCTGGACGATGATATAAAGCCCATTTACCAAGGCCAAATCCTTATTATAATCCCCGGAAAGTGGGAGGATAATCTGGGTATCATCTGCATAGTTAGTGTAGGTGATACCGAGATGGTTCAGATCATCAAAAAGGGGCTTAGTAAATATGTTGTATAGAGTCGGGGAGAAACACGAGCCCTGAGGAACTCCGCACAGGATGGGGATTGGGTCAGCTGCTGCCGATGGGGAGAACACCCTCATGGTCCTGTCGCTAACAAAGGATTCAATCGAAGTTATGGCCTCTCTGGAGAAATGTGCGGCAGAGTCTAAATAGCTGCAAAGTACCCCAGGGTCCATGAGGTCAAATGCCGCTGAGAGGTCCAGCAGCAGGAGGAGAGCCATTTTTCCGTTATCTCTTAGTTCATCTATTTGTGCCTTCAGGTCAATGAAGGCAGTCTCTGTGCCGTGTTGGGGACGGAATCCTGATTGGCGCTCTCCTAAGAGTTTGTGTTGTTCCAGAAAACTTTGGATTTAATTATAGGCAATCTTATCCAAGATTTTAAGCAGAAAGGGGACTGTTGTGATGGGGCGGTAGTTCTTGGGTATAAGAGGGTCTAGCGTTTGCTTTTTGAGCAGTGGTAGTACCCAGGATTGTTTTAGATTGGTGGGCACCGTGCCGGACGTGAATGAGGAGTTGACACGTTTTGCAATAAACAGGTGTTGATCCCCAGCAGCATCTTTTATGAGTTGGGCAGGGCAGGAATTGCCCTGACAATTTGACGGCTTGAGAGAGAGGACGACTTTTTCCACCTCAAGGATAGAGGTTTTAGAGAACATAAACTGTATAGCTGGGTCCTGTACCTTTGGAGCACGTTCTATAATTGGGTTGTTGGTCTTAGATAGTTGTGTAAGGGAGGCTTTCTTTTTGGCTATTTTCGTTTGGAGTAAAGCCATTTTATTTGATAAGGCTTGCTGAATATCGGAGCACCAAGTTTTATCTTTGGAGCATATATCCGGAATGGGGATGGGTGACTCTAGTTCCTTGAGGATGGTGAACAGTTCCCTCATACTTGAATTGGCATTGGAAATACGCTTATTGAATGAGTTCTGTTTGGCCAAATGGATTTCATTTTTATATTGGGAGGAGATTTCTGTTAATTTCATTTTTCTGATCTTCTGAAGGGGTAAGCCTCCACGCTGTTTCGCAACTCCTCTTAAGCAGTCGCAGATTCTTTAGTTCAGGGGTAAACCATTTATTTAGGTGAGATTTGGGTTTACTTTGTCTAAGTTTCAGAGGTGTGATGTTGCCAAGGGTGGTTAACATAATTTTGTTATAATCATTGACTAATGTTTCTGGGTCTAAATGATCCTCTAAACCGTTGAGGATAGGTAGAATAGCCAGGATCACTTTATCTCTGGTGATGCTTTTTTTGTTTCTTGTCAGGCAGGGCAGGGCCATGATGTAATACTGGTGGAGGTGGTCTGGAGGTAGATAATTCAAATGACAGGAAGAAATGGTCTGTCCAGAGTTGAGGGATAATGGCTTTGAAATTGGCGGTGCAGTTGTAGTCTGCTAGCCAATCAAGGATTCTCCCTTTATTGTGAGTGGGTTCTAGAGTCTTTTGCGATATACCCAAGTTGGAGAGGGAATTGGCAATGATGGTGGCATTTTTATCTAGGGGGTAATTGAAGCCCAAGTTGAAGCCCCCTAGGACAAGTAGTTGGGAGAAGGTTTTAAGGTTGTTGGAGAGTAAGTTGTGGAAGTCCTCCTCGAATGTCCCTAAGGGTCCGGGTGGTCTATAGATGAGGTGGATAGTCAATGTTTGGGAGCTAGCTAATAGAAGTTTGATGGTGAGCGTTTCACATGAGTTGGATGCTATTGTAGGCGAAATTCTCATACCTAAACTAGTCTTTGCGATGATAGCAATACCGCCACCGCGCATATTGGTTCGGTCTTGCCTAAATATTGTAAAGTCTTCCGGGATTGCTAAGGAGAGTAGGGGTCCTGCTGCATCATGCAGCCAAGACTTTGTAATAGCGATGAAGTCCAAGTTATCATGCACTATCTAATCGCAGATGTCTGTGGCATGTGCTGTCAGGGATCTGGCATTTATTAATCCCCCTTTGAGGGGGGTGGCTGTCGGATGAGACGGTTCAATTTTGGTAAAGGTGGGGGGAGGTCTCTGTCTATTGAGATGGATGATATTAGGCTTCTGGATGTTGGATCTTTTGTTGGTGGGAGGTAGGGTTCTAGTCAGAGGCTCATGGAGTTTCGGGAGTTTAGCTCTTAGCCTAGAATTTCTACGGAGTAGACTACATGGGTTACTAGGAAACTCGGTTGAGGGACTCAGATCCGGATGTTCCATACTGGTGTCGGTAGATAGGTTGGTCATGGAATTGTTTAGGGCTCTCGTGAACGCTGTGGGGAAGCTACTGTCCTCTCTGTGGTGCAAGATAATTAGAAGTAAGTAGAATAGCAGGCTGCAAGGTGTGCTACTCATGATGTGGAACTAAATTCCAGTAAGCACAGTAAGCTGGGTAGGCTGTTTCATAGGGGCAGAATATAGCATAGGCTCAGTGGGCTACAGTGACTAAGGTTCAAGTAGCATAAGCACAGTGGGCTGCATTGACTAAATTACACACTGGCACCGTGGGCAAAAATCAGCATAGGCACAATGAGCTGCAGTGACTAATGTTCAAGTAACATAAGCACAGTGGGCTACAAGACTAAGTTACTGAATGGCATAGTGGGCCAAAATCAGCATAGGCACAGTGGGCTGTAGTGACTAGATTACACAAAGGCACAATGGGCAAGGTTCAGCATAGGCACAGTGGGCTGTAGTGACTAAATTACACAAAGGCACCGTGGGCTGCAGTGATTAAATTTCACAAAGGCACAGTGGGCAAAGATCAGCATAGGCAATGACTAGATTACATAAAGGCACAATGGGCAATGTTCAGCATGTACACAGTGGGCTGTAGTGACTAAATTACACACTGGCACAGTGGGCAAAGATCAGCATAGGCAGTGACTATATAAAGGCAAAATGGGCAAGGTTCAGCATAGGCATAGTAGGCTGCAGTGACCAAATTATACAAAGGCACAGTGGGCTACAGTGGTTAAATTATGCATAGTGGGTTGTAGTGACTAAATTACACAAAGGCACCGTGGGCTGCAGTGATTAAATTACACAAAAGCACAGTGGGCAAAGATCAGCATAGGCAATGACTAGATTACATAAAGGCACAATGGGCAATGTTCAGCATGTACACAGTGGGCTGCAGTGACTAATCTACACAAAGGCACAGTGGGCAAAGATCAGCATAGGCAGTGACTAAATTACATAAAGGCACAATGGCCAAGGTTCAGTATGGGCACAGTGAGCTGCAGTAACTAAATTACACAAAGGCACAGTGGGCAAAGATCAGCATAGGCAGTGACTAAATTACCTAAAGGCACAATGGACAAGGTTCAGTATGGTCACAGTGAGCTGCAGTAACTAAATTACACAAAGGCACAGTGGGCAAAGATCAGCATAGGCAGTGACTAAATTACATAAAGGCACAATGGACAAGGTTCAGTATGGGCACAGTGGGCTGCAGTAACTAAATTACACAAAGGCACAGTGGGCTGCAGTGACTAAATTACACAAAGGCACAGTGGGCAAAGATCAGCATAGGCAGTGACTAAATTACATAAAGGCACAATGGGCAATGTTCAGCATAGGCTTGCAGGTTGCACAGAACATTGGCTAGGCAAGGGGATAGCACGGTATGGCTCCCAATTCAACTGTAGTGGGCAATCTTAAGCAGCTATGTAGAGGCTGGTTTCAGCACAGGTGGGGATTATCTTAGTGAAGCAAAGCGGTCATTATGGCATGGCGGGCCTCATGCATTAGGACTGTATAAGCTGCATGGTAGTGGGCAGAGACAAATCTGCACAGCTTGCCGAAGGGCAAGAAAGGTTGCAGAGTGGCCCTTTATTAATGAGTGGCTAGTGGATGGTAAGTCTCAAATTTGCAGATTTCTAGTTTCCCTGCTAAAGGTGCAAGAAAAAGCCCCAAGGCTTACCGTGGTTGTGGGGGCCCATCATGGCGGAAGGCAAGGCTCCTTGCGAAACATCTTTGGGAGCAGGAACAAAGGAATAGGCCATGCCACGCCTCCCATGCGCCGAACAGGCGCTAAACAGGCCTTTGTTTGGCCTTAGTGTGGGCCGCCGGCGCATCCGCCTGCTGGTGGATGTTTGGAATCAAAATGCTGGATTTGCGAGGCTCAGCCTCGTTGTGTTGCCGCGAAGCGCCCGGCATACGGGAGTCGGGCAGGGTGATGGGACAAGGTCAGGCAGGCCTTGTGTTAAGCATGGGGTGATGCGTTGCAGCTAACAACAGTTTTTTCCGGCTTCGGCGATGGGGAAGGGCTCCTGCCCTCTTCCCTTGGCGAGGACGACAAAATGGGGGATCAGGGCGCTAAACAGGCCTTTGTATGGCCTAAGTGTGGGCCGTCGGCGTATCCGCCTCCCGGCGGATGTTTGGAATCAAATTGCTGGATTTGCGAGGCTCAGCCTCGTTGTGGCGCCGCGAAGCACCCAGCATGCGGGAGTCAGGCAGGGTGATGGGACAAGGTCAGGCAGGCCTTGTGTTAAGCATCGGGTGATGCGTTGCAGCTAACAATAACAATTAAGCTTATAATCTGGTTGTCTGTGCCTTATTTCAGCAGTATCTAGACAAGCTCCTTTAAATGCATCAAGAAGGGTCCTTTAAATTCCCTTGCAACTACCAGACAACCATGATATTTTCCTTCAGAATGGCTTCTCCCAGCAGGTCAGGTAATTCTAAATCTAGAACTTGTGACACATTTCAACCTCCTTAAAATATCAAAACCATGGATGCAACTCCACCGCTTCATAGGGACCAGAACATAATCAATTATGATCTGAAACCTCTCATTTTCAAAAGAGAAAGTCCCAGCTGTATCTGAGTGATATCTACCATGTATACCTCTGTAACCATGACCCATTAACATATCCCACAGAACTAGAGCATTATCAATGGTTACAAGGTCAACCAAAAGTGGATTTGGGACAAATCGGTCTTTCTCCACACATTGTCAGCTAATAAATAATCACCCATGCGTAATCTGAGATTAACATCCCACCTCGATTACAGGGAAGTGACACCATTAATGACAATGATTATTTAACATAAATCTATTAAAGTGTCTGAATTAAAACCACAGACACTTTCCCGATATTATTATGATACATTTTGAGCAGACCAAGATGTTTAACTCCCCTGGTCTTCGCTATCAAGGAAAGGATATTGGCCTCCGACTCAGTATATTGTTCAATTACCTATCCCAGATTTACTGAGATGTAGACTTAAAAGTCACCAGATGCCATCCTTTAGTGCCAGACCTTAATGCTGGTACAAAAACCAGATGAAACCATGAAGATGAATTGGCTAAATCAACTAGGTCTCTGGAAACATAATAACCTGATTTTCTTTAATAAAACCCCACCAGGCATTATCCACTGACTTGCTAGTTATACCTGCACTATTCCTCACCAGAAATGTGAGATCTATCCTTCCCACTATGGGTGATAAGGGAGTCACCTTTGCTACTTACTACATGCACAGCTATATAGCTGTCCCCACTCTGTTTATCTACTTCCTGGGAACATCTACCCTTCCCATTGTGTACACATATATTGCCTCTTGTAGATAAACAGCCAAGGTGTATTATCAGCAATTTGTTCTTGCACGAAAAATGGACAGCATCCCATCCTAACCAAAGCTGAACTGACCCACTCTGCCCCTAGAGACACACAACCCTGTATCTTTAGGATAAGCCTTCGTAGGCCTCTCTGCATGCTATCACTGCCTACGGTAAACAAAGGAGTTAATTATATTATCACAAAAGCCTGTCTTCTATGTCCATGGTTTCATGTATCACATATTTGATGATGTTAGAACCAGTGTAGTCCACAAAATAGCAGGCCCATGTCCTTAGCCCAAATTAAATAAAGTAATTAAATGTTTTAAGTTCAGCAGTTTGATTGGCATGCATGTCCACTCCTTTGCATCACTTACAATCATTACCTCCAACCTCCGACACAGTGGGAAACCCTCAACAGAGTCCACTATGGTTTAAAGTAAAATAATAAATGCTAGGGTCTCTAGCATATGTTCATAGCAAGGACAACACAAGGGGAAAGCGGGTTTCCATATGGAAAATAACGTACGAATCATCCCTGCCTGCTTCCCCACTTTCCCCACACCCAGTAATGGCATAATTCCTGCAATGGCATAATTCCACTTTATTATAACTTAAATTTGGACGTATGCATGTTCACACCACAAAAGGTTTGTAAAACAATCCTAGTGGAAGAAATCAAGTATCTGACTTGGCCTGGCATCTATGTGATTTCCCACTCACAATAGATCAAGCACCTTAGAAGGATGGTTCAAAAGTATGGCGATATTGATTGATTGATTGATATTTATTTTGAATTTTTGTTTCAAAGCGCGACAAGGCAAGGGAGGGGAACAGGGGAGAACAAAACAGTGATCTTACTAGGCCCAGTGACATTGAGAACACTCAAGTGCATGGGAGAGGGGGGCGGGGAAAAGGGCATGGAAGGGGGGAGAAGTGGAAAGTGCGAAGCAGAGGAAAAACAGATAAATAACAATAAATAAATAATAAAGGCAACAAACAGTGGTAATGCAGCCAGCAATTTGCTAGTGCGGTTTGAGGCAGCAGACAGGGTAGGTCTGATAAGTGCAGGAAGAAAAGGGGGGGGCTGTATGTGTACAGATACAAACCCCAGTGCAAGGGGTGGGCCGGAGGCAGTGCGTGAGGGTGGCAGGGTGAGCAGGTACCTGGGCCCGAAGGACAGAGGGTGGCCAGGTGCACTCCTGAGGGAGTTGGAGGTAGAGGAGCGAAGAGCTCGAGAGGGGAGGTATTTGCAGAGGGATAGCTAAAGGTATTTTGGACCCAGGCCCCAGAAAGCCTTGTGGACAATGCAGAGGGTTTTGAATTTAATCTTTGCATCCACTGGGAGCCAGTGAAGAGATTTCAGAGCTGGAGAGATACGATCCCAGGGCTTGAGGCCAAGGACAAGTCTCGCAGTCCTGTTCTGGATTAGTTGCAGGGGGCGGAGAGTAGAGGCAGGTAGATTTAGAAAGAGGCTGTTACAATAGTCCACACTAGAGAGAACGAGAGCTTGGGATACCATGAGCTTCTGGGGTAAGGAGAGGAAAGGCAGAGTACCTCTGACAAGGTGCAGTTGGAAATGTGACTTTTTAGAGACCTCAGAGATGTGGGCGGAGAAGGAAAGGGTGGAGTCAAAGATGATACAATCATCATCAATGTTCTTCTTATCATATCCCAACCCATCCTGAACATTTTGACTTCAGGAGGTCCCTCACCTTGAGTAAATGTACACGACAAAAGTTACAAGTTGTACATTAACGAGACAGGGGGTAACCCTGCCGGTGCTACTGGCAGATTGCCGCCAGACTTGCAATAGCTACTGGCGCCTGTCTTGCTGGTAACACTGCAGGCTAACAACCCCAACATTCTGGGAAGTCAGCCGCTGGTAAATTGTACCTCCTTTAGGATACATTGTAAATCCTATAGGACTCAATGGGAATGTGAACCATGGAAGCACTGGCACCATTAATAACAGTTCTGGTGCTTCTGTGAAACTCTGCGTGCAGGACGGCACCCACACGCAGAGTCCTATTGTGCCGGTCCGGTAACAACGGTGCCGGTAGGCTTACCGGCACCGTTGTTACCGTGCTGGCACAGGTATAATGAGGCCCAATCTCCTCCTCATAAGGGGATTCTAGCCTTAGGACTTTTGCCAACACTAGAACCAGGGGTGCACCCTGTGGTGGCAATTCCATACTTAAGTTACAAATAACTACTCATCCTCATACCTAGACTCTTTCTCCCACAAGCGGGATACCCCCCCCCCTCTCTGAAGATCAACTGTATGGCTGCCTCTACTTAACTTTATTGCTGATTTTATGAAATTCACTATTTCCTGTGTTTTCCGCACTGAACTAAGAAATCAGAAAGTACTCTATATCAATGTTCCCTCTCTGGGTGCTGCTCAGAATAGTTTTAGCAGCACACACAGGAAATTCCCATCTTCTCAAGAATTAATAAGGCACAAGCCCCACAGCAGTTACTTGACATTTGCTTTCTCTCTTTATAAAGCTAAATTATACAAACAATTCTCAATATTTGGTCTGGCCTATTTACATTACCCTACTATGCAAGCATGACTTTGAAAACTTTAAGACCCTGAAAACAGAATGTAACCTCAAGAGGTTAAAAACGAATATGAAAATCTGGCTTCATGAACAGAATACCAAATTAACCAAATAACCTTCCCTTCCCATTAAGCACTCTTATGCTTGACTCTTTCACATCTATACCTCATGACTAACTTCTAGCGCAGGGCCACATTTAGCTATTACCTGCGCTCCTTCAATCTGCCTACCGTGGCTCTGCATAAGGTTACCAGACTTGTGTCTATGTTCTCTTGTTGTTTTTTGTTTGTTGATATGAATAACGTTCATGCACAAGAATTTCTCATTGCCATGGTGCCTCAACAAACGCGTCACTCACACTGTGACCTAATTGCCAGCTCAAATATTGGAAACTGACTAAGTCAGCATGCTACTTGAATGTGTAACCTCAGCAAATGTTTCCTATTCTTTGTACATAGATCACACAGGCACTTTGAAATGGTATCCTTGCAAGTTAATGCATTATAAAACTCAAATACATATGAATGTGCCCTCTAGGAATTTTGAGGATGTAAATGCCATGCTTAGCCTTTCCTACTTTAGCATTGCTAACATTACCCTAAACGTGGAGAGGTACATTGCAATAATACTGCAAGGGACTATGGGCATGGAATATGTCTGGTATTACTCATATATTGTAATAGGGTAAAAGATATTCAGACAGCTACAATGCTTTGCACACAATCTGCCTCCTTTCCAGGTTTTCACAGTCCATTTGGGCATAGACATTATCAAATGCTATTTTAACACTTTGCTATACAAAAATGGTTCACTGAGCATGTATATAATCATACCTAACAATAATAGAGCTGATGATGATGTTGCAAACAATATTATTTTCACTACAAAATAATTGAGTGTATCCAGATCATGACATTTTCTGAAACTGGTCACAATATCATGATTAGGATTTACATATTTTTTGCTTGCAAAATATTGTGAGTTTGCAAATATTGCAGTCAGCATTTTACTGCTACAAGCTCTCACTTTTTGCATTGCTCTGTCATCTAGTATTAGAAGCTAGCACAGGAACCGGGGGCAGGGAGGGGGTTGCGGGGAAGGGCAAAGCAGTACACTCATTGGAATGAGGAGCAAATCAGCAACTTTCAAAAACTAAGACAGATGTTTTGGCAGTACAGTCCAATGAAGGAAAGGTCCTTTTTGTTTGAATTTGAGGATCGAAAACTCTAGTAAGAGTATAGGAAGCCACACCTTCTGTGTCTGTGTATGCTCAGATGCTGTGGGATTTCTCATATAATCATGTGTCCTGTGTTTAGTGCCTCTAGCATCCCCAATCTTCTTGCTTAACTGATAGCAGTGAATTAAAGAAGAGGGTCCCCTAGTTACAGAAGAAGACATTCCAACTGTTGTCAGGGTATTTCTGCTATCAACCTAAAAAGGCAAATCAATGTGATTTTATTCAAAGGAGCTCCTTAAGAAATCTTAGTGAGGCTACTTTTGAATTGAGTCTCCACTGTAGTGAGGAAGGGTGAGCAAAACCAAAGGCTGTATTTTGTTCACAGTTATTTCACTTTCTATGTCAGGGCAATAATCAGGGCCCAATAGGGATCCTTTATGCCTATTAAAAGATGGTCGTTCTGCTTAAATATCATCTTGAGATTGGCCTGTAATATTATTAGAGCTCCTTCCTATGCCACTGTTCTGCTGTTCACTGATTCAAAAAATATTGGTGAAACTTTGTGGGTAGAATCAGGGGGTAGGCTTCAATGTGTTCGCTCTTTCCCACTTTTTGTAGAGCTTATTTGTATTCCCTATGTTGTTGTTGGACACATTTTCCTTTTTAAGGGAAGTTAAATCAGGTGCTAGCAGTAAAACAGATTTTTGAGTGAGTAGTGTCATTAATTTGTTCACAGGGCAATATAATGTTGATGATAATCAGTGCCACAGGAATTCTGATTATCATACTCTGTGGTGTAGTTATTCTGATGCAATTATAATCCTGACCCAATTTATGAGATGCATATTCTCCTGGCCCAATGACTTCATTAAAGTGGCATAAGAACTCATATTGGCATGTTTCTGGGCACACTGCTTTGCCATTATTCCACCTGGAAAATTATATATCATGTCTGAGGTTTTAGCAAGCCACATCAGATATGATAAGCAATATTTTCTGTTTTGTAATACACATTTTCCAATGGCATAAAAGATGTTCTGCATTGTCTCTGACCAGCAAGGTACAGAATTGAGGTGACCTGGAAGCAATTTAGCTCCTCCATGTAGCCTAGAAGTGCCTGCTTAGCTTGACCACAACAGTTACCAGGAGATACTTTTGGCTTCCCAGGCCAGATGATACTGAACAAACACACCTATGTGAATTGAACTCTGCGTTTGGGGCAATCTAGAAATAGAAATAAACATTAGGACACAGCTATATGACTTTTGAAGCAAAAGGGGGTCACAAATAATGGAACAATTATATGTATACATCTTATGTGGGAGTTAGAATTGCGGAATGCTATGTACTAGCTCCTCATTCAGCAACAAACACAAGGAGGTTGAGGGAAAAGGGAAAAGTCACAAATGGACCCTCAAATAAAGGGCGGAACCCTTGTCAAAAAACAAACAAACTTGTGTCTCCAAACGGATACCGCTACCTTACCAGGGTGATTATGAACCAACTTTCATGTTCGGATCAGCAATACCACATCAACAAATAGAAGTAGCTCAGTAAATTGGGACCCAGAATCAATATTTCTTACGAAAGAAGCAACATTTATTTCAAACGCATGTACATTATATTAGCTTGATACACAAACAATTTATACAATCCCTCTTAAATTTAATCAGAAGAGAGGGAGTATTATACAAGAGTTTCAATACAAAAAAAATATATTTTAGTTGTAAAAACACCACTCGTGTAGAAAAGCCACACTATGCAACGCCGAGGGAGCGTGTTTCCGCAGAATGGATCTCGTGCATGCAAAAAAGATCTAAAAGCCTGCGAACCTATACATAAGTGATCACATCAAAAGTTTAATAATTTCACTGTTCACCCATTCTTGACAATCATACCAAACATACCCACTCATGAGAACTTTATTCATTCATCCACACAAAAAAAAGTTTTTAAAAAAAAGGGTTTTTTGAACATTAATCTAAAATCAGGCCAACATGTTTCTTTCCTAACTATGGTTTTAATCCGTGGAAATTCTTCAGGGGCATAATCAAAAATAAGGATAAACAATACAACGCAGCGTGACAAAATTTCATAACATCTTGCATGAACCAGTTGTTGTACGGGTTGGAATCTGTGCGTTAGTTTCACAGGATTTCCTTTGTGATCCTTCCAAGAAACCTAATCCAAGAGCTTCATCAGGTGGTTCTCCCTGTAAGATAGCGGTAAATGTTACAGAATGTCAATTTCTGAATAAGCTCCTCATTCCCCAGTGGTAGCTACTTGTCACAGGCTAATGCTGTATAGCCAGGAGCTCCTTTTGGCTCCCGTTTATTAAATCTTAATTCTGATCCCTGGAGCAGTGTTGACAAATTAATAGCCACAACTAAACCTATTGTTTATTCGGAGCATACATTGTATTTTTTTGCATACACATATCTTTCTTTGCATTTGAGTAATTTTGCAAGGATTTGTGGTAGATTTTAAAATCCTGAACTGGTTGATGATCTCTCTTTGTAATTACATATAAAACATTTGTTTTGTAACCTATATGTTTGGGAAAAGGGCTGTAAGATACACATTTTACACTGATTTGTAAAGAATTGCAGTGGCTGGGGAAGAGGACATGATTTTCCAAACTCTCTTCAGAGGTGATAGCTCACTAAATACAAAGTTACTTACTTCATTTGTTATTTGTGCAGAGGAGCGAACCATTCCCACATTTAGAGAAAAGAATGAGAGGGAACATTGCTGTGCATTTGTGCTGAACCCTTCCCATGCCTAACATTATTCTTGTCCTCTCCCCTTTCACCTTTACCTCTATCTTTGCTAGATACTCTCTTTTCCTTTACTTGGCCCAACACTGATCTATTTCCTTCAACATATTTGGAGTTTCTGGAGGGTACCTTGCAATTACCCTCATTGATCCTATTATCTACAACTTTCCCCTAAACCTCCACATGGGCTTTTCAATTCGCCATCTAATCTTAGCACAACCTCATGGATATTGATTACTCGATTTTACATGATTTTCAACCATTTCCTGAAAATATATTTGGGATAGGGTTTCTTCAAATCTGATGAATGAATAAGAGTGCCATTAGGACTGCTAACAGCGTGCACGATATGGCCACTGCAAGCCTCTTCAAAGCTATCAGCTGCTCTCTGACCCTTCTCCACCACTGTAAGATTTCTGCTGAGGGTTGGGTTTGTGATGATATTCCCTCTTACTCTCTCCTTAACTTGCTGCTCCTTAACTACTCTTCTCATCTCTTCATTGTATTCTTTCCTGACCGGTTACCCTCTTTCTCAGGTGCTCTCTTTTCATTCCCTGTTTTACATCTGGCCTTTTTGCACTCGGCATGTAACATTAATTCCACTCTATTCTCCCTCTTCTTCTCCATTCAGTGACCTCTGATGTTGCCTCCGCTAGTTCACCTTTCGCTACTCCTCTCTGTCTTTATCTCTCTCTCTTTCTTTCTCATGCTCTATCTCAGTCACGTCCTCCTGTGCGTGTTTCTTACTCTACTCTTTTTCCACACCCACTCCTTTTTTACCCTCCACCTCCTATCTCTCCCACCTCCACTCTTGAAGCAAAACATGCCTCATCACACAGATGGTTGAAATGGTGGCTGGCTGAACTATATTATATTTGTCTGCCTTCAGTTATGTCCCCCAGGTTGTAAACTATGCTAAGGTTGGTTGAAGACAGCACGGTAAGCAATATGCGCAGGCTAGGGATGGAGTGGGGAAGCTTGGGATCCACCCCAGGGTCACAATATTCCCATCTGCTTGCCTCAAAAAATGTTGGCAAATGTTTCCCCTTTTCAGATGAGCTTCCTCTTGGGGGTTCTAGAGGGTAATGCATTTTTTTTAGCTATCAGACCGTAAGACCTCCCCCAACTCCCGACCATGCCCCCTTGTCTGAAAGCACAGGTTTATAAAAAACACAAAGAACAAGAAGAAACGCTACAACTGAAACAAAAAGTGTTGTCAGCAGCAAAATGCCTCTGCGATTGAAACACAATAAGGCAAACTCGTTAAGCTAGTAGACTCCAAAATATCCCAATATGCCACATCACAGAACGGAACGATGTGAGAGAAAACTAGGAGAAAGAATCAATTAAATGAAACCACACCATTGCACCTCGCCAACAAACACAGACACAGTAACAGAACACACACCCATAAGCATGACAGAAAAAAGAACAAACTCCAAAAGAAGGGAACAATCTTTATACCTAACACCGTACCTCACTACAGACCACCCAACAGAACAATTCACAACCATCAACAATACTAGACGCTCCAGCAAGTGACCAGGACCACACAGGAAAAGACCAGCTCAATTAATCTATCACCGAAACTCTAGGGCACCTACAGCAACTGCAGCGAAATAAGAGCCAGAAGAAGCCAGGAACCCAATACGAAACCTAGAAGATTTACATGATCATGAAACAGACCCTACTGAACACACCATACATCCTGAGAGAAACAAGGAAACCCACCAACAAGACCACCATAAGACAAAACTAAGAACAAAACAAAGCACTGTTAAAAAAATACACTGTAATCTAATCAATGCAAGATCAATGTCCAAAAATGCTACAGAGATCTACGATCTACTCCACATAAGTAGAATAGACATCTTATTTGTCAAAGAAACCTGGTTGGATGACAACTACAAAGTTACACTACACAGCTGTTTACCCGACAACTTTAAATGCACACAGGTAAACAGAAAAGGACTTGCAATAGCCTAGAAAAAACACCTGAAAATGAAAACAGATGATCCGCTGAACCTCAGAACCTCCAAATCCCTCATCCTTCACCTGACAGCGAACTCAAAAACAAACCTTACATTCATACTCATCTGTAGACCACCAACCTACAACGCAACCTTCGTAGACACCTTCATAGAAGCCATTATGAACTTGGCCATCAAACATGATCACCTGATAATCCACAGGACTTCAATATATGGTTTTAAGAAGAGGACGCAAACTCACAAAAATCACCAATCAAGCAACTTGAGACAATGAAACTACACCAGATGGTTACACTCTCGACACAATCTTTGCCAACAAAAAACTGATCTCAATTGCTCCACCAATACCAATACTATGGAGTGACCACCACATCATACCATTTGGGATCCAACTACCAGCCAAAGTGCCCACTCAGCCCCAAAATCTCCCTGCAATCTTGAAAAGAAACTGGAATACCATCACAAGTAGTAACTTAAAAGAATAGCTGGAATCCTCGAAATCATCGACCACAAACCTGGACGGAACCGAGCTAGACAAAAAAGCAGACCTAATCCAGAAATGGATTGCTGAAACAATAGACAGCGTCACCCAAGAAAAACCCTTGATCACTCTCAAAAGTAAGCAGTGGCAAGATGGTTTACATCCCACCTCAATACAATGAAAAAAAAAACAGAAATTTGAACTAGAATGGAGGAAAAACTACGACCAGGCAAAAAGAATAAACTATCAAAAGCAAATCTGAGCATACAAAAAGGAAATTCTCAAAGTCAAAAAGAACTACCATGATAACCAAATCACAGAAGCTACCCACACCCAAAAAGAACTATTCAACATCATACATGAGATGAGATGAGAAACCCACCTGGATGTAACAACACAATTTTACTTTCTCAAAAAACTATGCAAAGACCTTGCAGACCACTTCAAAAATAAAATCACTGACATACATCGGATCATACAGAGCAGACCAATAAGCCAGTCCTTGCACCATGCCACACATGAGAAAAACCTCTCAAACTACAGACTGATATCAAACATTCCCTATCCCACAAAACTGCTAGAGACCTATGTATATGAACAAACACTGGAACATGTAGAAAAACAACAACTACTGTACCAGGCACAAGTTGGTTTCAGACCCATGAGAGGGACAGAGACAGTACTTTTCTCTATCTGGGATGATCTAAAGACAATGCAGATTCCAATGCAAACTCAGCACTGATATTACTTGACCTCTCTGCAGCATTCAACACAGTCAACCACAACATCCTCATCAACAGACTGGAAGAAATAGGGATCACTGACACAGTGCTGCACTTGATTAAATCCTTCCTATCTGAAAGAACACAACCCATATGGATAAAACAATTCAAATCCGTGCCGCGGGACACCACCTGGGGAGTACCACAAGGACCCTCCCATCCCCTCTACTCTTCAACATCTGCCAGACTCCACTAATCAACCACATAAAAAGGCACAGCCTCACCTGCTACAACTACACAGATGACACCCACATCTTCTACACAAAGGTATAAAAGAGGAGAATACAACACTAGTAGACTGTCTGAAAAAACTCTACGAATGGATGAACACAAACAGCCTGAACTCTGCCCGGCAAGACATAAATCATGATTATATCCCAAATTAAAAGGAATTTAGCAATGCAGCCAATGCCCTACAGAACTAGGAACAACACCCACAACATCAAAAATATCCATGCAGAAAACATTAGCCATCATCTCCCACATCATGTCCAGAATAGACTACGCCAACAGCCTATACCTCAGAATGCTGGAAAAACTACTGAAGAAACTGCAACGTATACAGAACACAGCGGCCAGACTTCTCCTCAAGCTCTCATGAAGGGACCACATGATTCCTGCACTAAAGATGCTGCATTGGCTCCCAGTCAAAAAATGAATCACATTCAAAACAATGTTCATAACTCACATAGAAATCCATGGCCAAGCAGCAGAATTCTTACAAAAGAAAATCACCATTTACCAGCCGACCAGAACACTCAGATCCAGTAACGACATCAGCCTGGTACCTAAACCATACACAAGGAAAACACTTGGTGGATCAGCATTCTCATGCCTAGCCACAAAAATGGGGAACTCCCTCCGAAGAGAAATATGAAACATGAAGGGCCATCTAAAATTCAGATGGAGAACAGGACAAACACGAATGAACAACACTACCCTCCCACCCCTTCGAATGATCACAGAGAAGGCGAGACAGAGGACCAGACCCTACCACAAAAAGTGAAAGGAGGTGGAGAGATGTCAGAGTGGGAGGGACTCCAGAGTGCACCCATGCCCATTGAGGCATCGAAGGGAGGCTAGGCAGAGAGATGGGAGCGTCCTAGGTTGAACCACCTACAGAGGATATTAGAGCTGAAGGGGAAAGACTAGCAACCAAACAAATAAAGCATGTGACCCAGGGAGCTCCATCACACAGGGATGATGTCTCTCCCCTTAAGGGGCCCAAGGAGGCCATAGTGGCTGCACACCAGGATATGCCAGGGCCAAAGCGGTCCAGACATCCATTAGTCTGATCACAGGAGGAGGGGTGGAGGAAGCATCACTACTAAATAGGCCTACAGACAACTCACAACTCTGCACAGAATACAGAATGGAGACCCCTTTTAGAAACCCACAATGGGCCACACTGGCTGAGTCGCATAACATGGTGGCCAAAGTGGAGAGGGTAATATGGAGTGCCACCACTAACCAACCCACTAAAAATCTCTTCCCTCTGCTTACACCTCTCAAGCTCTAAACAACACACAACCATAACTATACAGTACAACAAACCGCAAGCACTTTCCTACACTGCAACAACAAAAACTACGCATAGCCTTGCACAACAGCACACGACAACTACCAACCATAAAATTACACCTATGCTCAGCGAACGCTGTCAACAGAACTAAAGCTGCCAATAGCATATTATGGGGGACCACTCCAGTGGTGATAGTGCGCAATAAAAATGTACTTTAACATAACATAACATAGTTTAAGTGCATGGTTGAGCCACCAGAACCAAAACAGAATACATTAATTGCATTTCATAATTCTGGTGAGGCAATTTATGGAGGTAAGGACCAGGATCGACTGGATATGTCTACCTGTTAGGTACTATCTGAGAGCTTTCACCTCAGACGTAATTACATGACACTCCTGCTCAATGGTTACATCATTCTGAAGGAACAGATTTCTACAGTTTAAAAAACTGGGAGTTCACTACCTTCTCATTCGTGGGAGAGTACAGGTCAAAGCCCAGCCCAAGAATCATCCATTTTTAGAATCATTTGCTTGGAGAAATTGGGAATAATTGGAACATTTGAACTCTTTGAAGGGCTCCTGACTCTCAATGGCCCTTTATAGCTGATTAGGTTGCGAGGATCTCCGTTTATCAGTTAATGGTCCTGCTATACCTGAAAATCATCACGGAATAAAGCTCTGCTAATATTCAACAAGACCAAGGAAAGATCATAAACCCTTTTTAGTACATGTTAAGGGAATTGTGTGTTCTGCATCCACGTTTCCTGTTGTAGTTTAATGAGGGCTTTTCTAACCTTGAACCCTAATTCCTTGTTAGTGTGTAGAGATAGAACATACTTAGCTGGATTAGTTTTCAGTTCCACTTTTTTTTAGATGTTGGGTCACCAAGTAGAGATGCTGCATGTACTCACTTCAGTTAATGTGGATCATTATATCATTGGTTCCATATCATTTTATCGTGGGATGTTTTTTCGCATGGGTTTTTACTGCAGATTGTTTAATGAAAAAAACTCAGCAAATGTAATCTTTTTTATTTTTCCCCCAAACTCCCCATCCCTTTTAATTTTTTTGTTAGTCTCGAAACACCCACACCCCATATATATATATATGTCTCTAACCCCCCCTAAAAATGCATGTAGTTTTTTTGTTAAAAAATTGCAGTAAAAAAACCCTCGAAAAAACATCCTGCAATGAAAGGACGGTGTACCATATCTTTGTGCTAAGCACAAAGGACTACCTGGTGAGGATCTACGACTTGATCCATTAGGAACTGACGTACAGCCTGTGCTGCGTGGTACCAAAATGTGAGTACTGTCAACTAATCGAGACCATATGAGACTAAGAAAGTCTGATTTTTCTTTCATTTTCTTTTTAAATGGCCATACATAGGCAAAACCAACAGACCTGTCGATCTTGAGGGATCTTTTTATGATCCTCTAATATTTATACAGTTTCAAATTGCCTGAATTGCAATATATGTAATGGGCAGATATAATAATTTCGCTCGGAAACACACCACATGGCTTACATGCAGTCTTTGGTGAGAATAGCTCATCTTGTAATACTAGGCAAAGGCGTGCATACCAAATACAGAAAAGTTATTTTTTTTTTTATTTGTATGTGGTTTTACCTTTACAATCGTAAACAGAGAACATCACAGAATGTTATCCAAAATAATTGACTAAAATAGATTCACCAATACCTATTTTACAAGATAAAATGCCTGTAATGCATTCATCATTACATATTTTATAAGATAAAATGCCTTAATTGCATAAAATGTAAAATATTTTAAAATCAGCCTAATCTTTTCATACATAGGACAATATAGGGAGTTTTTACTGTAGATAAAATCTTTGGATTATTAGTCTAAAATCCCATTTATCTAATAAGGGAGGATATATATTTCCTGAATAAAGGCACCTAATGTAATGCTCCAATAGTGCTTCTTAACTAGTGCTGGGAATAAGTGAAAAGTGGAGAATAAAACAAAGGTGTCTGAGAATTGGGAGACACAGTATATACGTAGGAACTGCTATTTCCTTTCTTCTTCTACTTCAGTCAGGGTACCTCAGTGGTGAATAAAAGATAAAAAGTGTCTCTTTTAAGATTCAGGGGCAGGTGATGATCTAGGGTAAGGGGACATTATCAGGGAGTGAAGTACAGGGCAAGGGAAAAGGGGAGGGGTAAATGTTATGTGTTGTATTTCAAAAGTATGTTAAGCGTCTGTCCCATGCTGCACATGCTAAGTTAACAATGTTCTAGCGAGTTGTAAAGAGATGATGTTGAATTGATGACATTGCATAGTTCTGTGGTATGGTCATTGTAAGTGTGACCTGGTAAGATTTGAAGGTAGGAATATTGTGAGCAAATACATTTTTATATATCCTTGAATTGTTTAAGATAAGGGCCACACACACACACACACACACACACACCTATAATACACAGTGTTAGATACAAAATAGTACAGAAAGATAAACAGTGAGAGTACAATATGGGGGCGAGACACCCCAGGCCCACATTTGTAAAAATCTACCTGGTTACGCAGAACATATAAAAAAGTACCACGATTAGTGGGTCACAGAATTAAAAGGAGAAGGATTACCCCAGGTATGGCCAGAAGGCAGATCATTTGATAAAAGTGTCCTGGATATGGTAGCCACATGTATATTCATGAAATACAAGGGGAAGCAGTTTCACACTAGAAGAGAAATATTAGACTTATGGAGGTTATTCGAGGAAGTGCCTCCACTCAAAAGGAAGGAGTCAGTACCTAACCTGCCCTCCACCGTTGGCACTCCCCTATTCACACATGAAATTGGAAAGGAGGATACAGGAACAGAGGGATCAATAGAGGTAACACGATTGTAGCCCCTCCTAAACAAACCAGTGCTGGCAGAAGGTTATAGTGATCCCACATATGTGCCCACCGCAGCCCCCACAGCCACCCCACGACCAACTGCACCACCACCACCATATGAGTGCCCCAGACAGCGCAGACCGGTAAGCACCCCAGCAGTAGATATTGAAAAGTTGATGGAGGACCTAGATTGTAGGCGCTCAATGGCAAGAAATGAGTTATCTAGAATAAGAAATATATGTGGGCAGGGTGGAACAAGTGTTGCTAGAACTGAGCAAACACCCAGAGCACAGGCACTCGACAGGTCATCTGAAGAAGGATGGAAGAAAGGGGAAATACTGTTCAGGATTCAGGAAGAGCCAACTCGAATAATAGAACTGGGGCCACAGGAGACGGAAGAAAACACAGGTGAAGAGGGAATGGCTACCAGGGGAATGGAAGAGCTGTGGTGTGATATTGAGGACGAAGAACAGGAAAGTGGGAGGTTGGGTGTGTCGATGGGAGGAAGATCAGGTAGAGGAGAAGAAACACCTCTGGGAAGGACAATGGAAGAGGAATGGACAGGAAGATTAAGGAATAGAATGGGAAGGATGGCAACGTTAGGAAAGAAAGGATTAAAGGTGAGTACTGGCAAAACGACAAAGAGCAAACAACAACTCCCATTAATACATAGGGGAGGTAGGAGACAAAATTACATACCTTGGGCGCAGATGGACAAAGCCAATTTGCTAAAATCATTGCCCCCGCTGTCAGGGGGGGGCAAGTAAATTGATATATGCATTTGAAAAGCATACCGCGGGAGTGCCATTAGCGGTTGGAGATGTCAAAAGTCTGCTAGTATCAGCAGTGGGTGACAAAGCAGATAGAGTGTGGGCAAAAGCTGGTTTCCCAGGAGTCACATTGGATTGTGATCGCCATGATGGAGCATCCTTTAACACAGTGCGCGCGAGGGTATGGGATGCACTAAGGGAAACATTTCCAGACACACCAGATTTACAGTCAGTATTGCAGTGCACAATGAACGATGGGGAGGATGCTATGGATTACATTTTTCGGGTGTAGGAGATGTGGAGAGCCGAAACGGGCACGCCCTGGTATCAGTCAACATCCCTATTTTACTTTATAATAAAGAGAGGGCTCCCAAAAGAGGTACAGAAAGCACTCAACAATATAGCAGGGATCAAAGTAAAAGGGTGGCCAGAAATACAAAACATAATAGTGCACCACTGCAAAAGAATAAAGGAAAGGGAGAAAGAAATCGCTCAAAAAAGGTTGGCGGATGAGGCCAAGTTAGTTCAAACGAAGTTGGTGAAGGTCGCTGCAGCTGTAGAAGCACTCCCCCAAGAAAGAGAGGGGGAAGAGGAGGAGGGGTTGGTAGCGATACAAGGGAGGATGGCATAAATTGGGCAGGCAACAGGCAGCCACAGTGGAATGGACAGGAGCAATGCGGAGGTCCGCAGTGGCAAGTGTGGGCCCCCCACGGAGGATAAGGTGGGTACAGGGGCCACAGAGAGGGTGGCCAGGGATACGGGGGAAATGGCGGGTTTGGAGGACAAGGCCCTAGGGGAGGACAAGGGAATTGTTGGAATTGTGGAAGGTGGGGACATTTCTCACGAGAATGCAGAAGCAGACTAAATAACATGCATCAAGACGATCAACCATGTGGTCATCCTCACCCGGGGAGCCCCTATGGATTACCCCTGGGAGGGGCACAAGGACAGCCAGAGCAGGGATATGTAGAGCAGCGAAGAGAGCCTCCTCATAACACACAATAGCATCCACAAAGCCACAAGCATATGCAATACACACAAGGTAACCCCTTTGCCACGACTGCTGACGGTGCACCTGACCCGTATGGCGGAGTGGCGGTGGTGTCAGGAAATGTCTTCAGTCAATGGGGAAACATGAGACATGCAGCATAGGACAGCCCACAGGGAGCACTTGCATTTCCTGTTCTATCTATGACCTACAATGCAGCAGAGGAACCATTGGTAGGGGCGCAGATAGGGAATAAACAGTTCATATTTATGGTGGACTTGGGAGCTGAGAAATCATGATTACGTGAAGGGCCGTTTCCGCTATCTAATCGTGAATTGGAGACGCAGGGGTTCTCTGGGGTTGTTACACAGAAGATTTAGATGTCACCGTGGGGGGTAAGACAGTGAGGGCACCCCTACTGTATTACAAACAGTCCCCAATTAACTTGCTTGGAAAGGACCTTCTCAGTAAGCTTAATATGACTTTCTTCTTTACAGAGAGAGGGATTGTTTGTTTAACCGCAGGGATCTGTCCCATGCATGTAATGCTGGTGGTACATGCGCAAGCAACAGCACCAGAAGTGCGCAGCATATCGGTAGATCCTGATGTGTTTATCCAAGGACTGAAAACAGTGGCACGGGTAGTCCCTGAGTTGAAAAAGCTAGTATGGCGAGTACTCACAGAGTTCATCTTCCGACCAATAGCACACCCAGAGATTGTGCCAGGAACAGTGATGTCCTTAGATTTGCATGCAGTTCAAATCTCAGCTAAACAAATAGCCGTGATTGCAATGGATATACATGGCTGTGAGAGGCACACAGTATTGTGCATCAATGCCAACATTGCATTGCGAGACCTGTCAGATGAAGACCTTTTCTCAGATTCCGAAAGTGATGGTGAGATAATAATGGAGATAGCAATACCCTGTGACATCATGATACAAGAAAGGCAGGTGCCCGTGCAGTTGATGGCAGTGGTGGGGGCACCGCCTTCCTTCTTTAATGATGATATGAAATTAGTGCCAAGTAATTTGTGGACCACAGGCCCCCATGACGTGGGACTATTGCATGGTGTGACACCAGTTAAAATAAAACTCAAACTAGGAGCTATTTTGCCAAGGGTAAAATAGTATCCCCTGTCCCGAGAAGCAGAAGAAGGAATAAAAGAAACAATCAGTGCATTACTGGCCCAAGGAATAATAGTGCCCTCAAATTCGCTGTGTAACACTTGCATTTACCCAATCAAAAAAGCAAAAGGTAGGGCATGGAGGATGATCCAAGACCTACGCCCCCTTAATGGCGTCATTCAAAAAGAGTTCCCTTTGGTCCCTAATCCTGCATCCATACTGTGCAGCATCCCCTAGAATGCATCACACTTTACAGTAGTTGATTTGAAAAACGCCTTCTTCTCCATCCCATTGGCAGAGGAGTGTCGGTACCTAACAGCATTTACACTGGGAGGGAAGAGATACGAACATTGCAGGTTACCCCAGGGATACTGTGAGAGCCCCAGCATATTCAACCGCATACTCCATGAAGATCTAGGGAACATGACAGTAGAGAGCACGATTATTCAGTAGAGAGCACGATTATTCAGTACGTAGATGATTTGCTCATCTGCGCACAGAATGAGGAATAATGCAGGAAAGACTCTGGCGCTCTCTTGACATTGTTTGCCCACAAGGGCTACAAGGTTGACAGAGGAAAGCTCCAGTACTGCCAACAGAAGTGTTATATCTGGGACAGCTAATATCACAAGATGGCAAGAAAATAATACCAGACAGGGTAGCTGCCATCACAGCAGTAATACGGCCAAGCACAGTGAAAGAAATGCAAAAATTCCTCAGCATGTGTAATTACTGCTGTGCATGGATATTAGATTATGCAGCATACACAAGACCATTATTGCAGGCACTCAAGGAGGCTCATTGAGAGAACACAGCAATATAGTGGTCAGCAGAAATAGACAATGCATTTACCTCACTCAAGGAACTGATCTCGAGCACGCCAGTGCTCAGGAACCCAGATTACGAACACGAGTTTTACCTGTTCTCCCACTGCAAGGGGATCCTCATGACAGCAGTACTGACACAAAAAACATCCCTGGGGCACAAGCCACTTGCTTAATACAGTGGCACATTGGATGCAGTAATGCAAGGACACTTCTCTTGCAAGCAATCTCTTGCAGCGCAGCGTTCGCCATTGAGAAAAGTGCAACAATAGTGATGGGCTGCTCTGTGACACTATTTGTGGAACACTCCCTATTCGCTATATTAGAAAGATCGAAAAGCACACCGACAACTCAAGGAGCAACTGCTTATGAAATAATCTTGTCCAGTGCAAACATACACATCGTCCGATGTAAAACAGTAAATCCAGCAAGATTCATTACAGAACCATGCACATTAGAAGACATGCAGGAACACGACTGTACCACTTACAAGGGGGAATAAGGGGAAGGCCCGGTGGTAAGCAAAAATGCCCTAAGCGAAGGAGAAGTTTTCTTCATAGATGGGTCAGCATCAATAAACACAGACACGGGGGAAAAACATGTGGGGGTGGCAGTTGTGAGATTGGAAGAAGGTGAGTACAAAGTGATAGTACAGAATTGCCTGCCATCCCATTACTCAGCCCAAGCAGCAGAGTTTCTAGCACTCATCGAAGCATTACGTGCAGCGAAAGGGTGCGCAGTGACTATTTACACAGATTCAGCTTACATGACCACTACAGTACACGGCGGGTTGACAAGGTGGGGACGGAGAGGGTTCCACAGAGCAGATGGGTCACCAGTACAACATGCAGAGCTCCTGAAAGAATTTATTGAGGCGTTGAAAGAACCTACCATGGTAGCCATAGTGAAGTGCCAGGCCCATACGTCCAATACGGACGTTGTCTCTTTGGGGAACGCAGCAGTGGATGCTGCAGCCAAGGAAGCCTCCTACTTAGTGAAAGAACTAACAGGTGAGTACCTAATGCACCAACATGTAGGGGAAGAGCTCCCAGATGGATACAACTCCATGCCCGTGTCACAAATACTGGAGTTGCAAGAAGGGGCAAGTGAGGAAGAAAAAGGGCTATGGGAAAATAGAGGGTGTAGCCAATCAGCAACAGATCTTTTGTGGTGTCAGAATAACACCGGGAAGGTGGTAATGCCACTCAAATTCCTAGAAATAGCATTCCCGCAACAGCACTTCCCAGCCCACAATGCTAAACAACACATAGCAGCAGAGATTCAGGAGGATTGGTTTGTACCAGGCCTCCAGGAACATATATCAAAACTAGCAATGGAATGCGCAACATGTCAAATATACAATTCAGTAATGACGCTAAGGACACTGCGAGGAACAATACCCAAACCAGTGAGGCCCTTCAGAGAACTGCATATTGATCATGCAGATATGGGAGAAAGGTGTAATGGTGCACGATACATGATAGTGGTCATTTGCCCATTCTCCAGATGGGTTGAAGCAGGACCGTGTGCACACATTTTGTTAATTAACTTTTTAAAGAAGTAACAGCTCTATTAGGAATCAAGCATAAGCTATGCTCGATGTATCATCTGCAAAGCAATGGCGTGGTTGAGAAGATCAATGGCCTTCTAAAGAGTAGGCTGTCAAAATTGTGTTTTTCCCTCAAAAAGAACTGGGTGCATTGTCTGCCTCTGGCCTTGTTCGAGCTGAGAAACCAGCCTAGCAAGGACCACCATTTGTCACTGCACGAGATCGTGACGGGAAGACGCATGCACGCAGCACACTCCCCACTCCTCAGACATTCAGATGCGCACAAAAGCACCACGATACTAGGAGAAGAATTTAATGACTATCTGACAAAACTCACCAGAGCAGCCCGCATGATATCTAGGCAGCTAGCACCACCATTTACACGAGAAGAAGGGAATGAGGCAGTAACATTTGTTGAGGAAAACCCACAAGGGCAGTTACTACCAGGAGATATGATTTTTGTACGAAGTGTTGTACGGAGGTGGAACGTCCCAAGATTTCATGGCCCTTATGAGGTGATATTTTGCGCACCGATGCGGTGAAGGTAAAGGGCTTAAGATATTGGATACATATGACCGACGTACGTAAAGCATATGACAGTGTCAGTGAGGAATGATAACAAGAAGCATAGACGACAGAAGAGATCTCACAGTCAAATAAAAAGCACAACGATTGCTATTAAAATGGTTACAGAGTAAAAGAATGATAGCAAGAAAATAGACATTGACGAAAATAGTTTCTGTGCCAAATGAAAAATAAAAATGTAAATATGGTTGAATTGCAATTATGAAATCTCTCTCTCTCTCTCTCTCTCTCTCTCTGTCTCTCTATTTCTCTCTCTCGCTCTCTATTACATATTGAAATAAAGAGTTCAACTGTTTAAGTATCCTTAATGCACTTTTATGTTTTGACATATAGGAGTAACCGTGGCAATGTACGGGCAGCCCGCAACGAATAACATTAGGGCAGTTAGAAATGTAAATAATGTATTCGACTTACGTAGATATTCGTATGAATGTGTCTTGTTTGTGTGTGTTGTTTTATTCTTTGCAATGATGTTTGGACTTGTTACTTATTGGTTTATTTCATTCATCTCTATCGAGATGAATGAGGGGGGAGGGAATAGAACTAACATGGGAAATGGAACTAAGGTGGTCAAAGAGGGTGATTACTTAATATGGAATGGATTCCAGCTTGTATGGTTGTATGGGGCTATGGTACAGTCCCGCCCAACACACAGCCCTCAAATAACATCAATAGCAGCCAGAGTATAAATACAACTCCACTCGCAAATGTCTCAGAATATAATGTTTACAGTTTAAATGATCGTAACCCTTCTGTCATAATCATGGTTATACGATACTACTGCCACACTGCCCTCACCAGAAGTTACCCCAACAGCGGAAACTAGACCACCTATAGGCAGAAAGGAAGAGAATGAAGAAATGGCAGAGAGGTTTCTGTCGCTATATGATGAATGGGAGAAGGGGGGCCACTATCGCATATAGCCCGAGAAGCAAAGAGCTACCTTAGAAGCAGTAGGAGGAGGAGGAAGGTGGAGAGGAGAAAATATGATGAATATTCTTGCCTGGGTCTAGACATAATAGAAGATCCCAGACATCCACACCAGTCAAACAAATGGTATGCAGACATGAGTTCCACCGCAAAACAGACAACTAACTTGATTTGCTATGTCTGTTCCCTGATGCCGCACGCCTCGGGTACACCTAAGGTTCTGTTGCCCAAAGAATTGCTCTTGCAGATGCACAGTGTCTCCTTCATCTCACTTTGTGCAGAATTAGGAACACCTTTCAGGCACACAAAGTGTCTTTTGAAATGTTACAAAATGAGAAAACCTGTTACTCAATAGTCAAAGGAGTGATATGCTTGAAAGAACCTTGTTTTGTGATCAAAGGGACATTGTTTTTGGACAATAAATGGAAAGATGAAGAAATATCGTGCAAAGCTGAAGCACTGCGAGGACTGACGGCAGAAAAATTACAGTGGATCGAATGACCGCCATAGAAAAACTGTTCAAACTGCAAAAAGAAATATCCTATGATCTGTGCCTCCATGGGGAAGGGAAAACCCCAATGGGTGTGAACAAGAACTGTAATCGGACACTCATTATCCCAGACATGAAGAAAGGAACAGCAGCACTTATGGACACTTACTGGGTCTGCTGCAAACAGGCATACTTGCACCTCCCACAGTCCTGGAGGGGCACATGTTCCTTGGCAACACTACATTCGGCATTGATGGTGATTCCGGAGATCGATATTAATGGGGGAAAAAGAGTGACAGATGCCCATCGTGAGCAAAACACCAAGCCAACAGAAGAACCACCGCTGTACGCCCTGTCCACAGGAAATGTGCAAGAGGTATTATCAAGGCGGCGAAGATGATCCAATTACATATCCAAAGCCTCTTCTGAACTATTGGCACAGATCCCAGACAAGTACCGGCTGTTCAGTTCTGTAGAAACATTCTTCGCCTACCTCGTTCCAAGCATCTAGGCGCGGGCAAACGCAAAATGGTTCCAAATCACACGCTGGGAGCTGATCCAGCTGGCTAACGACACTGAAGAAGGGTTTAACGTGATCAAGGTGGAGCTAGAGCCCTACGGTTAATGACCATGCAGAACAGGTATGTCTTAGACCTGCTAAGGACGATGGACGGCAGTGTTTGCTGAAAAATCGGGAGTGCATGTTGCACATTAGTACCTTCTGAAAATGCAGATAATGGTACACTGTCACACGTTATCACAGCAGTGCACTACCTAGGGGAACGAATGAAAAACGAAGGTGGAGCAGACGCCAGCACCTGGTTCGACAACCTCTTCTCCTGGGTACCATCATGGCTTGGACTGATGGTCAAAATGCTGATGCCGGTTGTGGTATTTTTACTTTAGATTTTTTGCGTGTGCCAGCTAGGTCTTTGATGTTGCGCAAATGCAGTGCCTAAGGAACAAGTTACTTACCTGTAACTGTTGTTCTCCAGCATGGGTCTGGCATGGATTCACATGCTCATGAATATTCCCCGTCGGCAGGCTGGGAATCCTCGGTAAAGAAAAAAACAGTATCAGTTTCGTTTCTGATCTGTCTTTCGTAGTAATAACCAATCACTGGTCTCTGCGTCATACTGACCACAGCCAATGACTGCCCTCTACCTAAGCACCGCCTCTGGCAGCCATCTTCAGATTTGGAAGCACGTGAAGTGGCAGTATGACCAAGTGAAGAGCCGCAGAGGGGTAGGCGGGAGGGTTCGCATGTGAATCCATGCCAGACCCATGCTGGAGAACAACAGTTACAGGTAAGTAACTTGTTCCTTCTCCAGCATGGGGTCTGGCATGGATTCACATGCTCATGAATAAAGAATACATAGCAGTACACACATGCACAACCACGGGAGGTGGCAAAGGCTCAACATTAAGCATTACATCAAACTCAACATTAAGCATCTTACCTCCTCACCAGGCTCACCTCAGGCGAACAGGTTGCGCAGCACTGCTTGGCCGACCCTGGACTCCTCCCTGGAATCCCGATCGACGCAGTAGAATTTCGTGAAGGTGTGCGTCGACCTCCACGTAGCAGCCCTGCATATGTCCAGCAGGGGCACACCAGAAAGGAATGCCGTGGTAGCTGCGATCGCTCTGGTGGAATGGGCTCTCGGACGGCCAGGCAGCGGTCGGTTTGCCAACCGATGACAGTACATGATACAGCCGGAGAGCCATCTGGAAATGGAAGCCTTCGAGAGAGCCTTCCCCTGATTGACAGGTCCAAAATTCACAAAGAGTTGTGACGTCTTCCGAAAACACTTCGTGCGGTCCACGTAGAACTTCAGCGCTCTAGCCACATCCAGCGAGTGCAAAGTCCTCTCAGCCGGCGACAAAGGCGACGGGAAGAACACAGGCAACACCAAGGGTTCGTTGAGATGGAAGTCCGACGGTACCTTGGGCATGAAGGAGGGGTGCGTCCTGAGCACTACCCTCGTGTCGTGAAAAGTCAAGTACGGGGCCTTGCAGGAAAGGGCCTGGATCTCACCCACCCGTCGTGCGGAGGTGATGGCCACAAGAAACGCTGTTTTCCACGACAGAAACTTCAACGGGGCCGAGTGCAGAGGCTCGAACGGAGGTCCCATGAGCTTGGTCAGCACCACTTTGAGCTCCCACGCCGGGGCCGGTGCCTTCACCGGCGGGAACGATCTGAACAGTCCTTTCATGAACTCTTTCACCAGACGATGAGACCACAAGGACGTCCGGCCCGTGGTTCTGGTGTATCGGGAGATCGGAGCAAGATGAATCTTGATGGACACGTGTTCCAGTCCAGCTTTGGCCAGCTTCAGCAGGTACGGCAGTACCTGGGGAGCCGTAATCCGTAGAGGGTTAATCTTCTGTGCGTGGCACCAGACAGAGAACCTCTTCCATTTGTGTCCGTAGCATTTAAGAGTCGAGGACGCCCTGGCCTTTGCAAGAACCTCTCTGCAGTCGGCCGGTATGTCGTATCCTCCAAACTCTAGCGCTGCAGGAGCCAGGCCTGCAAGTTCAGCGATTTCGGGTCGTGGTGGAGGATGGTGCCTCCTTCCCTGGAGAGTAGATCCGCGTCCACCGGCAGCTTGATTGGCGGGGATGCTGACAAGTCCAGAAGGTCCGGGAACCATATCAGCCTCGGCCACTCAGGTGCGACGAGGATCATCCTGCACCGTGACCTCTTGAGCTGGTTGACGAGCCGGATTAGCAGTGGCAAAGGAGGGAACGCGTAGAGGAACAGGCCCTACCAGGGGAAGGAGAAAGCATCGCCCATGCTCCTCGCCTGGGGAAACCTGCTGGCGAACCTCCGGCACTTGGAGTTCATCGCCGTCGCGAACAGGTCGATCTGGGGTATGCCCCACCGTCGGAAGAGGCGATCCACTAGATCCTGCCGTAGTTCCCACTCGTGGCACGAGCGCAGCTCCCTGCTGAGTGAGTCGGCGATGGTGTTTTTTATCCCTGCCAGATGAAACGGCACCAGAAACATCCTTTGGGCGACGGCCCAATGCCACAGGTCCTGCGCCTCCTTGGACAGTGCTGGGGACCTGGTTCCGCCCTGTTTCCTGATGTAAAACATGGTGGTGGTGTTGTCGGTGAAGATCCTCACCACCTTGCCCTTGAGGGACGGAAGGAAGGACCTGAGGGCCCAGAACACTGCACGGAGTTCCAGGATGTTGATATGGAGGGACTTCTCCGTCGGGAGCCAAAGGCCTCTCGCGTGCAGATTTTCGGTGTGCGCTCCCCACCCTTCCAGGGAGGCATCCGTGGTCACTGTCTCCTGGTGGTCTGGGGTCTGGAAGTCCATGCCCGCCGTCAAATGCGCGCGGGTGCCCCACCACCGGACCGCTCGGTGGAAACTCTCGTCGAGTGTGATCCTCTCCTCGAAGCCGCCCGTCGTTTGGATCCACCGCGTGTCCAGGAACTCCTGCAAAGGGCGCATCCGGAGCCTGCACATGGGAATGAGGTAGATGCAAGAAGACATCATTCCGAGGAGGGACTTGATGGACCTCACCTTGGCCGCGTCGGAAGCCAACATCCGCTGTACCTTGCCCAGGATGGACCTGGTCCTTTCCTCCGACGGGGAGGCCAGAAGGGACACTGTGTCGAGCTTCGCTCCCAGAAACAGTGCGTTTTGCGCGGGTACCAGGTGGGACTTGGCGTAGTTCACGGAGAATCCCAGGTCCGTGAGAAGTTGGACGGTCCTTGCCGTGTGCTCCACGGCGAGCTCCCTCGTCTTGGCTCGGATGAGCCAGTCGTCCAGGTAGGGGTAGACGTGGATCCCCTCGCGGCGCAGCTGCGCCGCCACCGGTGCGAGGCACTTGGTGAATACCCTGGGTGCCGACCGTAGTCAGAAGGGGTGGGCTTTGAACTGGTAGTGACGCCCTTGTACCACAAACCTGAGGAATTTTCGGTGCCCCTTTAGGATGGGAATATGGAAGTAGGCATCCTCCAAATCCAACGACGACAGGAAGTCTCCTTCCTCCAGCTGACCCAGGACGTGCTGGAGGGTGACCATCCGGAACTTCTGCGCCTTGATGAACTTGTTCAGACGTCGCAGGTCTAGGATGGGGCGCCATCCTCCCGTCTTCTTCTTCACGAGGAAGTATCTCGAGTAAACTCCGGAGCCCCGAAGCCTCTTTGGGACAAGTTCGATGGCGCCCTTCCTGAGCATCGCCTTTACCTCCAGGAGAAGCTGAGGGATGTGAAGTTCTTTCCTGGCCACGGGGGGGACGCGCGGGCACCTTCTTTGAAACTCGAGCGCGTGGCCCCGGGCTAAGGCGTCCAGCACCCAACGGTCGGTGGAGATGGACTCCCACACGCTGACGAAGCTCGCCAGCCGGCCTCCCACCGGGGTGCTTCGACGGGGGCCCGACCCCACGGCCGGTTCAATTCTGTTTCGACGAGGCTTTTCCGCCTTGACCTTCTTGGCGACGACGGCGGGGTCTGCCAGACTTGCCTCGTCCTCTGTAGGCCTCCTGAGACGACGAGCGGGCCGCTTGACGGTAGGTGGAGAAACCGCCGCCGGAACCTTTGGAGGCGCCCTTGCCTCTGCTGCTCCGAAAGGGCGTCCGTCGTTGCTGCAGAACCCCAAGGGCCCGGGCCGTCTCAGTGTCCGCTTTAATGGCCTGAAGGGAATCGTCACTGTTTTCCCAAACGGTTGTTCCCATCGAACGGCATGTCCAGGACTCTGGTCTGTACGTCTTGACGGAAGTCCGTAGCCTTGAGCCATCCACGCCCCCTAAGGCACACACCGTTGCCCAACTGGCGAAACCCAGTGTCGGCGATGTCCGTCGCAATAGTGATGGCGTGGTCCGACGCCACCTCACCTTCCTGTAGGATCTCCAGGGCATCCGCTCGCTTGTCGTCCGGTAGGAAGTCCAGCAGGGGAGCCAGTTTGTACCATAGCTCCCTGTCGTAGCGGGCCACGATAGCCAAGGCGTTGGCCGCTTTAATCGTCGTCGCTGCAGACGAGATGACCCTGCGTCCCATAGCGTCCAATTTCTTTCCCTCGCCGTCCGGTGGGGAAGTCGATGTGGAGGCCGCACCCCCCCGCTTTCTTCCTGGCCGCCGCAGAGACGACGGAGTCCGGGGTAGGCTGCGCCCGGAGGCACAGGGGGGGCGCGTCCGGGACCCGGTACTTCTTCTCGTACCGGTCTCTTCTAGCTGGCGTCGTGGAAGGGTTCTTGAGGAGGGCGAGGCCCTCATCCCAAATGTCGTCCAGTAGAGGCACCGCAAGGACCGTCTTCCTCTTGGCCTCGCGCCGTTGATAAAGGAATCCTTCCTTTTTCTTCTCCTCAGAGCAGAGTTGGAAAAGCTCGGATGCCCTGGCGATCATTGAGTGGAACGATCCAATCTCGTCGGGCGGAGAAGCCCTGGTGGGAGGTGACGACGGCAGATCCTCGTCGTATACCTCGTCGTCCGTACCCGTCGCTGCCGTGTCAGTCCCCGTATCATCCCCTCGGGTGGACGGGGAGGAGGGCTGGACGCGTCGCGACGGCTGAAAAGGAGGTGGAGGGTGAATCCTTCTTTTCTTGGGTGGGGGGAACACCCGAAGGTCCCGGTTCAGGATCCCCCGACGGGAGAGGTTCCTCCGTCGGCAAAGGTAGTCTCGTCCTTATCTCTGAGCATAAGGACTGTATAGCCAACAAAATGGCCGCCGAGTTGTCTTGCGGCGCTGGCAGAGGGGAATCCGACGGGCGATCAGGGGCCCCGTCGTCACCCTCGACGCTGTCGGCGTCACCTGCGTCGGGATCCATCCCGACGGGCCAGTCTTCATCCACGCCAAGGCCATGGCTTAAGACCTCGATCAGCTCTTCCTCTGAGGCCGAATCTACGACGACACCCTGCCCCCCCTTTTTCTTCCCCGCCGGGGATTTCACGGGGGTCCTATCGGCACAAAAGAGGACTCCCTCCGAGGTGGCAGGGAGACTCTGAGCCCCGAGGTCGCCACCACTGGTGTAGCCTCCACAGGCTGAGCCAGGGCCGCCGCGACAGTATCGATAGAGGGCTTGGCCGGATGGATTAAGGCCTTCACCACCTTAGGTGCGCTCACCGCCTTATCCTTGAGGGGGGGGACACTGCCTCGCTCCCCCTCCGATGGGGCCTTCGAGCTCGACCGGGGCCTCTCCAGGAGCTTCGCCGGGTGCTCGCCCTTCCTCTTACCCGACCCAGAGCGTTGGCTCGTGGCTGAAGGTGCCGGGGAGGGTGCGCCCTGCCTGGCACCCATAGAGCCCGACGATTCGGCGCTCCCGGTGCCAGCGGACTCACGGTGCTTGGCCTTGTGTTGGACCCCCGTCGCCGGGGCGTCCTCAAAGGTCTTAGAAGACCGCTCGGATTTCTTCCTCTTCTTCTCGCCTGACGGGCTCTTCCCTTCCAGCCAGTTGGCGAGGCGTTGGTGGCGGTCCTTCATGGTCCGCTCCGACATATTGCCGCAAAACGCACAGTCCTTCTCCACGTGCGTCTTGTCCTCATGTAAGCAGTAGAGACAAAAGGAGTGTTCGTCCTCCTTAAAGACGTTCTGCAGCTGGCATACGCAGAACCTGAACAGCTTTCCGGGCGTCGAGCTTCCCTTCTCCTGGGCCATGTCCGGGCCTGAGAAGCTTCTGGAGTCCTCCAAAACGTAGCTCGACGAAATCTTCACCCTTGAGGGGCGCAGACGAATCCGACACGGGTCCCCGTTGATCGGATGGAGAGTCGGTGGAGCTTGAGGCTCTTTTGACCGGAAAAAACGAAGTTTTGAGAAAGAAACGTGAATAAATAGCACTAACGCTCGAGAGCAATAGCACGAGGATCCCAACACATGAACGTGCGGTAAAAATCTGAAGATGGCTGCCAGAGGCGGTGCTTAGGTAGAGGGCAGTCATTGGCTGTGGTCAGTATGACGCAGAGACCAGTGATTGGTTATTACTACGAAAGACAGATCAGAAAAGAAACTGATACTGTTTTTTTCTTTACCGAGGATTCCCAGCCTGACTACGGGGAATATTCATGAGCATGTGAATCCATGCCAGACCCCATGCTGGAGAATGGCGCAATGATGATGGTGACAATGGGCAACACTAGAGGAGTGGCACAGATCATGCAAGAGGCTCAAGTACAAACAGGTGAGAACCCAGAACCAAATGTCATGCCGCCGAGTTCCTGGTGTCTATGGAGCCGCTGGCGATGCAGAACTTAGTCCCGTTCGCCAGCAGCTTTCGGCCACGCCCCCTGTTTCCTGGTTTTACTTTCCTTCTGTTCCTATTGGTTGGGCGCTACGCGGCCCGGTGTTTTATCCGGCCACTTCCGGGTCACGGATGCGTCGCAACGCTTCCGGTTTCGTCCGTTAGTCCCGAGTTGCTTGCTACCTGTTGCTATCTTCCTGGGTTACTCGCTTTTCCACCGGTCGGGTCCTCGAGCCCAGTCCGCCCCCCCTCTGTTCTTCCTTCGTCCTTCCGCTGGTTATATCTGCCTTTCTCTCGCTCCCTTGGCTTTGTTTCACTCACCCGCCTCCTCTGCCCTCCTTCCAACTTGCTTACCCTCCCTCCTTCCCATCTTCACTTACCGCTTTTCCTCCTCTTGTCTGTTCCACTACTCCATTCTTCTGTTTCCTACTTCCTCTCACTCTGCTCTGTACCTTCCGTGTGCCAGTTCCCTGCCTTGTCCATTGGACTTGCTCTCGCCTACCTTCAGGATTGTTTGCTGTGACCTTCCGTGTACCAGACCCCGGCCTGTTCCCCTGGACTGCCTTTGCTTACCGTTTTGTTACTTCCACTTCTAGCCTCGTGTACCAGATCCTCGGACCGCTTACTGGACTACCTGTGTTCTGGGGGGATTCACTCAACGTGTTGCCTCCAGACACTTTCCACCAGCTCTCACCCTTCAAGGATTCCTGGTTCCACACCTCCAAGGCACCCAATGATAACACAGGGGTTTTTTGTGCCTAAGGGCTTTTTCCCCTCTTGGTTGATCCTGGGGGAGGGGCCCCCTGTCTCCCCTCTTGGGGGGCACGGTGGCTTCCTCCCCGGGTCGTCCCTATCTACATAAAAAAAGGTGCGATCACGAAGAAGGGAAAAGAAGGGTTCTTGGAAGGAAGAAGAAGGTGAGGAGTCGGGGGAGGGTGAGATCTCAGAATCTACACTGTCGGACGAAGATATCACCAACCCCGGTGACACAAAAGTACAAAATGGTGCCTTTATATTATGATGGGGATATAGTAGATAGGTTGTATCACACCACAATAAAGGAGCCTGAAGAATGGGAGTGGTATACAAAAGTATGGGTGGACTTGGAAGGAGATGGGGGATGTATATACATGACCTGTAGACCAGATGAATATGCTACGAGGGGAGAAAGCCTGCGGGGGGTGTGTAGAGCCTGGATGCCAATAAAAGGCACTCCAGCATGGGATGAGGTGGTTGCAAATGAAAAAGAAAGGCAGAGGTTGGGCGAGTTACAGTATTCGTTACTTAAGTAACGAAAGGGGGGAAATGTATGGGAGGATAGGTCCACGGGACCCCCTCCCCAACATGCCCCACCTACGTGAGGTCTATGACTCGTCAGAGCCCCCATGCACCTGTGCTCAGGTGACAGGGTGGCTGCTGATCTACACAACGGGCCAACCGAATTGTACTGTAACAGGCCATGGACTCCATTTTAAAAGTATCAAGACTCCATTTTAGATAGAGGCGACTAAAACCCCAATGAGACAGCCTGCCTGTGAAAGCTGCAGCTTGGCTCCCGCTCGCTGCGCGCAGGGAGCCATGCACTCCCCCGGCGCCTCCACCCCATAGCAGATCCTCTGGAGGCCCGTTCTCACGAGCAACTAGACACAAGCAAATATCAGAACAAACACTGTATTATTTACCTTCCGCAGTACATCACTGTCCCCGTAGTGACCTGACTCGCGGTTCATGTCTGGAAAATAACAAACCCCTCCCAATCGAACAGGCCTCAACCCAGCACCCAACCCCTAACATGTAAAATATATGGTGTTCATGCCCTCAATGTGTGAACCCCTGTCTATGTTTCCCGACTAAAGTGTTAACCGCATACCACAACCTAACGAGTCACAAAGTGTGCATAAGTTATAACACGGGTGCTGGGAGAGGGATAAAAGTTATAGTTCTGATAAAGCAAGAATGGCTCCAGCCCGTCGTAAGACATTATGTGCTTTGAAGACTCAATGAAAGGGCTTGACACAGCCCACCTAGTGCTAACTAATGATTGCTGCTAATGTACAAGGGAAGGCGAAAAAGCATTACTGAAAGTACTTGTGTATCATACAGTGGGAATCGTTTAAATGATATGACAAAAATGTAATTGTATAATCACAAATGCATGTACTGCTTCTATACTCTTGTGTACACAACCAAACCTAATGCTACCTCATGTGTCATCTATCCATCTGTTGCCCTATGTAATTGCTAAAATGTATTCAACTAAATGTTATGTGATATATGTAAACACTGCAAGACTCTCATCGTCACATATGGAGTAATACATGAATGTATAAACACTAGAAATGTGTTGGCACCACGTTGATGTCCACCAATCCTGGAGCTGCTCATCACTACTGCGCCTATAGTTACTCGATGCCATCCAATCCCCAAGACTATGTGCCCCCTATAGTGTGTAGGACTCGTAACATGGTTTTGTAATAAATAAGACTGTCTTTGCTATTGTCAGACAGAGTGCTCTCGGAGCTTGCAGAGTCCTTTGCATGCCCTATTTGACTAGATAAACCTTTTACATTTACCTGCACTTGGTCTCGGTCTCATTCCCTCCTGGGGTGTGTCCTTCATTGCCTCTCATTGTGGGGAGGGCAATGCTTTTTGGGGACACTTGCTTTCAGTCATCATATGGCTCTCTTCCTCAAAGTGACTGGCACATCGAGCTGCCCCTCCCTGATAAATCCAACCAGGCCAATACATACTTTTCTCAAATATTGTAGTACTTTAGGAATAACAATAATATTGTATTTTATGTAAAACATTTTTTAACAAATTGTTATCAATAGTACTAACATGAAAATGGTATGCTATAAGTTGGCATATGCCTCGTGCCACATGCTTTCTGACGACTACTTTAAAAAGGATAGTTGGATAGTTTAATATTTCACCCTAGCATCCATCAATACAACATTGTACATGGACAACATCCTCCATGTCTCCGTACTGTTGACCCATTCGACTGAAGCAATCCTCCCTTACTTGAAAACAGCTCCCTCACTCAAGGTACCTTACCTTTGGCCCTAGCCCTAAATACTGCACAAATCCTCCCTTTTGTCAAGAAACCAACACAGGAACCCAATAACCTCATCATCTACCACCCCATAAACCATATTCCCTTCCTATGTAAGATCCTTGGGAAAGTAGTAATCATGCAACTCCTCCAACTCATTGAATCCAAAAGCCTCCTTCAGTCCTACCTATCTGGCTACAGACATAGATACAGCATGGAAATGGCTACCATCACAGTCATGGAGGATGCCCTTAATATCCTCAATGATGGCCCTCAGTTCCTCCGGGTTCTTGACCTCTCAGCAGCATTTGGCACAGTAGACCAATAGACGCGCACCAACATCTTCATCTCTGTACGGACATCAGCGAAATTGTCCTCAGCTGGTTAAAATAATACTTTACTAACTTACTCCAGATCACCAACTCTACCCACCAGGTTTGGAGTCACACAGTTAACCATTCTTTGCCCTGTTATTTTCAACCTTTACATGGAAACGCTCTGAACACTCATGTCTCCACACATCATCCACAACCACCAATACCCTTATGACATGCAGACATTCCCCAAGAATTCATGCTTAGGTAACATCCAGAAGCTCAAGGCCTGCCTCACATTGATCCAGTCCTGGATGTCCAGTGCTAACCTGAAGTTCAAACTATCCAAGATCAAATTCATACTTTGCACTACCAACACGGAAAACCCTTACATCTAGACCTGGCTCTCTGCTATGACCCTCAAGAGCTTTAAACCCAAAATGGCCAGATGTGGGTTTGACATCGACAGACACCTTTCTTTAAGGCAGCACATAGCAAGGAAGACACAAACAGCTTGGTACCAACTTCCTGTTCTCAGGAAAATCAAGCCTGTCATCCCAAAACACAACTTCAGATCTTCTGTCCAAGCTTTGATCCTCTCCCACATGGATAGTAGCAATGCCCTTCTGAAAGGCCTTCTCGGAAACTTCCCTGGCACTCCCGAGACGTGTGTTACATGGTGCAGCATAACTAATTGAAGAACCCAGCAAATTGAACAGCATTAATCCAATCCTCCTCAAACTTCAATTACTCCCACTAAAAGCACATTTAATCTTCAAATTCTGCCTCATCTTCTATAAGGCTGTGTCCCGGGGTCTTCAAGCTACCCCATTGTGAAGCTCAGCATATTTGGAAGCCTCTGATACACCTGGAGTAAGGGCATGCCTTGAACTCTGTCAGTGCAGAAAGGAAAGACCCAGAAGTGAGGCCTTATCTGTCTATACCATCATATTCAGTCAACTCTAGATTTTCCTCCTCACTTCTTCATTTCAGGATGGAGCTCATGACCCTTCTCTCAAGGAATGGCACCTCCTTAACACCTAGATTTTCACACCCTCCACTCCTCTACTAACCTGGGACTGGATGATCTGCTCCCATCCATGACTTCCTCTCGATGCTAGTAGATTATTCCTGCCAAATTACCCACCTCCTTCTCCCTGTTGTTAGCTCCCCCTTCCCTGTAGCTCTGTGTCCCTCACTACATCATTCACCCTATGATTTGTAAAGCACTCTTTTGCTTCCCAAAGCCAGGTCCACGCTCAATGGATATCCTAATAATAATATTTGATGGAAATTAGGGAAAAGAGTATATAACACAGTGCAAAAGGCATGATCATCGTTTGTGGGTTGCCAGCGGTAGCAGATGCAACACCTGGAAACTGCCTGGTCAAAGATGGCTAGCAGAGGCATGATGTTTAATGTAGAAAGATAACACCATGTTCTAAAATCTGTTTTAAAAAAAAACAAAAAAACAACACCTGCTTTGTGTAAAAGTCTAAGTGCTATACAACATGCTTCTTTGTTTTAAAAATGTGTGCCTTTGAAGAAATTCCATATTCTTAAGCTTCTTGAATATGGAGCAGACTCACTCTTTAGAACTGTGAGTTAAGCCTGATGATTGTTTTCTTTTAACATGATGGTGGTGATATTTATTTTTAGAGATTAGTTTTACCCAATCTGTTATGCACAATATTTGATAGGCTTCACTATATTAAATTCATGTGACCCCCCTTTTGAATTTATGAGAGGCCACAAAGCCAATACCAAGGTGAGCCTCCTATGGTTGGGAAGAGAGAGAGAGTCAGATTGTGTGGTTGATGAATTGAGGAAAGGTTTGAAGGAAAAGAACGACAAGTGAGTGATGAGAGAGAATATGAGGTGGGGAAAGAAAGAGTTGAGAGTGGAATGTGGTCATTGTGTGACAATAAAGAAGGGAGTGATTAAGAGGAAGGGAGATCTGTTGAACCCAGATCTCGTCCATGTGGTACCTGTACTTAAGGGTGCGGTGCGTGTGAGTGGTGGGTAGGTTTGGAACAAGAATAGGATTGCAGTGGTGAAGTGAGTGTGTGTTGGGTAAAAGAGGGACAATGTATTATGATGTAACCTGCTGTGTAAGGAGTTTGAGGTATGTAAAACTCTACATATAGTGTTATTGTACAGTGAGGGTTCCAGGCACAGCAGTTGGTGGCTAGCGTTCAAGGGAGAAGATGTGCCAGGGGTCTTTGCTGATGGACTTAAATAAACACGATATAAATCTTATCTAGAGTCTGTGGTTCATATCATAACATTGGAGACGAGGATCTCAAGGACACAGACCCCTGGTACTATTGGAAACGGGGCTCCGTTCAGCACAACAGAAAGCAGCAAGCCACTCTGCCTGCCCCGGCAATGAAGTGGCCAGCAATGGAGCAGCTGAAGAACCCTGAACCCACAAGGAGCCACTCGCCCACTCGGCCTCCTGTGCGGCCAACAAGAAAGTGAGGTGAAGTGCCAGGTGTCCCAACCACTGAGGGCCAGTGAGGAACTAGGAGAGGCACCCTCCATTATCTGTCCCTGTACCTCCTGGAAGCCACACCGCCCAGGTGGGCTTCAATGCAGCCAACATGAAGCCAAGAACCAACCCCAAGTAAGTGTCCTACCTCGCACTGGAAGGTCGTCACCCCGGTGAGACCCCTGCATTCGGGTCTCTCCATGTAAATCCCTTGCAGAGTCGTTGGACATGCGCACGCTCAGGGAGCCTCCATCCACCTGTCCTTGCTGCTGGAGACATGGGTGAACTGTGCATGTGCGCTGTAGGCCTGCGTATTAGAGAAAGCGTGTCTCCCTGGTGACACGCCCTGAAATCGTTCTACCTCATTGTGGCTTTCAAGTGCTGAGCTTATAAAGGTCAGAGAGCAATGACCTCTGTATTGCAGCATTCAAGTCCTAAGACATAAAGAAGAGCGCAATTAGAAGAGTAGGAAAAAAATTCAAAAGGGGAATTTATTCATTCCACACGTGATCTTTCCTATAGATACCAAAATGGCAATGGTGTACCTGGTCTTCCTGTTTTTATGGCACACCTGGACCCTGCAAATGTGAAATGGGCACAATGGAAGAAAGGTTTCATCCATTACATTATGGCCGCTTGTGGGAACTCTTATTCAAATGACAGAAAACTGTTTATTTTAATGCACTTTCTAGGCTATGAGGGCCAATGCATATATGGCACCTTAACTCCTATAGCAAATGAGGGTGGTGGTGACAAAGCTAATGAACTGGATAATGCACTGCTGAGATTAGACTTGCATTTCGATCCCAAAACAAGTACCATCTTGCAGAGATACAATTTTTGTGTCCGGATACAAGAGCAGGGCGAGATGCTTCAGGAGTAAGTGAGCGCTGCAAAACGTAGCTTTGTCATGTAAATTCAGAAAGTCTTTCGATGAGCACGTATGGGATCTGTTTATGATTCACTGCAATCGCAAAAAGATAACAGAAGAACTGTGGCGGAAAGACAAACCCACATTGGATGAGGTGCTAGACATAGCCAAGAGGGTTGAACACTCCCTAGCCTGTTTTGCAAAATTATCAGAAAAGGAGTGTAGTGAAGCAAATGTAGAGGTTTTGAGTATAGCGGATGAAAGCAGAAGAAGAAGGCGAAGGAAAAACCGGCGGCAAAAGGAAATTCGGAGGCCAAGAACAATAATTCAAGAGGAGAAAAAAAAGAAGAGCGTTTATGCTTTAGATGTGCCAGCAATACACACACTTTGCCGGATCAATGGCATGTCCGAGTAGAAGAGTGGTCTGTGCTAAATGCAAAAGACTAGGACACTTTGCTGATTGTTGCAAAAACTTTCAGTTTAGTCAGAAGAAAGTGTTATACGTTAATGAGGAAGAAGGGCATAGATCTTCTGAGGAGGAGGATGGTTGCCATGTTGAAAATGCTACTGTATACATGATTCAGGGTGCAGATGAGGAGGAATGTGCCACTGCACCTCTCCTTCCTCAAAGGAAGAAAACAGACTCTCCACAATGTACATGAGGATTAACAACATACCGAGGAACTATATCTCTTTATGTCCTGGTCTGCCCCAGGACCTCAGGGCTGCCAGCCCCGAGCGCAACTGCTCCCAGAGTGCAAATATACTTCACTAACACTCGCACCCACATATACAAAACCTTGCTCCTTTCGAAAGGGCTTGGCACGCCGAAAACCTAGACCTGCCACATCTAGGCACAACCTCACCCACGGTACAGAGCACCCCAGTCTCTGCAGTGCGAGCAACCACTCTATCGTCCAAAAATCCTTAAGAGTCTTCACAAAAAACGATTCAACAACATAAGGAGATTTTAAGATAACTCACACTCCTTTAGGAGGCTCTGCTAACACCTCTCTCCAACACACATAAAAATGAATAGTGACTCACAAAACAAAGAGCACATTAAACAGAGACGCAACCACAAACGTCATGGTGTAGAGGATATGCACAGACTCAAAATACTGTGCAAAGACTGATCAAAAGCACAAAAAGCACAAAACGTGAAAGATAAGTGCTTGCAATAAAATGTATGTTATTTAATATCGGTAAATAAAAATGTCTCCACTAAACTCACATGCCAGTGTCTAACTCTTCAACAGGTCGAAACACGTGCACATGTCACCTGACTCAAACTCAAAATCATGAACTCAAATACACTGGCATATAACTCTGTTTGCCCCAAGAAGTACTCTGCTAAATCTCATATAAAGTGTGCGAAAGGAAACTTCTATCCTACCACTCAAGGAGGCACAACCTGACAACACAGGCCTAAATCTAGGAGCTACAACCATTTCTCCTAACACCACTCAAAAACTGCACTGGAGACAGATGTGGGCACCTACTCTAATTTCTGCCTCACACCCTACTCTTGTATAGGCTCATCCCCACACTTAACGTGTAAACCGCATACATAATCAGTCTCCAAGGAAATCTCTGCAGACACTCTGCTCTAGTGTCCATGTAACTCATAATACTCTCCACCTAGGATTCAACTCACTAGAACGCTACAACTCCACTTGCGTCCCATAATTCTACACAACTTGTGCGCCACAAACTATAACTCCATTGGTGCTGTCAACTAAACACGCACATACTACTATAACCAAACTTCAGACATGTCCACCATCACATGGCCATACACACTCACCTCACTTCCTCCAAGTACTTCATACACATAACACCACAACATACACATCAGCATTAAAATATACACTCCAATGCACATCCACTCTGCACAGATGCATATGCATTAAAACATACCAGAATAATCTGGGGATGTACAGCACTAAACAAAAATGGTAGTGATCAAACAACATTCTGAAAGTGTGCACAAATTACAGTTCTTAAATACATTTGTAAACATCCCACCAAAATCACTAATTTTGGTTCCATGTAATAATGTCGCCACAAAAATATCGCCATGCAAAAATATCGCCGCAAAATTGTCGTTTTTTTGTGGCGACATTATTGCATGGAACATGCGGGGGACATCCCCGCAACCCCCAAATTTATTTATTTTTTAACGTTTTTTTTTTTTTTGCCCCTGTCGCCATATATATGGTCACCCAAATAATATTGCCACGACATTTTCCCGGCGATATTATTTACGGCGACCATTTATGTGGCGATATTATTACCTGATACCCTAATTTCGTCATTTAAGAAAAAGGGAACTCATTTTTCATCATTTAAGATAAACATCAGGACTTAAGAGAATGCTTTTATCAGTATTGACAAGGCGCTCTCCTGTCGCCTGTGGAACATTTTATTATTTATATTCCAAAACTAGTTGTGCATTAATACTATTGAAAATAAAATGACATGCACCAAAATTCTAAGTAAGTTACAAGGGGGCGATCAATTATTCAGACCTGGCATGGCACGGCTTGAGATATCTGGCATTGCTTCCAGTTGAATACTGATTTAGCAAGTACGTGTGTGCCAGAAAAATAAGATATTTTTTAATGGAGTACAATAACAAACACCTAATAACAATTCTGAAACTTCAGTAACTAGGCAACAAATACAGCTTAATGTCGAGGAAACACAACAGCTTTCCACACCAGTATGTGTGAGAGTTCAGTCAAATGTTCCAATTGCTTCAGAAAAATATGCTTTGCATGCCGTCATATGTTGGAACCTCAGAACTTCATTATCCCAAGGTGGGTACATTGAACATAATTACATTGAGTGCCAATGACACCCATTATTACATCGATTAGGTGTGGTAATACCTCTTTATGTAACAATGTATGAAAAGTTGCAGCATATTTCACAATATAAAATATCCGTGGCATCTTTTAACTTGGTGGCATTGTGTTTGGCTGAGAAACTATGTGCACAAGCTTCCATAACCCCCTGCCATTGTGGCACAGCCCCTTCAGAGGGGTCACATGTGCATGCCATCTGTACCTGTGCAAATGATGCACAAAGGGTGTTTGATGGCAATACTTGGATGTGGGAGACTGCATCTCACATATGACTTTGTCATATGAGACTATAACTCGCATATGATGCAGGCCATAACTGAAATAGGATGGCAGTCCCAAACCATATGGGGCTAAAGGCATATGGAGGCAGTGTCCCTCTCCTATGATGGTTCTACTGGGTATGTCATTGGCATATCACGAATGCACCCATGGCACATGGAGCCAGTACCTAGTTAATATATGGCTGGTAACCAAAACACCCTTTGTCTACTTGAAAACACATATGCTGATATAGTAATTTACGCTTATAGACTTTTTTTTTCAAAACAGTGATGACCTTGATATATTATAATGATCATAATGTATGTGATTGTAGACCTGGGATGTGAATGAGGTCAAAGCTCACGAGATGTAACTTTCTTACGAAGTCACCAAATAAGTGATGCCTATTCTGCTACCCATAACACTTTGGTGAAATTTGATCCATTGAAGCAGCACGTATTCTTGGAAATACTGAAAAAGTCATGAGAAAAAATCATTTTTAACCCCTGTAATTCTTGATAGGGGAAATAATTCAGAATGCGGTTATAGAAGACAGTATCTGTGGACACATAAAAAGGTAAATTACTATTTGCTAGGCAGGTGTTATAAAAATGGGAAGTGGTAACTCCCTGATGAAAAGTAGAGATATTTTGATATCTGCACAGCATTTGAGAACTAATAGAATGGGTTTTGCAATGTTGATGGGGTGCAAACTTGCACTCGTTCTATCAAGGATTAGTGCTTGCATAATTGTAGTTTCCTCTGGGTGACAATTGATGTGCCCATCACTGTGGAGAAGGTGTTCACTGCCCCTAAAATGTTGAAACCCCAAAAATCCCTGGGTTTAGTTTAGTTTAGTTTATTACTTGTATTGCGCACCAAACCCACAGGTAGTCGGGCGCATCGCATAAGATTACTCACAGCTTAGTTGTACATAAAAAGATATTGCAATAACAAGGTTGTTGTTTACAGTCAAAGAGCATAATAATAGTTGACATTTTTACAATTTTTTACAATTTTCATAGTAATAGCGTAGAGAATATATATACATTATATACAAAATGAATTAATGCAAAGTCTTTGTAAATGGCATACCGGTTGAGGTCCGAAGTAGAGGAGGGTGAGATCTGGGTGAAGAGGGCAAACGCCAGAGTCGCGCTTAGCCATCAGAATCTTTGGACATTTTTATAAGGGTGTGGCGAAATTTTGTGTAAGATGGTTCTAGTCTGAGTGAGGTAGGGAGTGAGTTCCATAGTTGGGTAGCCTTGACCTGGAAGCTGTTACCTCCCACTCTGGCCAGTTTGAATCTGGGGGTGAGGAGACAATGAGTCTTTGAATGTCTGGTTGGTCTTGTCTCGCGTTTAGTAATGATTCTGTCCAGGAGATAGCGAGGGGCTACTTTGTTTACACATTTATGAGTGAGGGAGGCAACTTTGAGTTTTATTTTGTCAATCGTAGACAGCCAGTTGTGAGCTCTTCTGGTGTCGGAAATATGGTCCCTCCTAGCAATTCCGAGCGCAGCTCTGAGGGCGTTGTTTTGCAGGAGTTGGATTTTCTTAATGGTTTGTTTGCTCACCCCGATGTACATGGCATTACAGTAATCGAGTCTTGATAATATGAGAGCTCTAGCAAGGGTGATACAGCTGGCATTGGAGAGGAGGGTTCTGCCCACACTGATTAATTTACAGGTATAGGCTGTGGCCGAGGACAGCGAGTTTACCTGTTTGTTAAACGTTAAGGCAGAATCCAAGTAAAATCCTAATATTTTTACTTCCTTGGCAGTTGTAAAAATGTTGTTGTCGACACTAAAGGCAGAATAATTTGGGCTTAGTTTCTTTAGTGATAGTTGTGTACCCAGGATGATGATCTCTGTCTTGTCATCATTCAGGCATAGTCCATGGGATGCCATCCATGCCTGGATGATGAGGTAAACCTTATTTACCAAGGCCAAATCCTTTTCATAATCACCGGTAATTGGTAGGAGGATCTGAGTATCATCTGCATAGTTAGTGTAGGTGATACCCAGATGATCCAGATCATCGAAAAGGGGCTTAGTGAAGATGTTATATAAGGTAGGCGAGACACATGAACCCTGTGGAACACCGCACGTGATGGGGATAGGGTCAGCAGAAGCAATAGGAGAGAAAACTCTCATGGTACGATCACTGAGGAAGGATTGTATCCAAGCAATGGCTTCAAGCAATGGCTTCAGGGGAGAAGTGTGCTGCTGAGTCCAAGTGGCTACACAAGACCTGGTGATCGACCAGGTCGAATGCAGCCGATAGGTCCAGGAGCAAGAGGAGAGCTAAGTCGCCCCTGTCCCTGAGGTCGTCAATGAACGCAGTTTCAGTCCCGTGTTGGGGCCGGAAGCCTGATTGTCTGGATCCCAGTAGATGATTGGATTCCAGATATTTTTGAATTTGTAGATAGGCTATTTTGTCTATGATTTTCAGGAGGAATGGTACCGTAGTAATAGGTCGGTAGTTCGTGGGAATTAGGGGGTCTAGAGTTTGTTTCTTTAGTAGGGGGAGCACCCAAGATTCCTTGAGGTTGGTGGGGATGCGGTTGGTCCTAAATGAAGCGTTGATCAATTTAGTAATAAAAGGTGACAGTTCTCTGGCTGCATCCTTGATGAGTTGGGCCGGGCACTGATCACCATGGCAGTTAGAGGGTTTGAGTGAGAGTATTGTCTTTTCTGTTTCGAGAATGGTAACTTTTGAAAATTTGAATCATATTAGTGTGTCAGAGATGATGGGAGGGGTATAATAGTATTGTTGGGCAGGTTGGTTGATAGTAAGGCTTTTTTATTCTTAATTTTTGTTTGGAGGGTGGCAACTTTGCCTGTCAGTGCTTGCTGGATATTTGAGCACCAAGGTTTGTCCTTGACACAATTGTCAGGTACGGGGATGGGTCTTTCAAGTTCTTTGAGGATAACAAAGAGTTCCTTAGTACTGGAGTTAGCTTGGGCTATTCTTGAATTGTAGGATTCACGTTTGGCTAGGAGAATTTCTTTTTTGTAGTGGGCAGAGATAGCGCGCAGATTTGTTTTATTTTCTTCAGAAGGGTGGCATATCCATAGTGATTGGCATAATCTTTTTTTAGTGCGTAATGTTTTTAGATGGGGTGTGTACCAAGAGTTGAGGTGCGCCTTGGGTTTTCTTTTCCTAAGTTTAAGTGGCGCAATTGTATCCAGCGAGGTGGTCATAGTATTGTTGAATACTTTGATCAAGGCCTCTGGTCCCAAGTTTTCTGGGAGGGCATTAAGGGTGGGTAAGATCAGGGGGAGCAGTTTATAGCAAGTGATGCTTTTTTTGTTGCGAGTAGGAACTGGGGGAGCTAGAGGCGTGGGTGGGGCACTAGTTTTCTCAGTGTTGACGGTGAAGGATATGAGATGGTGGTCTGACCATAACACAGGGGAATTGGAGGAGATGGTTGCATTACAGTTGTGGTCCGCTATCCAATCCAGAGTTCTACCTTTTGAGTGTGTAGGGTCCAATACTTTTTGGGTGAGACCTTGTTCTGTGAGGATATCGGCCACAGAAGATGCATGTGCGTTTTTGGGGTCATTGTATCCTAAGTTAAAGTCTCCTAATAGAATTACTTGGGAAGAATTTTTTAAGTTGTTTGCTATGATATTGGATAGGTCATCTTCAAAGGTCCCAGTGGAATTTGGTGGTCTATATATTAGGTGGATTGTAAGGGTTTGGGTGCAATTTAGGTTCAGTTTAGCTGATAGGTTCTCGCAGGAATTGGTATCCAGGTGTGTTATAAGTCAGATTGGTAGGTTATATTTTACAATGAGTGCAATTCCTCCACCTCGTGCCTCAGTTTTGTCTGATCTGAGGATGGTGTAGTCTTTGGGGATAGCTAGTGATAGTGCTGGGCCTGCAGCGGCGTGCAGCCAGGATTCAGTGACTGCTAATAGGTCTAGTTGTTCTAACTGTATAATCTCCGATATCTCAATGGCGTGTGCCTCCAGGGATCTGGCATTTATTAGGGCTCCTTTAAGAGTATGGCCAGGTAGGCCGGCTGGTGATGCGGTCTGTGTTTGTGGTTCGTTACCTTTAACTTTACTAATATTAGGTGAAGTGTGGGATCTGTTGTTGCTAGGTGCTAGTGTTCTGGCAGGCGGTTCATACAATTTAGGCAGTCTTGCCCGGAGTCTGCTGTTTCTAACAGGGGTCATGCATGGTAGTGATAACAGTAATTCTTGCATGGTTAGTTTAGAAAGCCTTTCTACATTAATCCCAAGTGGATGTGATGCTAGTATGATGTTGGTATAGTGATAATTAACCAGTGTATTTATTAGCAGAGTGGTGGCTAGGACAAGAGTAATGCAGAGCAATAGGCTCCTGATAGTGTACATTTTAGGGGTGCTAGGTATAATGGCAATACAAGGCCCTGTGGCAGTATCTAGGTTGGAATCGGCACTTCTAGACCCAGATATAATAGTCTAGGGAGACACTTAGTAGTACAGTGCCCTATGGCAATATCTAGGTTTAAGTCAACATTTCTAGGTCAGAATACAATGAGCTAGGGAGACACTAGCAGTACAATGTCCTATGGCAGTATCTATGTTTGTGTCATCACTTCTCTACCAGAATATAGAGGGGGGCACTGAACTAATAGTAACGTGATAGCGTCTAAAAGAGCACGCCAAGTTTAGGGTACAGTACAGTAGCCTCAGGTTGGGTGCAGTAGAGATGCAGCAAAAGCACTGGAATTAGTGCAACACTTTGACAATGCAGTGCCTTGTAACAGCTTAAATCAACATTTCTAAACCAAGGTGCCGTGAGGTTGAAGTGGCGCTCTTGAGGGGAGGGCTAGTGGGACAGCAATCTCATTTGAATCATATAGTGAAGCATCAGGCAATCCTGGCAATCCTATTCAGGTAGAGTGCATATATATGGTAATGGAACACCTAGATTGATCTTTCAGAGCAAGCGTAGAGGTACAAGTATATTGTGATGCAGTACCTAGTATTAGAAGATCATATGCAAACATATATGCTGCAACAAAGTACGAATATTAAGTTCATCCATGTATTACAGTAGTATTAGGGACACAGAGGCAAGTAAATTGCAGCTAGCGCCTGCTTTTGTCAGCAGATAAAGTAGCATGCCGTCTTGCGTGGGGGAGTTAGTAATAATATAAAAGTCATGGCCAGCTTGCATTAGCTAGGGTAACGGAGATAGGTTCGGGTGATTGCACCAGGGCTTAAGTTATGCAGTTGCGCAAGAGTACTTACAGTGGCTTGCATGAGTAACTTGGTGCGTTGTCCGCTGTGGGCAAGTTGCACGGGAGCGTGGTGGCGAAGGTCAGCCAGTAGTGAGCCATTTTGCCGAGGCAGTGGCAGCTGGGGGTGGCAGTTCGTAGAGGTAACAGGGGTGGCCGCGCTGCGCTCACATGCACGAACAGGCAGCAAACAGGTGCTGGCCTTGCAATCGAGGGCCTTGAATGAGGTGGGCCGGCTTCGCCTGCCGGCGCCCAATCGGAGGCAGAAAAACAAACGACAGCCAGTCCGGGGGTGGCAGGGGCTGTACTGAGCCAAGGTTAGGCTCTGGTGGAAGGGAACAAAGGGTGGGCGGCCATCTTGGAGTATAATGGTAACTCGTGTACCTTAATGGAGAAGTATGTGGATAAGTGCTGGAAACAGCACAGGCAGCCGAAATTGCAGTAGGTTGCCTCTTCTTAGTTCCACACTTGGCGCTGCTATAATTGTTGGAGCTTCATTGCTCGTATGCTGGAATCTGCAAAAGAGTATGCAGCCGGCATAATCTGAGGGAGTCGGGTGGCGGTGATCATCTAGGCTGGTGTAGGGTGCCCATATCTCCTGCGGGGGCACGTCCTGGTGGAGGAGCTCCTGCTCCTTGCCTGGAGTCGATGTAATGGGACACAGGCAGCAAACAGGTGCTGGCCTTGCAATCGAGGGCCTTGAATGAGGTGGGCCGGCTTTGCTTGCCGGCACCCAATCGGAGGCAGAAAAACAAACGACAGCCAATCCGGGGGTGGCAGAGGCTGTACTGAGCCAAGGTTAGGCTCTGGTGGAAGGGAACAAGGGGCGGGCGGCCATCTTGGAGTATAATGGTAACTCGTGTACCTTAATGGAGAAGTATGTGGATAAGTGCTGGAAACAGCACAGGCAGCCGAAATTGCAGTAGGTTGCCTCTTCTTAGTTCCACACTTGGTGCTGCTATAATTGTTGGAGCTTCGTTGCTCGTATGCTGGAATCTGCAAAAGAGTATGCAGCCGGCATAATCTGAGGGAGTCGGGCGGCGGTGATCATCTAGGCTGGTGTAGGGTGCCCATATCTCCCACGTCCTGGTGGAGGAGCTCCTGCTCCTTGCCTGGAGTCGAGGTAATGGGGGGTGATGATGGGTTTAAAATAGAATTGCACACACCATTCCCAAAGGTCACGTTTCCACTGCTGGTAAAACTGTTAGACCCCCAATGTCCTTTGCACCTTCCATCCAATGAGGCAACTCACTAAAATCTTTGTGCTACACCTTAATGGGCTAAACCTAGGATTGTTCATGAGAACCAAGCAGAGTGTGAGGGTAGATCTTTTTCTTCGGCAGGAGCCTCACTCTGGAGCAGCCTCCCTGCCTCTACGACTCGAGCCGAATCTCCTTATGTTCTGGAAGCATCTCAAGACCTCCTCCTTCCCTCTCCTCCTCCCTTGCTAGCCTCCTCCTGCCGCTGTGACTGGTTGCCCGTGTCCCCTATTAGTCTTCGACCAGTGTTCCCACTCATCTCTTTTCCAACACTAGCAATCAGGCTCCTTTCCCTGACTAGCCTACTGATGCTGGTTCATCCGTGTCCTTACACTATTAACCCCTACTACTGGCACTTTCCCTCTAGGGCTCAATCTAGAACTTGCCCACCCCCTGGGCCCCATCCCTCCTGCACTTCTCTCTATTCCCTGTCTCCCTATCCCATCCCTCAGCCACGACCTGCCCCCTCCCCCAGCACTTCTTGTTACTGCACTTGCACAATCCGAATGTTATGAGGACTAGTAGGACCGTTATTGCTATTTTTCTCCTCTGCCCCCCTTGTTAGGCAGAAACCTGTGCAGTTCCCTCTGGGACCACTGCAAAAGATTTAGGACTACAGGTGTTTGGCAGTAAACCCACTTGGTAGCAGTCTGTACCACACAGATTCACTTGGTAGCTGTGGCTGAGCAGTCAGACCTCCCTCAAGAAGAGTTAGGCAGTATACAGAGTATTCACAATAGGTCAAGAGCACACAATAGAACAAGTAAACACTGACCAGGGATTGGTGTAAAAGAGATATAATTATTTATTTAAAACCACATCTAGAAAAACACACAGGCACTAATAGTAAGCAATTCAAAAACACGGTCACTAAAAGATATACACTCCCTTAAAAGAATATTAGACAAGTCTTCAGTAAAGCCCCACTTATTTTCAGACAGCGGTGAGCGCTTAACGTAGATGGCACTCTAAAAGTTTGTTTTAATAAGGGAGAGAAAAGCAGAAAAACGGATCCCAACACTTTTACAAGAACATAACAAGAGAGGAAGGCAAAGTAAAACCGTGAATTCAGAGTCAGTAGGCCGGATCCACTTTAAGGGGATCGAAACGAAATGTATCCAAGGTCACATGGTTGCAGTGCACAAAAGTCTTGTAATGATTCAAAAAGAAGTTGGACCAAAGAAAGGGACCAGTTAGAGGGTCAAGGTGGCCAGCCCAGTCCAGAACGTTAAGGAGTTATTATTACCTTGTTGCAATCTTTAGAAAGGGAGGCCTGGCGAACATGGTACCTTAAAGTGGTGAGAATGCTCCAGCGGGGGCAGTTGTTCCTGGCAGCGGATGCAAGTCGGTGCTTCGTCCGGGGGAAGAGAGGATCTCGTTGTGGAGGAAGAAAGGAGTCTGTTGCACTGCCAGGGAAGAAACCAGCCGCAGAGTTTCTCAGGTACAAGGAGCGGTCCGGTGATTCGCGGTTCAGTGGTGAGTGGCTATCCAGCTGCCAGGGTGCTTGGCACGGGCAGTTCGACCACAAACCGGGCTGGGGTGCGAAGAAAGAAAGGTAACCTGGTTGTGCACACCAGTCAGGGGAAGAAGCCTCTCCGGCCGGGAGATCTTCTCTGTCGTCGGGAAGTGGTGAGTCGGTTCCGCAGGGCTCCACCGGTGGTGTTGTTGTGGTCGGTCGGCTCAGCTTCTCCCTCGTCGGATTCTCAGGTCCTGTGGCGACTTCTGAAGTTCCAGTCCCCAAAGCCCTGCTTTTATGCAGAAAACCCCCATTCACTCAGCCTAGCTGTCACTCAAACATGCTAAGTGGTGAGCCGGCCGGCTCACCACTTGGGCCAATCACACAAGAGTGCGACTTGAGTTACCAAGGTAACCCAGTCCAGGGTGCCTAAACCCCTCCTACACCTCCTGTGGTACCCAGACAGAGTGGCACCACTTTTGGAGGCTTCTGTGGAGAGGCCCGCCAATAAGTGGAACAAAGGGCTCGACTTGGGTTGGATTCACAGAAGAGAACACAAATGCCATTTTAGAATCGAGTCTTGGCAAAAAATACCAACCGGAGAATTAATATTAATTAAATAACCCGGCGGTATGTTCGAGGCTATAAGAATTAAATAATTAAAGTTGGTAGCCTCGAACAATGGGAAAATCCCATAGGGAAATATTCGCGGTCGAATATAAAAAGTAGTTTCCACTGCCACCAGCCAAAACTCGATCAGGGGGGACGTGCCCCCTCGACTAACAGACCCCGGGGCAATCGAATTGCCCCGACCAGTACGTCCACAATATGATGGTTTGTACTGGTTTCTGTTCATAATTTGGGACTAGTAAAGCCAATGGTGACTTTACATGCCCTGGGAGACAGTAGTCAGTCCCAGGTTATGGAGTCTATGGTGGGGTGTCACTATCACACCACTGTGTTACTGCACGGAGGGTGCTGTGTAACACACATAGGAAAACACATGAGACCCTATGGAGTAAAGGACCCCATAGCCCATAAAACACATTACCAATCAAAGGAATACCATTAATCATGTCCAAGAGTGGGAGAAAAAGATTCTCACTCTTGGCAGGAGGAAAAGAACAAACTCCAGAAATCCAGCAAAGCTGCTGGCGGACTCACTAGGTTAGGAAATTCAGCCTAAAAGAGAGAATTCTCCCTAACACTCCTATTTTGTCTTGTGGCACCTGGAAACACTTTTGCTGTATATATATTTATTTATGTTTTCATTTGTATAGCGTGCACAAACCCTGGGGCATCTGGGCACTGGAAAGGATAACAAAATATACATGGTCACAGTCCAGGGACATGAATGGTAGGTACACAGGTGATACAGGTACAATGTAGGTTACAGGAGCACAGTAAAAAGCAGCACGGCAGAGTGAGTAGGATTAGTTAAACAGCCGCGTAGGATTGTTCTGCTCTTAGTGCATGTGGGAAGGGGTTTCATTGCTTGACTGCAATGACTGGGAAGCTGGATCCTCCTGCTGTGGTCCATTTGTACTTAGGTTGGGAAAGTCTGTGGGTGTGGGGAGTCCTGGTGGGCTGGTCCCGGTAGGATAGCTCAGCGGCAACGTGCTCAGCTTTGAAGCAAGACGACATGGAGCAACACAGGTCCAATACCCAGGTCCACGCTTAGGACCCACTGCATATTACGTGCATTATAAATTATAAATTACAATAGTGATTTTTTGTGATACGTAAGGCGGGGCAGTTTTGGAGATACACCTGTGAGTAATTGTAAGAGTCTTCAAGGCAATTATTTCTCTGTTTGGGAGCCAGTACACTGCTTTGCCCTCGACAGTGATGTGTTCTGTTTTAGGGATGTTTTGGGCACCTCGAAGGGTGTTATTTTGGAAATCTGGAATTTTTTTAAAAGTTGTTAGCTGAGGTTCCAGCAAAGAGAACATTACAGAAGTTCTATATTGTGTCAATAACTGCTCAGGTGATCGTTAGGCAGCTTTCTGTGGAGAGGAAGCGTCTAACAGCATTTAACAGTTTAGTTGAGTAGACCGCTGAGGAGGCTATGGCATTTACGTGCTGGGTTAGTGATAGTGTTGCATCCAGGTAAACTCCTAGGGCAATGACTGTAGGTCAGACTTTGATCAGGGAGCCATCAATGTTGAAGTCAGAATCAATTTTTTTAGCATGGACGAGGGCCCCACGAGGAGAAGTTCAGTCTTCTCTTCATTAAGACAAAGGCTGCGGGTTGTCATCCAGGCCTGATTGGTGGCATACGTGGAGTTAAAGGCAGCAGCATTGATGCCAGTGAGGGGGAGGAGGATCTGTGTATTTTTAAAATAGTTGGTATATATTATGCAGAGGGAGTCCAGGAGGTTGAAGTGTTGCTTCATAAAAAAGTTGTATAGTGTTGGTGAAACAGAGGATCCTTGAGGTACCCCACAGCTGATAGGGGAGGGTGCAACACTGGCATTTTCTGAGAAGACTTTCATAGTTCTACCTTCTAGGAAGGAAGCAATCCAGGAGGCTGCTTCTGGGGAGAAGAAGTCTGCAGAAGTTAAGTGTTGGCAAAGTATATTATGATCAGGTAGGTCAAATGCAGTGGAGAGGTCTATGAGGAGCAAAAGGGCATGTTTTCCCACATCCCTAGTGTTATCAATTTGGTTTTTCATGTCCAGGAGTGCTGATTACGTGCCATGACAACCGTCTCCGTGATAACCTGGGTATCACTGACCAGGCTCTGGCCTGGCTGACCTCTTTCCTCGACCCTCACAGGTACAGAACTTCCTATCTTCTATCTCCCTTTCCACCTGTGGTGTTCCCCAGGGGTCTAACCTCTCTCCCTCTCTCCCTGGCTTTTCAACCAATACCTGCCAACTCCCGCCTACTGCATTTCCATTTTCTGCTCTAATTTTCAGTGTTATGCTGATGACACCCAACTCATTTTCAGGTTTCTTTCAGCCACCTCCTCTCCTTTCCTCATCTAACATTGCCTAATCGCCATTCAAAATTTGTGCGCCGTCAATGATCTCTGTCTAAATGCGAACAAGACTGATATCCTCCTCATTGGTACACCTTCAACATCCTTTCCCCTCACCCTCTGGCCGGTCTCCCTTGGCCCTCCTCCTACACCTACCTGCGAGGCCAAAAACCTTGGGGTCATCATTGACTCCACACTTTCCTTCTCCTCACACATCTCTGACATCTCTAAAACGTCAAACCTCTTACTGCACATCCTCAGAGGTACTCTGCCTTTCCTCTCCTTCCCTCAGACGTTTACTGTCTCCCAAGCTCTGGTTATCTCTAGGTTGGACTACTCTAACAGCCTCTTTCTAAATTTACCTGCCTCTACTCTCTACCCTTTACAACGAATCCAGAACACGACTGCAAGACTTGTCCTTGGCCTCAAGCCCTGGGATCGTATCTCTCCAGGTCTGAAATCTCTTCATTTGCTCCCAGTGGATGCAAGGATTGAATTTAAAACCATCTGCATTGTCCACAAGGCTTTCTGGGGCCTGGGTCCAAAATACCTTCAACTATCCCTCCATAAATATCCCCCCTCTCGAGCCCTTCGCTCCTCTACTTCTAACTCCCTCAGGGTCAGTCATTTTTCAAAGAAACGAGCTAGTGGTAGATCTCTGTCTTTGGCTGGGGCCTCCATTTAGAACAGCCTCCCTGCCACCTTGAACCTTGAGGAGAACCATCTCTGGTTCCGGAAGCACCTCAAGACCTTCCTCTTTGCTTCTGCCTTTGTCCCGCTTCTCCCCTGCTGATTCTGTTTTCTCTTTTGGCACTGTTCAAGTGGCCACCCTCTGATTTTCTGGCCCAGGTACCTGCTCACTCTGCCACCCTCCTGGACTGCCTCCGGGCCACCCCTTGCACTGGGGTCTGTATCTGCACCCATACAGTCCCCCACCCATATCTCTTCTTTATCAGATGTACCCTATCTGTTTAACCTAGCACTTGCCACTTGCTGGCTACACCACCACCTTATTTATTTATTTAACTTATTTATTTATTCTGTTTTCACTGTTCCGCACTTTCCACCTCTCCCCCCTTCCATGCACTTTCCCCCTTTTCCCTTTCCCATGCACTTGCACACTCTTAAGGTCACTGGGCCTAGTAAGATTGTTGTTTTTGTTCTCCCCTGTTCCCCCTCCCTTTGCCTGGCCGCGCTCTGAAACACTTGTGTATGAGCGCGATATAAATAAAATATCATTTCATTTCATTTCATGACGTGGGCGGAAGACTGATTAGAAGCCTGATTGGCGGACTCCTAGGATGTGGTTATTTTCTAAGTAACGTTGGATTTGTTCATATGCAGCCCTGTCAAGAATCTTTTTATAGGGAGGGGATTGTGGTGATGGGCTGGTAGTTGTTAGGAATCGCTGGGTCAAGGGATTTTTTTTTAGGAGGGGAAGGACTCAGGCTTCTTTAAAGGCAAGCAGTAACTGTGCCCGTCATAAAGGAGGAGTTGATAAAGGTAGTGACGAAAGGAGCTAATGTTTCTGCACATTCTTTGATAAGCTTTTTAGAATGTGGAGGGTTCCCAGTTCAGTGATTTTACCAAAGCTGAATAGTGGAACTACTGGGGTATTGGGGCTGGGAGAGGCTTCCGTACACAGGTGGCAAGCCTTTAGGCTGGCTCGTTTGGCGAGGATTATGTTGTGGAGCATGTCCATTTTGTTCAGCATAGTGTTTTGTATGCTGGTGCACCAAGCTGGGTCCTGGGTAATGGTAGTGGCAGGGGGTGCTGGGTTTTCTCGTTCCCTATGTATTGAGAATAGTTATCTCTTGTCTGATTTGGTGTTCTGGAATTGAATGTGGAGGCTTTGGCTTGGATGATGGCTTGTTCGTATTGTTTATATAACACAATGAATTCCTGTTTTGTAGCCTCAGAGGGAGTTTTCTTCAATACGTTTCTGCAAGTCTTCTTTTGGTTCTGAGGTCTGAGAGGCCTTGAGTGTACCAAAAGTTGAGGTGAGCTACAGGTTTAGCTTTTTTGCAGTCAGTTAAGGTTTTGGTGTAGAAGTCGGCTAATCTCTGTGGATCGAGTTTGTCTAAACATTCTGGTTTGAGAGCATAGAGGAATCGTGAAAGGCTGCCTTTAGTTAGATTTTGGGCGCTGCGTGCTAGCGAGGCCGGTAGCATTTTGGTAGGGGGTTTAGGAAGTGGGTCGAGGGGGATGGTGAAGACAATGATGTGATGATCTGACCAAAGACAGGGAGAGTTGGAGTTGATGGATATATGGCAGTTAAGGTCGGCTAACCAGTCCGGAGAGCGATCTTTGATGTGTGTGGAGCTGCAGATAGGCTGTCTAAAACCAGAGGCAGTCAGGGTATTTGCTAGTGAGGTAGCATGTAGGTCGATGCGGTCATTGAGGCCTAGATTTAGTTTTCCTAGGAGAACTATTTTGGATGCAGGCTTTCACTTATCTCCTAGTATATGAAGTAGGTTTTCTTCAAAGGACAGTGTGGGATCAAGTGGGTGATATATGAGGTGGATGGAGATGGTGTTGATTGGGGAGATGGTGAGTTGGAGTGATAGGATATCACAGTTTTCAATGAAAGAGGAGCTGAGTTGCCTGAGGTGAAGGAGATCTCTAGAAATAAGGGCCGCTCCACCACCTTTGGAGAGCAGTCTGTCCCTCCTAAAAATAGTGTAGCCTGATAGGATGGCTAGGGAGAAGGCTGTGCTGGATGCTGCATGTAGCCAGGTTTCCATGATGGCTAATCCAGCAAGCATATTGGTAGTTAGGCAATCATGTATATCCAAGGCTTAGGCTGGGAGTGAGCAGGCGTTGACCAAAGCTAGGTTAAGGGGAGGATTTAGGGGGTCTTACTTTGATGTTGGGGTGCCGTAGGAACAGAACTGGTCTGGGTTTGGGCCAGCAAAAGATTGAGTGTCACGTGAGGTAGTTGGTCAGAGGGCATGTTGATGCTGGTGTTAGTAGGGGAGCTGACAATCCCGGTAGTAGTGTTCTGTTCAATAAGCGGGACATCAGGAGAATGAGGTGTTGCAACATGGGCATTCACAGATATATTCCTAACACACGTGGTGGCAGCATGGGCATTCACAGGTACAGTCCTAACACAAGGGATGACAGCATGGGCATTCACAAGTACATTCCAAACACAAGTGGTGGCAGCATGGGCAGTCAAAGCTACATTCCTAACACAAGTGGTGGCAGCATGGCCAGTCACAGGTACATTCCAGACACAAGTGTTGGCAGCATGGGCATTCACAGGTATATTCCTAACACAAATGCCGGAGGCAAGGGCAGTCACAGATACATTGCTAAAACAAGTGGTGGCAGCATGAGTACTCACAGGCACATTTATATCACATGCAATGGCAGCAAAGGCAGCTACAGGTACATATGTATTAAGAATAGTAGCAATCACGGGTGCCCTTGAGTTCTGGTACATTTGTTGGCAACAGGGAAGGATTTTCTAGGTGTGGTAGTAAAGGTGGTGTTTTTTACAAGGTTCTTGTGGCCCATTATTCTCTGCGATTGGGGAGGAGATGTTTGCTTAATGCAAGCTGCAATAGAGGACAGTGGATGGGCGAGGTGATGAACTGTTGCATCTGAGGATGACCAGTGAGATACTGATATTGCAAAAGTTGTGATAGTGGTGCGGTGATTGCGTGTTGTGTAGAGCAAGGTCTTGTATTTTGAGCAAGTTCTTGGAGTGATGGGGGGAAAGGCTAGAGAAAGCCTCACATGTTGCAGCAGCTTACGATGCTGATAGAGCTGCAGGTGTTGATGTGAGAAGGCAAAGCTCCTTGGCAGTGTGTCTGGTACATGCTTAGGTTTGTGTGGCCCTGGGTATATCGCGTAAGGTGATACACATGTCAGGGAGCATATTGCGGCAAATTGAAGGATGCAAGGAAGATGCTAGTCAGTGATAGGGGGATGTGACGGGCTGCACAGAGGCAGATCACAGGTGCAGGCTCATGCTGCAATCTTACTAAAGTATTTGTAGATGTGAGCAAGGCCTTACCTTCAACATAAATCTTGCGTAGGTGGATGGTCAGTGGCACATGTGGCATCTCCGGAGAAGCGTATCGGGATCGGCCGTCCCGGCGGAGACCGGCTGAGACAACACTGGTCTTACATGCCCGCCTTAAATGCAGACTGACTGCGCCTCACAGTTGGGGGCTACTTCCTTCATTTGATGTTGGGGCATCCAATCAGGCTGCAGGCTCGACAGAGTCAGGTTGTTATGATACTGCTGTTCGATTCCGGCGCCAGCCATCTAATGCTTCTTTGGCACAGCACTGTGCTGAAAGGGGAGTGTATGCAGTGGGGGGCAAAAGTGCCCTGGAGTGGTCTTCTCTCCCTGGAGACCAGCTGAGACTACAAATGGTGCATGCAAAAGTTTAATGAAAAATAAAATAAAAATAAAACCAGGTAGCATTTCTTTTGGGTGGGCATGGCTATGATAATATGAGGAACTACTGGATATGAGCCACATCCACAAGAACAGTAGGGAATCCTGTGAGCTGATCAGCATTGATGCCAAAAGGATTTTGATCAAATGGGATGGCTTTGGGGAAGTTCGGCTTTGGCTCAGTTTTCTTGAAATTATTAAAGATCTGTATGCTAGACCTACGGCCCAGCTGACAACAGAGCCATTATAAGGTGACTGACACTACAGAGGGGCACATATCAGGGTTGCTCCTAATGCCCTGGCCTGTTCAACTTGGCTATTAAGCCCTTGGCTGTAACAATATGTGTAGGTGAGGGCATTGTTGGTTTGGAATTTAAAATCTATATGTCCAAAATCCTCATCTATGCTGGTGACCTGTTGGTTATGTTCTCTCATCCATATACTTCCTCTGCAGCCCCGTTCAAGTTGCTGAGACTATTTGTCAAGATCTCATAATTTAAAGAAAATATCAGGGATCTTCATGATCTCTCTCACTTCAGATATTTGAACCTCAGCTTGGGAGGAGGCGCTTACTTATCTTGACATTTGAATTTAATGGGACACTGAAGGGATCCAGCAGAAAAATATCAAGTTGGTGTTGGACAAATGTGAGGAAGATTGTAAAATGTGGAATAATTGGAGTCTGTAACGTGTATAAGTCATGTAAGTTGCCACCCTTTCTGAACTTTCTCTGGGAAACGAAAGTCAGTTTCCAAATGTACTGTGAAACTGTTGCCACCATGTGGTCTTGCAGATTATTGTAGGTTCTGTGGCATTGTTCTTCTTGAGGTGTGATATCTTTTAAAATATTTTTGTAGTAAGGATAGCAGATCCTCTGGAAACTAAATGGCTCATGACCTGCATAACTGTGCTGCATACATTTTCAAACATTTTTTCTACCACACCATCAGTGTTGGACACACATTAAGAATTCACTGGCTTCTTCAAGGCAAACTCTAAGTATGTAAATTTAGTCAAACACATTAGTCATATCTTGTCTGATCTAATTCCCTGGAGCAGCGCCCCTCATGCACATAATTTGCAACAAAATTGTGCATTTCTTTATATAACATAGCTTTCACGTTTAAGGGGGAAACTGTGAAAGTGTTGAACCTTCCTTTGGCATTCTCCATTGTATTGGTTTGCCCTGAATCTGCAGCTCTTCAAGATGGTTGACTCCTCATAGGGCTGTGGGGCCATCAACTGCCTTCAAGCTCTCCCCACTGTGATTGGCTGCCCCTCTCTACATCACCCAATCAGAGGTGCCGGCAGGCGGAAGCTGGCCCCTCTACGAAGGCCCACATCTAAGGCCCTGTCTGAGCCTGTCCAGGCTGAGGAGGGCCTTGAGGGCCTTTCTACACTCCACAAACTATGACTCATCTTCCAAACTAGTTACTGCTACCCCATGTTTCTGGTTCCTTGGATTTCTATGCTCCCTGCAGATTTGCAAGTGAGTGACAGCTGAACTCTTCCATTGCCTCCTCCACTAATCTTAATTTAGCTGTGTTTACGTTTACACCTGTGCACCTCTTTCATTGCACTTATGCCTCCTTTTTGAAAAAACATATTTAGCTGTGTGTACTTTTACATCTGTGCACCTCATGCATTGAACTTGTGCCTCCTTTTTATAAAAAAAATGAATTTAGCTTTGTGTACTTTTACATCTGTGCACCTCTTGACTCTTGAAATTCGATTTCCTTTCTGGATTGCATTTATGCCCTGTGACTACCTCTACTATGCCTCCAGGTGAGTTTAACTAGAATTGTGCTGTGCAGCCACTCTTCTTCATTCCTCGACTAACATCTGCTGCCTCTATGGCTCTCTTCATCTCACCCATCTTCTCTAACTGCTGCACTATCACCTATCACCCCTCTCTCACGACGTCTGGCAAGAAAAAACACAAAAAGATATCTTGAGTGCAAACCCTGGCCTTCCAATCGCAGGCACCAATGTCAGCACTTCCCCCAGAGAGGTCTTCACTGATATCCTCTTCTCTGTCCCCTCTCCATATCTATGGACCCCCCATCTCATCTCTACTTTCGCTTCCACATCCTCTCCCATTAATGGTGGCACCAAGTGGGAATTCCTCTTGACCGGATTCTCACTTCACGTTGCGTTGTTAATGTCTATCACACAGACACTATACTGGTTCAGGGTCCTCAATGCAACCTCCTTCTCTTTGAACATATCCTGCCATCTCTCATTAACTTCCTTTATTCTCCTGCACCTCCCTCTACTACCCTCTCTATCCCTCCTCCTCTGTCTGGTGTACCACGCCACTGTACCCCTCCTCAGAAAACCATCAAAGCCAGTGACCTCCTCCATCTGGCGACTCTTAACGCCTGCTCAGCCAACAGACACTATAGTGACATCTGCCTCATTCTTAAAGACATTGATCTCGACATTCTCGCTCTTACAGAGACATGGTTCTATGCCACCTCAGTCGCTGCTTTTGACTCCCTCCTCCCTGACAGCTTCAAGATCATCTCAAAGCATTGACCTCACCCCACTGACGGTGGGGTTGCCTTAATCTTCCCTGAGTCGGTTCCTGCTTCCATCCTACCCACCCAGCTCTACTCTTCATTTGAGAGCCTGGTATGCAGGTTGGTCATCTCTCCCATCTCCACCCTCACCATTGCTACCATTTACCGGCCTCCAGGTGCCACCACCCTGTTCCTCTCAGAATGGGCTGATTTCTACTTTCATCCACCTTCAACTCCTATTGGGTGATTTCAGCATCCAACTGGACTCCACTGGCTCAGCATCCACTCTCTTCATCAATGTCTTCTGCTCTCTATCCCTCTCAATTCTCCCTTCTGGCCCAACCTACTTGTCTGGAAACACTCTGGATGCCCTCATACACTCCAACCTCTCTCTCTCCTCAACCTCCTTTTCCAAGTAGATTTGGGGGCAGATATCTTTCTTCGGCTGGGGCCTCCCTCTGGAATAACCTCCCTGCCTCTCTCAAACTTGATCAGAAACGTCTCCATATCCAAAAGCAACTCAAGACCTTCCTCTTTGCTTCTGCTTTCTCTCTTCCTCTCCACTGCTGATGACCCACCTGTTCCACGCACTGGTCACCTGGCCAAAGTATGAACTTAGCCCCAGGTCCCTGCCTGTCCACTTGCACCTCACACTGCCTCTTGGCTCCCTTAGCACTTGTGCTCTGTATCTGTAACCCTACAGTCCCCTCTCCCTGTATTTATGAGCCACTCGTTGGCTGCACTTTCTGATTACCTGCACTGAGCCACCCGCTGGCTGCACTTTTGATTACCTGCACTTCTCCACCCCCCTTGTGCACTTCTGCCCTAGAAACATTTGCATACAGGTGCATTATAAATGCCATATCATATCATATCTCCCTCGCACTCGTCACCCCTCTCTCCTGGTCAGACCATTCTCTCCTCTCCTCCCATCTGAGTCCCTTTGGCCCTCTCAAAGCTCCCCCAAAACCCCTGCCAACTATGTTCACTAACATCTGCCAAAGATGGATGTCATCTGCTGCCTTCGCTTCAACCTTCATCCCCCATCATCCCCCTTCCTCAGACTCTACCTCTGACTCTGCTCTCAATAACCTCCACTTGTCCATAACCAATACTCTTGACATTCTTGACCCTGTCATGAGGTTCCACCTGAAACCTGCCTCTAAGCCTAACACCTGGCATGACTCTGAACTTGAGGCCCTTAAACAAAAGTGCAGGGTGGTGGAACGGAAGTGGCAAACCTCAGGCTCATCCTGCCACCTGCTCCAGACTCGACATCCATGCCAAGAAAAGCGTCCGCATACAGGCACAGGTTTACGGTGCTTCCAACAACACGGATGAATGGTTCAAGATCTGCAGGGAACTAGACACCCTTCTGCAGTCTCCTCCCCTTCTCCTTCCCAAGCACTCTGCAATGCACTGGCCACATACTATGCCACCAAAACTAAGAACATCCTGAACACCCTTGTTATTCACCCTGCCAACCCATCCCACACTCTCTTGCTTCCCTTGGCCCCTCATCCTCCTCCATCCTCCCTCTCCTCCTATTCACCTCTCACACCTGAACAAGTTACCAGAGTTGTCTGCTCCATGAAGGTCTCTTCTAAACAGTTTTCCGCTTGCTCATCCTGAACCATCAAGGATAACATTGGCTCTCTTGCCCCCACACTCGCTGATTTCTGCAATCATTCCTTTGCCACTAGATCATTCCTTTCCTCCCTTAAGCAACTCAGGGGAAGAGGTGAAGCGGTGAACAAGGATGAGCAGGAAACAAATTAACCAGTTACAAAACAAAGAGAGCAAAACATTGATCACAAAAAAACCTGCAACGTAACAAGAGGGAAGACAAACAAATACATCAACAGACAACCTACCGGACCTAAAGGGAACATTGGAAGACAAAGAGTAGACATTCAACTGAGAGAGACTCGACAAGCTGATGATCAGCGAGTGGAGACCTACCTAACACCGCCACAGAGGATTAAAACACAGCAAAAGAACAGGAGCCTGTCGACCAATTCTAAGAGGTTGAGGGATGGACACCATTCCCCTCGTAATGATCAGAACAACAGAGGGTATGATGAGAACAAAGACAAAAACCCCAACCAACCAGAGGGTTTGCTCCTAGAAAGAATGTTATACTATTACGACGGTTTGATTGTTAATAGATCAAATGTGGTAAGACTATTAAACCACATTCCGGCATTGAGACTAATAACCTCCAAAGACATCGCTATAGTGGAATTTTTTGAAGAGGAGCAATAACCAACAATAAGAGCAACTTGCAGACTAGAAGAAAAAACAAGAGAACTCCAGGCCAAATACAAAATATCAGAAATACAAACAAAGATCTTGAAGGCGAGGGTGTAAAATGGAAGTGGCTAGCCAACCTGGTAGCAGAAAAAACGTGAAATCGATAATGTTTAAGCGATACTGTAGGGGGATCATGGACCCTAGTTAGCTGGAACACAAGAGGGTTTGGCCACTTGTTTAGAAAAGGCAAATTGCAAAAAATTAAGGTAAACATATTGTGTCTTCAGGAAACATGGCTCTCTGAAGCCACAATCCTGGAAGGATACAAAGTGTTTTAAAACCCGGAGCAAAAAGGTCAGAAGGGAAGACCAAAATCAGGCCTTTTGGTGCGATCAAGAACGACCCAAAATGGGTTGTGCTTTATACCCAAAACCCAACTCCATATATTCAGCTATTGACAGTAAACCTGGACCAAATACCAGATAATAGCCAGCGAGTATTGATAATACTGAACATCTACTGGAACCCAGTAATACCTTTAAACACCACACTTCCAGAAGACATAGTAGCCCTGATAGACACTCAAAGGGAACAGGGCATGATCAACTTTTTATAACAGTAGGTGACTTAAACTGCTCCTGCTTCAACTCCATAAATCAGCCAGTAGACCAAGACATGGTAGAAACAACAACTAAGTTAAAACGAGGTACCCATTGGAGGAATGCAATTCAATCAAGGGATTGTGTAATCCTAAATGGCATTACACAAGGGGATGTCCCCGTTAGAGCAACCTGGAAAGGGTCATACTGAACAGACATCTTGGATTATATATGTATTTCGTCGAACATGTCACACATAATCGAAACCTTAGAAGGGATTGACACAACAGCCAGAGACCACAATATCTTGAAAATCAAACGTAAATGCATTGCTAACAACAAAAGATTCACCTATGTAAACTCGCTCTCAGTATCAGTCAATGCAGGTGGAACTGCATTAAGAAGAAAACTGGAGAGACTCCCCAGGTTAAATGTAAATTTAAATAAATTGATTAAGCAAGGCACATGGAAGACAAACTCAATACTATTGACTATCTGCTGTTATTGAAAGAGTTTAAGATGGTGAAAAAAAAAGGTGATAACAAACCAACACTCTTGAAGAGACATGTGTATGATAAACTGATAAGAAAGCGGAAAAGAATCCTCAAAAAAAGTATTAAGAGGCTAAGTAAGAGTACAAATTAAGATATTATGATTGAAATCCACAAACAGAAACAAAATACCATAACGGGCTACGGCCACATAAAAAACAATGTTAAATCAAGATTCAAGGCATATGTTGGAAAAAATCAAAAACAGGAATACATCAGGAATTTGGCTAGCCATTAATGAAATAAATGTCCCACAGGACACCTTGAGGTCAAACCCCATTTCAACCGACGCATGGTGTGAATTCTATACACAACTAAAACAAAATTCCTGCTCAAGGAAAACAGTAACGGTACATACTACTGTACAACTAATTATAGATATTTCAACCATCGAAGTTTTAATCAAGAAACTTAAAAACTCTAGAGCTCCAGGAACGGACCGTTTCACAAATACCATACTAAAGGAGAACCCACTGGCCTGTGCAACATTTTTAAATCATCTGATTAAACATATAATATCAGTAACTAAGGTGCCAACCTCCTGGAGAGATGCAATCATTGTCCCAATTTTTAAAAAGGGGCTTAGGATGGACCCCAACAATTACCGTCCTATAGCCCTTCTTAACGTGTTGGGCAAGATATACGTGGGAATCCTACTCAAAGCCTTGACCACATGGAGTGTTTCAGAGGGGAGAAGAGACCCCTGGCAGTCAGATTTTGTGAACAGGAGAGGGGCTTCACTTAACATTTTTTTGATAAAATTAATTAAGGCAAGAATTGGGAGAACCAAAGACAAGAAAGTATTTGTCGCCTTTGTTGACCTATAAAAGGCATTTGACACTGTTAGTCAAGAAAAATTATGGGGCACGTTATCAAAATGGCACTGCCCACGGACAGTCCTGGAGAACATCAAAGATGTATACACCAACACGACCCTTCGAGTAAGACTGGAAAAAACAGGTTTAACATCCAACCAGATATGTACTAGTATGGGTCTGAAACAAGGATGCCCCGTAGCGCCAGAACTGTACAACCTTTATGTATCGGACATCGATGAAGCATTTGAACAAATGCGAGCATTTCTTCCGAAATTGGGCGAAACACCGATTAGGAGGCTCCTGTATGCAGACGACATAGTCCTAAAGGACCAAATGCCAATAGGACTGCAGCATCAGCTAGAAGCATTACAGACATACGTTGATGCTAACGATCTATCGATTAACCCCGACAAATCACGTATACTCAGTTTGTCAACATCCAACAACAACAAGAAAAACACAAGTTTGACTGGGTTTTGAAAGGAAAGAAAATTCTGGAGGTAAACTCCATCACGTATTAAGGGGTCTGCATAAACAACAATAAATGTGATGCACCATGAGTCGCCCTACTGAAAAGGAAAGCAAAAAACCTGGCCACCCAAGAGAAGATTCTTCTACAGAGACACTGTTGATTTACCCTAATCCCACTGATAAAGTTTTATCGAATGAAAGTAACCCCAATGCTAATTTACGGAGCAGAAACATCCTTTGATCTGTCAGACAAAAACTACATACTCTAGAGGGAATATTTTGGTTGACACTGCAATTCAAGGGTTTAAGTGACAAGCAAAATGTTTGTTTGGGTGAGATTGCGAAATTTCTGTTTGGTTGCATGTCTTCATCGAAGGGGAAAAAATACCCATCAACTTGGCCCTCGTCAGATTGTTAATAATGATCTTTAAGAAAATTGAAGATTTGTCAGACATGAAGAGACCAGAAGAGAAAGGAAATGAATACACTCGGAATTAAACCTACAAAAGGGGTGGAAAAAAAAGGAAAAGAAAAGGGAGAAAAAAAACTGTTTTAGAAACATTGGGCCTCATTACAACCTTGGTGCTAAGTGCACCAACTTTACCACCATGGTGTAAACTCCATTTACACCATGGTGGATGGCGGATTTACCGCCCCATTCCAAGGTGAGTGGGGCGGTAAATCCCCATTTCCCATTTTCCCTTCCCCATTCCCATTTTTGGCCCATAGGGCATAATGGGAGTGGGGAAGGCGCTAATTACGCCGCCGTAAATTACGGCGGCGTAATTAGCACCATGGAAGGTTAGCGCCATGGATTTTAACGCCTGCTAAAAGCAGGCGTTAAAATCAGAATCAGGCGTTAAGGGTTAACGGTGGCGTTAACCCTTAACGCCTGAGTTGTAATGAGGCCCATTGTAAGAAAACCAGTGAACTATATTTCTTTTTTTTAGACTTTTGTTTTTAATTATATGAATGTTATTCTGTAATGGCTTATGGTTTTCAATTGTGAAACCATAAGATGCCAATAAAAAAAATTCAAATGTCCACTTCCGTTGGGGTCTTGATAAACTGCTTAGAATATTCCATCGAAATCCATAAATCCAATCAAAAGGTATTAGCCTTCCTCGGCCTCTGGGCTATAAAGAGCACCAAGGCCGATATAAAGGTTTTAAGGAGCAGGGGAAATGTAAGTCAACACTTAATACCCATGTTGTTTCTCATTTGGTCCTAATCTGCCTAGCAGTGTTCGCATTATGGCTGATCAAAAACTGCACTTTTTCTTTATGGCAAAATGAATGGGCTGAAAACTGTGAAACTGTGGTGTTTTGTTTTCTTAATACCTTTTTCATTTTACATTTTGTTCCAAAAAGGTGCAGTTGGGGGTGTGGGAAGTGCTTGACAAATTTTTTTGAACATTTCATCCAAATCCATTCAGCAATTCAACAGTCACATTTTTGGAATATATATCTGCTTTTTTATTTTCGGAAAATGTTGTCTGCCTCTCTGCTGCAAAACACAAAGGGAGATATCACTATAATTTTGAGAGAAGGGAACACCCCCTTGTCGGTCACATATTTAAAAAAGTAATTATTACAGTATCCTCAGATGCTCCCCCGGGAATCGAGTCTACACTCTGTTCCCAAGTTGTTTCGTACCTGGTGCGTCCAGAGGTTTTTGCTGTGCGATGGAGCAACCATTTGACTTTTTCCTCTAGGGGAAATGGAGTAGGGACTAGGCCGACACTGTGTTTTTTTTTTTCTTAATAACTTCTTTATTGTTTAACGGATCTTTCCCAACATGACTACAATTTTGTTTGCAAAATTTAATCTAAATTTGTCATACAAATAAAAAGTCAACAGTTATTAGCAATTCATTTTTTCGGGTTTCCTATGTTACTTGACACTCAAGTTAACTATAGTGCGATGACCGCGGCACAATAATGAAGTTTAAGGCTACTTAAGCAATTCAAAGAGGTGCCCTGCTTGAAAACAACGATGTGGACAGTTTTGTGAAAGAAATTATTAGAGGACATGTTGCATATGTCTGTGTTATGTTATGTTAAAGGATTTTTATACCACACCGTATCACCACTTGCGTGGTCCCCTGGCGCTCTGCCACAACTGTAAAGCAAGATTGTTGGGTATTGGTGTAAGTTAGTAGGACTGAGTGGGAAATAACAGAAAGATAGCTGTGCTGTTGGCAGCCTCAGTTTGGTTTACACCGTTCGATGAGCGTAGGTCTGAATTTTCTGTTGGTAGCCATCATGCTGTTGTGCGAGGCTATGTGTGATGTGTTTCGTTGCTGTGGTTTAGTGATGTGTGTGCAGTTTGTTGTACTGTAGATGTATGGTTGTGTTTAGGTTAGATTTTGAGAGGTGTTTTAGCCACCTGTGGCACAAAATCCTGTCAGTGTCATACATTGTGGTGTGCTACAAATCCCACTCCTATTTTCTGTGCAGAGGTGTGGGTCATTTACAGGGTTATTTAGTGTTGAGACCTTCTCCAAATCAGTTATTGACAGCTCTAGCTACTAAAAGATATCCTGCTGATTCATCAACAAAGTATAAAAACTATTTTATTATGTATCAAAACACAACTTAAAAAAATGTGTAGTAGTCAACATTAATATTCGTTAATCTGGTAAGGTACAACTATTTGCATTGGTGAAATAGGAATTATACAAACACTGGGTTGTTTTTTTTTCAAAACATAGTGAAAGTAGTAAACACAGTATCTACAAACACACTGGTCACTTTGATGTTATGTACTCTCTTGGTATTTACACCTGTGTATTAATCCACAAGTCACAATCTCACCATGTTTCTGTTCTAGTATACTCAATGTGGAACATTCTTCAGGAGAATTCATCTATTCACCTAGTTCGCTTCCTATTCTGGGTGCCCGGCTGGAGTGTATCTGTTAAAATATTCTTAGCCTGTCAATATAAAACATGAAAGAGTAAGCTATTAAGGCTTGAATTCTATTTTGGTTCTGAACACTGAACCTGTGACCGAAATTGATTACCTTGGCTGGCTCAATGCTGGGCGTACAACTTAGGTTTTTTGTTGTAGGAGGACTGCTTCATGGTCCTGTAGTTCCTGTGAAGGGGCCCCTGAGGGACCCTTGAATGTGGAAACGAGGCAAAGTCACCATACACGAATAGATACGCCAAACACGAGGTTCCGTTTCCAAAATCTAGGGTTTATTGCAATACAAAATAGTCCCAATTGGCCAAGTGGCCTCACACCCTGCGACATGTGTCTAAACAGACCTCAGGGGACGCAAGCAAGCAAGCGACATACATCAATTACATATATACAAAAAGAGCACCTTACAATCAGCAATGACACAGTATGACACATTTGATGCCGCCCCCAATTCATTTCCCTTTGAATTAGAGGCGATGATTGACCAGTGTGACAAATATGACACCTTAGACCACCATATTTAGTAACAGGTTGCAATCTCCAGTTTTACAGACATCATTCTTTGTTTGCGAGAACACAGCGTTTCTGTTTCTCATAGGCAAGCTGTGTGTAGGAGACTGGCGCATACCAGGCCTCCCAATCTCTAAGTTTCGATTCTCGCTCTGGAGGTTAGCCCGCTCTCCAGGGCCTCACTGGAATTATTAAGGGGGGCCGTAAAGAACATAATTCAACTCTTTAAATGCTAGTTTCGTACGCTATTCTTTCAAGAGACTGGCTGGCATTCATGTACTGGTTAAATGCCTTGCTCCCTGTCTTCAAGGATATATGAGGGAGGGAATCGGCATTTCTGTCTGGCTCTCCAGTGTAATGTTTCAACATGTTTTCGTAGCCTTGGACCATTGAAGCGAAATAATATCTACAGCAAAGCAGTTTTGCATGAGGCAAAGAGGCAACGTTAAAGAGAACAGAGAGAAAACAAAATGGCAATTCTAGTCATCTTAAAATGGCCACACTCTAGCTGGGCCAATAGCTATGTAATAACTAATGAGCATGTATTCTTAACTCTTTAACTGAGGCGGTTGGTCCTCATGCATTTCCTTCCACTCTACATTTTCTAGACTGACACCCGTTACAAAAAGAACAGGAAAAAAAGCATACAAAATTGCCCTTTAGTCGCTTTTCTAGTGCTGTCCTTCTCTACCATGCCATGGCCGGAGTGTCATAAAACATGTATAGCAAAACACCCACCTACTGTGTGGCCGTAGACCTCTGGAGGGTGGGTCTCTATCCCCCAAATTTTGATTTATTAGTCTTATGATGCTGTAGAGTGGGCAGAGGGTATATTTCCTTTGGTTCTGTATATGGGATCCGTGTTAGAAGATATTGGATAGGATTTAGTTGGGTGTATGACCTGTTGATGGCTATGCGTAAATCTGGTATTGTAAAAATAATTATTTCTGCAAACGATCAGTGGTCCCTTTGTTACCATAATTGTGTTGTAGGGCTTTTAGCAGCAGGATACCTTTTAGTAGCTAGATCTGTCAATAATTGATCTCTATCTCAATGTTAATTAGTGAATCTCTCCCCGGAAAGAGATAGAGATTGCACTTTAATATCAGCTTGAATAGTGCTTACTGGGATTCCTTTCATATCATGAATAAGATACCTTCTCCAACCCACGTGTGAAGATACAAAAAGGATCTTTTAGAATATTTGGGCCGGATTGTCATTGAAAATCTGCCTGGATCATCTAGAGGGGTACCTGCCCAAAGATATATAGAGCAGAGAGATCTTGATATTCAATTAGAAATGAGTGAAGATGTTGAGGCTACAAGATGACCTGTTAGTGGAAATGTTTCCACAAATGTATTCTGAGGAATTGCAAAATGTCCTTAAGAATGATGTTACCACAGCCACGCTGGGAAAATATTTCTTAACTTCACTTAGGAAGTACAGCCTGTGTTGGAATGTTTTTTTGAGAAACATATCATTGAATGAGTAAATGTGGCACTGTATATAGCCCCAATAGCAGTGACTCCTAGGGACAATGAGAAAAAAGAGTATACATAGATGTGTGTGAGGGAGCATAATATTAACATCAGGTGGAAATGGTCCAAATACCACACATCGTAGAATAGATCTGTACCATGGAAGTAGCTATGCATTGGATTTATGTGCATGACACTATCAAATGCTGATGCACGCAAAATCAATAAATGTACCTTGCACCATAACAGAATATGGTATCTTCTGCTACAAGACGATGTCATTTAGTTTCCCTCAGCTTTGGGGTATTTAAATACTTCATACAAAGTGTCTTTATAGGTCACAAGGGCTGAACATGTTCAAGGACATCTTGGCTTCTAGATGGGATATGCAAGAACTTAACAGCAGGTTGATGAAAGTATACACCAGACTATCAGCAAATTGAGTGGTCAAGGCTCTACAGAGGTAACATAACAAACCCCTATGCAAGGATCTCCCAGGACCTGTCACAGACACCATAATGTATTTCTACGTCTTCCAATATTCCATTGACTTAGATTACCACCTGAAAGAAGCTTTCCCTGCCATGTCATCATAATGTAAAGAGTCTGCTGGCATATCACATGCATTTATGGTCCAGGGTTGGAAGAGTTCTGGTTTATTCCAAGACATTGGGCCTCATTATGAGGTGGGCGGTAAGGGTTAACAGGCACCGGTAAGGAGACCGGTACCGGTAAACCCTTACCGCCCTATTCTGAGGTCCCTTAGCGGCTCCCGCTATGGGCACCCGTTATTAGCTCCATCCCCATTCCCATTGAGCCCTATGGGGACTCGAATGGGAATGGAGAATGGTTCACGGAATGGGGATTTACTTGGTCCTCCAAGGTTGGAATGACCCGGTAAGTCCCTATTTCGAGAACCCGGACCCAGAATGCGGTAAGGGGGTAGCCATGGTGCTAATAGCACCATGGCTACCTCCTACCTTTTAATGAAGTCCATTGTCCCGGGAGGATAGCTCAGTGGCAACGTATTCGCCTTGAAAGCAAGACGACACAAAGCAACACAGGTTCGATCCCCGGGTCCGTGCTTAGTAACCTCTGGGTATTTAAGCGTGTTATAAATATGCAACTAAGACAAAAAATAATAATAATTATGCAACTAAAAAACAAAAACAATTCCTGTAACAGCACCTCGATGCCTGTGGGCTGTGTGAGCGCTTTAAAAATGCAAATAAATAAAATTACACAGACCCATGCAAGCCACTTTCTGCTCTTGTGGTACCTTTGGCACCTGTTTGATGGGCTAGGCAATATGACCTGGAATGCATTGTCATGCGATTCTCCCCACACGAGCCACCTGAGCATAGCTCCGAAGGTATTATAACCCAGGCATTAACAGTGGAAATTAGACATAGGCTCCCTGAGTACCAGATACAAGGTCCAGAATGTCTGACTTAATGAGCCCACATAAAATAGCACGGTTTTTCATCATCTTACAGAACCAAATCGACACTCACATCCTCACATTAGACTGCAAAACTCGCTGAAAAACTGAGCATCAATACAACCCCAATCCACAAAACCCCATTAATATCCCACTCATTGCCACCCATCAAATATTCACACAACCCCATTCCCATTAGCAAACACTCTGCAGTCCAGGGGGTTCCAACACCTCCCCTTTCAACTGAATATATATCAAATGATAGGTAGGTCAAATAGTTCACTCTCCTGTCTATCATTGTAGAAATCAGGATTAGATTGCCTTTATTAAAAGTAAACAGTACATTAGACACTGCACATACTTGGTTTGGGGTGGCACGGGAAATGAAGGGTGCTTTGATATTACACACACTCCATAAGTGCACAAGGATATATTATGAATAATGTGTTTACAAAATGAAAATGCTTAAATAAATGATGAATACAGCTCCCTGATAAGAAGGAAAGCACAGTTCCAGATAAATATGTATTCCTTTCAAATGAATACTCAAATGTAAAATGGTTCCCAGTCCTAGGCCAGGTGGAGGGCACTATGACCCATTCCAAGGGTTTTCAGATAAGCAATAGGGACTGACACACCTACAGACAGTTTTTGGCAACATCTTGTAGTGAGATAATGAAGTTTGTTGGGTTAAAAATTGAATTGGCATAGAAATCAGACAAAATAAGATGAGGTTAGGCAATTAATAGAAGCTTAGATACATGTATCTATGTTCTTATGGAGAAGGGTACAAAGTATATCATACAAACTAATTTGAAAGCACAGCTGTATTATTTTTTCCCCATAAAATGAGAGGATATATATTCTCCAACAGTGTTAAGCACCAAAAATAAAATTTGGCATAACCTCAGTAAATAGATATGGTTCAGACATTGATTTGAGAGGAATGTCCTTGGCAGGAGTTGAGCACTTTCATAGTTGTGTCCAGGCAAGTCTAAAATAGGCATATTCATTTCATGTGTCAGAGAAAAATGTGGATGCCAGTTATGCAAAGGTTTAATTGTTGTACATGTATGATAAGTTATCCAATGGTAATGAAGAGATGTTTGCCATTTGACTAACTTGGCCTATCAAAAGCATACCCTGTACAAGGTGCTAATTTGCATACAATTGGTGCGTAATCTTGAAAAATCCATGAAGTTAGGTTGGATCCTGCCATGTATTTGAGTGTGTTTTGATGAATAAACACGTTGAGCTCCCAGGCATCTGTTTTGTCCTGTTTCTGCCTAAGAGATGAGAGCATTAGAATCCATGGATGTCTGATGGGTGTCGAGGGTGAAGAGGACCCTCTATACATGATGGCCCCAGAGGAGCCCGTATACAGTGTAATGCCCACATAAGTAGTTGTAAAATAAATGGATTCCTATGGAAACCACCTCAGATTTGTAGCTTGTTAAAACCAGGAAGATTCCATGAAATCCTTGAGTAGATGTTGCCTGCAAAGTGTGTTTGCATGTTGCACTTACTTTTTCACAAAACTGTGAAGAATATTAAAACAGTAAAAGCATGTTCGCATTACATTTACATGTTTGTCCTTCCTCCCTCTGCATCGTGGAAGTTTGAAATGGCAAGCAGGAGACCCTACGCATGTAGGTGCTTACATTTGTGGTCCCATGTATGCAATTTACATTTGGAAAAACATTTGGCTGATAATCACATTTCTTAGCTCCTAACCCTAGCTTATCTGCAGAATAGAATGAAAATCAGATGTCAAATAGCATAGTGCACATGTTTGGACACCCGACAACACAAAATTCTCCTTTCCATAACTGACAGAATTCATAAACTGTTACCATTCAAACATACTCTTAGAACACCTGCCTTATTTCAGCACCTTTTTTATTTCCATTTTCAGTACACCATTAGTGACACTCTGGGAATCACTCTTTCACCCTCTTTTTAAATGGGGCAGAGCAGGAACTGGTGTTGTAAATAGAAAGCATAATGCATTTATGCTCACATTTTCTGCCTTTTCTATTGTCCCAAAGCCAGTCAGCCACGCTACAGAGAGAAAGGGCCTCATTACACGGACGGCAGTGGACCAAGGTAAAATACCAGCACCGCCTTGGTGGAAAGGGGAATTACCGCCCTATTCCAAGATTGGTGGGGGGGTAATTCCCCCTTCTCCCATTGCCCTTCCCCATTCCCATTTTTGCCCCATAGGGCATAATGGGAATGGGGAAGTTGCTAATTATGGCACTGCAAATTGAGATGCCGTAATTAGCCCCCTGGTCCCTTTGCGGGTTGGTTTTTAACGCCTGCAAAAAGCAGGCGTTAAATTCTTCAACCCGCAAAGGGACCTCGTAGTAAGGCGGTAAGGGTTTACAGGTACTGGTAAAATACCGGTACCTGTAAACCCTTACCGCCGTCCGTGTAATGAGGCCCAAAGCCTCTAAAATGCCAGTCCACCATTTTGGATTTTACACTCTGTGCACACATACGGGAGCGTGGCCCCTGCTCTCTTTCAATCAAGCTTCAATTGTCTGCTGTGTATCTCTTCTGTGGCATATGATCTTTATTCCTGGTACAATCTCAGGTACTTTGGCTCACTTCGAAGAACAGAGTATTTATTAATGTTACTGTGGACTTCCGTGCTTTTACATTCTGGGGCAGAGTAATCTTCCATTTCTCACTCTTTAAAGTGGTGTTAATCATATTATGGCACATGTGGTGAGTCCCTGCTGCCTGCTTGTTGAATGGCAAGGTCAGGCCAGTGACCTTCCTATCACAGCCTCCCGGTTCTACATTACCTCCACGTCCACTCTTCCTCGTCCCAGTACTTACTTCATGAGGCACCCGCCTCCGACACAGGACCTTCTTCTATTTCTTTAAATCCCTATAACTCCTCCCCCACATCCATGTCACTCAGTTTAAATTTTTCCTGCCTCCGGCAGGTTGGACTTTTTCTTCCCGGTGCGGGGCACCAGGGAGCACCGATTGCTGGCCCCCTGGGGGGGGCTGTGTGGCGGGGCCCTCGGCTCCCTCAGGTGCGGCACTGCTCCTGGGCCCCCTGCGGGGCTTGGGGTCACAGTTGAGCTGGATTGCCTCGCTCGGTTCTTTGCTGGGCTCCGGACCGCAGCGTGAGCATTGTGTCCCGGGTCCTGCACGGCCCGGGGGAAGGTAAGGAGAGGGGAGGACTGGGCTTGGTGTTTTTCCCCTCTCCTCCTGTTTTGGCCATCTTGATTCGACTTGGCAGTGTGGGCTAGCCTTCCCTTTTGTTGTGAGGCCTCTCTGCTTCTTGTCGTGGGGTGACAGTGGCAGAGAGTCTTTGGGAGTGCGGGGGCTCTGTTCTGTCGCGGGCATGTCACATACCACCCGCTCCTCAGACACACACAGCACAGGATGCACCGGATGTTGGCTGCATTATCTGGGGGAAGGTAAGGAGAGGGGAGGACTGTGCTTGATGTTTTCCCCTCTCTTGCTGGTATGGCCATTTTGACTCCTTCAACATGCCGTTTTCCTCGTGCTTTGTGTGCACATCTTTATTGGAAATGATGGCAAGCACTTGGCAGTATGGGCTAAGCCTTCCCTTTTGTTGTGAGGCCTCTCTGCTTCTTGTCGTGGGGTGACTATGACAGAGTATTTGAAAGTGCGGGGGCTCTGTTCTGTCGCAGGCATGCCACATAGCACCCGCTCCTCAGAGACACACGGCCCAGGATGCACCGGATGTCAGCTGCATTCTCTGGGGGAAGGTAAGGAGAGGGGAGGACTGTGCTTGATGTTTCCCCTCTCTTGCTGGTATGGCCATCTTGACTCCTTTGAAAGGCCGTTACCTCGTGCTCTGTGTACACATCTTTATTGGAAATGATGGCAAGCACTTGGCAGTATGGGCTAGCCTTCCTTTTTTGTTGTGAGGACTCTCTGCTTCTTGTCGTGGGGTGACTGTGACAGAGTATTTGAAAGTGCGGGGCTCTGTTCTGTCACAGACATGTCACATACCACCAGCTCCTCAGACACACACAGCCCAGTATGCACCGGATGTTGGCTGCATTCCTTGCGTGCTGCCTGTGAATACGGCGCAGATTTTGGACACATCTGCAAGCGGCCGGAAGGGTACCGGCCTGGCATAGTCTACACTTCGGGTTCGAGTCTCAGCGGTGCTGACTCGGTCCTTCATCCTTCCTAGACCGATGCATTGGAACGATTTAGAGCATGGGGCTACTGGATACAGGGCTCAAACCACCTCTCAGTCATGTGGTGTGTTAGTGGTGTGTTTGGGTCTGTGCTAGCTATGGACGCAGACTCCTTGTCCTGTCCTCTTCCTCTAAACTGCGCAAGGGAAAGTCAAAGGAGTTGATTTGCTTTTCCCTTGTCCGGCATGGGATTATGGAAAATGATCATGGAAGTAACGGCCATGCAGGGGGTTCCCAGTGTCTCTTCTTTTAGGCCCTAGGTCCTCCGGTGCTGACGTGTTGCTTTCATGCCTCCTCTCAGACTTGTGGGAAGTGATAGGGCACATGGTGGCACATGTCTGTGCTTAGAGGGGTTCTCAGAGCCCCTGGTGCCGGTGGAGGGGGATGTCACTTCAGTGGGTTTTCCAGTATAGGCATACCTCAGGTAAGGGGTTGCCTTTGATGTCGGCTATCCGGGATGGATTGCTTTGCCCCGCTTTGTGACAGTACTCTGCCCTTTTGACGCCAGCCTGGTGGCTCCTCTGTCGGCTGAGGGGGCCATAGTCTGCTGGACTTCTGGCCTGTCCAGTATCTTCCTTTTGATAGGTCAAATATTTTTGTGGGCTGACAAGCATGCTGTTATATTGTGGCGCAGGCCTGTTTCAACGTCCTGTGATTTCCCTCTGGTGCAAGTGCAGTGACTGGCGGTTTTCCCTGGCTCCTCGTCTCTATCTTCTCGGAGGTGTATGGGACCGGTGGGGTTCGGCTTCCTGGGTAATGGGCTCCTTCTGGAGGGGATATCAGTTGCCGTTCCTGTCTCCTCCTGTCCAGGTTTGCATGGTTAGGACTTTGGTACCCAGCTCACGGTCCAAGTAGTTGGCCATGGGATCCGTTCTCTCCGAACGGTTGTTGTGGGTTACCGTCTTGCCCGTTCCTCTCCCTGTTCAGGGTCAAGTTTTCTACTTGCGGGTGTTCCTGGTCCCTATGCCTTCTAGGATGTGTCACCTGCTTATGGGTCTCAAGACCCTGCACTGCTTGTCCGGACGTCTGGGGAGAGCGTACTCTGGATGTTGTGCAGGGGGGGCGCTTGCTGGCTGTTCTGGGCTGGGTTCTCAGAAGGCAGTATGTCTCGACTCACCTGTTGCTGAAGTTACGGGGCACGTGGCGTCTTGCATGTTTTCCAGTTCCTTGAGCCTGTCTTCGGTTACGTCTCCTGGTGTCTTATACTCTCTCCCACTGGCTCCCGACATCTCGGCTTTCGTAGTTTTGTTTTCAGTGTCCCCAGCGCTGCGAGTGTCCCTGCTATGGTGGCGGGGGGTTTCAGGTCTACAGGCTGAGGTGTGCATGGTCCTTCCTCCTGTGACCTCTCCTACTACCAACACCAGCAGAAAGGGTATACATTGGGGGTCCTCTCAGCTCAAGGGTTGTGAGATCTGGGGAGAGCCGGTGATCATCCAATTGGCAAGAGTTGTGCCATTGTGCAAGCTCTGGTGTACTTCGAGGAGTTGCTGGACGGTCGGCGGTTTTTGGTCCGATCGGACAATACGACGGCCTTGGCATATGTGAACTGCAAAAGGGGTTCCGGCTGTTCCTTGAATGCTCTGGCAGCGCTGATAGGCACCTGGGAGGAATCTCATCTGGTGTATCTGCTGGCCTCACGTATCAGAAGGGTGGACAATGTTCAAGCGGATCTTCTCAGACGCCGGTTTTCACTCCTCTGCAGAACTGGTCCTGTTGGCCCAGGTCTTTGCGGTGACCTGTGTCAGTTTAGGGTCCTTGGTTCTAGACCTGTTTGCATCCCCGGCCTCAGCAGAAGTTCCCCTCTTCTGCTCTCGGTTTCAGGTTGAGGGGATTGGGGGATGGACGCCCTCTCTGTACAGTGGCCTTGGGGTTTTCCTTTATGCCTTTCCGCCTATTCCCCTTCTGCCCCGGGTGGTTTGGCGCATCTGAGTGTCCAGGGTGACTGTGTTGTTGTTAGCTCTGTTCTGGTGCCGCTGGAGTTGGCTCCCCTCTCTGTTGGAGCTTCGTTCCTAGGAACCTTGGCTGGTTCCGAGGTGGCCGTGTCCCCTTCAAGGGGATCTGCGGTTAGAATTCCACCGGATGCAATGGGCGGTGTGGCTATTGCTCAGTCTAGGTTGATATCTCAGGGGTTCTCAGATCCTGTAGTTGAGTCCAAATGGATGCTCTTAGACCCTCCACTCTGAAGGTGTTAGGCAGACATTGGGGCCATTTCCGAGACTGGTATGGGCAGTCTGAGATCCCTCCCCTGCGTTCTGGCCTCTGCTATCCTTCGGTTCCTCCAGGAGGGGTTTTGGCAGGGGCCTGGCAGTTTTTCCAGGCTTCGCTCTCAGCGGGCCTCCATGAAATTCCTTTTGGGGGACTCTGACGGTCACTTGGATGGGGAGGTGTTGGTGGGGAAGTTGATCCAGGGTTTTTCTTCTTCCCTTCCTTGTGCTGATAAAGGGTTTTCCTTTTGGGATCTCCCTCTTGTATTACGGTTCCTTCACGGGCCTCCTTTTGAGCCCATTTCCGAGATTGATATCAAACATCTTACACTGAAATCTGCTTTTCTTATTGCCCTCACTTCTGCCCGTAGACTTGGGGAGATTGGGGCTCTCTTATGTCTAGCTCCTTTCCTGAGGGTGCTGCCAGACTCGGTGGTGCCGGGGTGTGGTCCGAAGTTTCTCCCTTCAGTTGTCTCTCGGGTTTCACACCTCTCAGGGTCTGGTTCTCCCTGACTTCTTTCATGATCCAAGAACGCCTGAGGAGGTGGCTCGGCTTAACATTGATGTCCGGCGGGACGCGTTGGAGTATTTGGCTTGGTTTGCTTTTTCCACCAATCTGATAGTCTTCTGATTGCTTGTGGTCTGGCTGGGGCTGGGCATAACGCATCTGTGGTTTCCATTTTCCGGTGGTTCCGGGTTGTGATCTATAGGGCCTATGTGGCTTCTGGCCTGCCTGCGCCTGCGCACAATCAGGGGCGATCTACCAGGGGTTTCGCGGCTTCCTGGCCCGATGTAAGGAGGGTTTTTCTCTGCAAGAGATTTGTATGGCTGCCGCCTTGGCTGGTCTAGGCATTTTCATCAACCGCTATGGGTTGAGTTTCTCCCACTCGGGGGTTGGTTCCTTCGTGGTTGGAGTTTTTGTCTGTGGGGATGTGATTTAAGAGTTATTGTGGGTGTGTTTTGCTGCACTGTTTTTGGCTCTGTCTCATTGGGACCTTTTCCCCGTTGATGCTTTGGTATACCTCATGAAGTAAGTACTGGGACGAGGAAGAGTGGACGTGGAGGTAATGCTCTGATTACTTACCGGTAATCTTCATTACTCCTAGTCCTACTCTTCCTCGTCACAGTACTGACGACCCTCCTCACCCTCCCTGCGGGGAAGGTCCCATGCTCCGGCTTGGTAATATGAAACTGAGTGACATGGATGTGGGGGAGGAGTTATAGGGATTTAAAGAAATAGAAGAAGGTCCTGTGTCGGAGGCGGGTTCCTCATGAAGTAAGTACTGTGACGAGGAAGAGTAGGACTAGGAGTAATGAAGATTACCGGTAAGTAATCAGAGCATTACTCTGATGGTGTTGCTATCTGCCTGCCCTTGGGCTTCATCATCCTCCTAAGGGTTGGTCAGGGGGCATTGCCACACTGTTTATTAAATTAGTGGTCATTTCAATAATTTGTTCTCACTATTTGCCCTGTTCACCTACGTTGCTATATAATATAAATGCAGCAGACTTCATGACAGGTTAATGCAGAGAGCACCAGCCAAGAGCTGTGATTATTCAAGACTGGTGCCTTAATGGCTAGACAGACTTTGGTGCACTGTGGTACGAATGTCAAACTGTGCAATGCCTTTCAAGCGTGGGTATGTAACTAGAGCCTACTCTTTACTTGAAATGCACAAATAAGTGCCAGTGGGTCTTGATTGCATGTCAGTAGACACTGCCCTCTATAAGCATACAATGTATTTATTTATTTATTGAAGATATATAAAGCACTACTAAGGCCAAAAGTAGAGGTTGCTTCTCTGCACACAAACTTAAATGCAATTTCATAAGACACCTATGTGTGGGCAGAACTCACCTTCCAAATGTTTCAGACAGGCTATTGGCCCATGGACATTTAATAGGGTAAAGTTGCCATGGCCGCAGACATTGGCCAAGCCCTTTACTAGTGGCCAACAGAAATGAGCAAAAACGGTCACAAGCTTGTTCCAATGGCTACTTTAAGTCTTGTGACATAGCCTGCGAAATGGCCAAAACCCTGCCCTGCAAAGTTGCTACTGACCACTTGCTACTTACGGAGGGTTGGTGGGCTGGAAGCCCTAGCCAGTAGCCAACAGACCAGACATGGGGCAAAGTGGCCACTGGGTCTTACCACAGGTCAGAAGCCTGGCTAATTCAGGTGTCTTGAGACGCCAATGAATACTAAGGGTGGTTTGGCAGGGCCTGCATCATGGCCTGAGGTTGTTCCCCAGGGAAAGTGTTGAACAGGCATGCCTGTAGGTAATGCCTTATGTTTACGATTGACATAATGTTGTACAGGATAAAGGGGTGTGTTGGTTGGATGTACGTGATTATTTAGAATACGAGAATTTTCGAAAACGAAAAGCTCACATTCTAAATGTTCATATTCGAAAAATAATCACCCCACTCCTAAATGCCCTTTCTACACCCTGCTCCCCCACCCCCTTACTTCCCTTTCGGCGGCACACCTCGCTGTGTGCCTCCGAATCTCTGCAGCAGCAGTTTCTTCACTAACGTGGATGAGAACCGGCACTGCAGGGCCCTTTTTTTCACAACTTTGTTTTGGGTGTGACGGACAGCCCCGCAACCCTCGCTTCCCTTGTTTACTATAATGAAAACCGAATGGTTAAAATGTTTGGCATTTTCGGCTGTATGTGATTTTGGTACAGCCGAAATCTGAACATGTCAACCATTCGGTTTTTATTTACGATATTTTCGTACGTTACTATTTTGGTTGCAGAGTGTTGTAGTTTAATGTGTGTAGGAGCTGACATGTTTGTGTTGTTAGAGTAGAATTTGTCACAGTAGAATGTTATGTGTTCATCTGCATGAATGCTCCAGGGATGTGGCCAATCTGTCAATGTCTTCTTTTGACCTTAACAGGAAGTTTGGGCCTCGCGAAATGAGCATACTTTGTGTATGACGTCCCACGTACATTCAAGCTACTTACATCAAGTGTCTTCTGTGACTCCAGGAACCTACTTCACCACAGAGTGCAATAAAACAAAACCGAAAATAATCACCAGTAGCAGCTTATAGAGCAACCATAATTGCGTCACCGACTTCAACAACGAAAATGGGATACAAAACAAGATGAACACGTCTATGTTTTGTTCATATTTCATTTGATGGCTAAGAAGAAAATAAATATATCCTAACAGCAGAAAAAAATAAAACAGAAGAGCTGATGGCCAAGGAAAATTACCATAATTAGAGGCATCATGAGCTGTGCATACCGGTGACCGAATTATGGTTGTTTTTCAATGGCAGCGGCACAGCTATGGTCGCTTTAGAAACCTTAACTGGTGAATGTCTGGGTTTTGGTTTACTCGCATTTCAACCATAACGTCACTTTAACAAAGTTGTTTCAAGGAATTTCCTAGATTTCATTTGGGCCATCTTAAACATAACGTCCCAATAAAACACGTTTTTTTTTTAAGTGAATATGTGCGCGGAGTAATTATAAAGAGAATGTTCTATTGAGGTGGTAACTATAGAGCAAAGCAAACTAAGAATGAATGTGCAGTAGGGCGATACATGTATTATGGAATACCCAGGGATGGTACGCAGGATAAGAGCAATGGAGGCAATCCCAATCCATAGGGGTCAACAGGGGAAAGTGGGGTCAGTGAGAGTAGGGCTGGAGCATATGTAGACTGGGATTCATCTGGTGGTGCGGAACTCGCCCAACTAGAGCCAGGGTTCAGGCTAAAGCAGTGCCAGTGGGAGGTGCGTGTCTGTGCTGGGTTGATTGAAAGCAGGAGAAGCCAATCATAGGTGCAGCTTGAGTGCAGGTAGCCACCCTTGTCTAGAGCAAAGGTCAAAATAAATACGCACACTGACGCCTTAATGTCAGACGACTGAATGACAGCAAGTGGGCACCATAGGGGGGGGGAATGCCTGTTATAAGTATCGATCAGGAGAGTGCCGTACATGGTCAGATTAGTGAAACAGTGGTCAGTTGGATGGCAACATCACACAACATGTGCATGCATGAACGTGCTTTGTTATTCTGGTCAAAAGAAAAGTACACCATGATCATTCTTGAATAATCATTTACATTTCAGAATAGACATAATATAATTTGTCCAAAATGTTTTATTGTATTTTATTTGTGTGTACCTTTACTGGAAATGATGGAAAATGCTGAATATATGCAATGGCAGCCGTATCCGGCACAGGGTCGCCTACCTACACGTGTATAATTTACTGTGCATACCTTTAACGTGGTATTATGTACATCATGCATAGAGTCATCAAACCTTCAGTATTTTCAATGCTCTAAGCATATAAGAACGTTGACTTCATTGGCAACGCTCTTTAATTAGCCGTGCAGTTATCCATCGGCAGGCCCCGTAGCGTCGCGCTCCCTCCTCCGAGCCACAGCGGTTCTGGAGTTTAATTCTGGGAAGTCTGTTCTTGCACGTGCCCACACTGCAAGCAAAGAAAGCAAAGTATCTCGCGAGAAGGAACAATCAATGAAAAGGTCGCGCTGGTTTGGGATGTTGCGTGCATCACAGCAGGAAGCAGTTCAATTAAAAAAATAAGAGGAAAGACGAATGTGCTGCAAAATGTATCGGGGAGCCTTACAGCTAAAAGGTCATGTGCAAAATATTTGATCTTTTCGTTGTCCCCGGTAAATGAACAGCAAGGCATTTTGGAGCCTTTCGGTAGCTGGTTTTAATTGAGGTTCACTTCTTGCCTTGTGCAGTGTGGGTTGTCTGCAAGCTGCCATTAACACTTTTAAGATATTACTTCCCTGTAGAAATCTGACTTTTCAACCGAGGGTGGAGGTTTGATTTTAATGGCCTTCGGATTGCCTTTGACAAGGAGCATAAAAAAAGACAACCGCGGCTAATGAATCATCAGATTTTGCTGAGCTCCTGAAACCATAACAATGCAGAAGGTCCTGTGGTGTGGAAGAAGCAGTAAAGCCGTCTAAAGTTTTTTAGATCAAAGATTTTAACACTTGACATTTTATGTTTTTTTTTCTGCATGACTTTAGTTGAAGGGACTGAGTCATTGTGCCGAGATCAGATAAGCAAAAGAGCATGCTTGTTTTTCTTTATTCCATTCTACAAAATGTCCACTGCTTTGAAATAGACCAAATAATTAAATAATATCCACCGGCTAGTGACAAGGTAGGAGAGGTGTAGAGAGGGGGCAGTTACAAGCTCTTCCGATGCACCCCATGTCGCTCACAAAGTGGTGATATGTTATGGACCAATGCCTTATGAGGAGTCCTTCAGCCACTCAGGCAACAAAGCCTTGCTCCGCCACGCGCTCCTGTGTTACCCTCTATGGGGCGGATTTTCTTCAGGTGCGTATCCAAATTGCAAGCGTAAAATTCCTGCGTAGGGTTTCATGTTTGCAATCATGGTGCACATCATTTTCATGAATTTGTATGGCAGAGAGAAGGGGCAGAACGCAACTTGCATTGCTGCAACTTTCCTTCCTCTCCACCATACAAATGCTCCAGCATTTGCACGGGCATGGATTTCCATGCTAGAGCAAATGCTGCAGATCCCTGTGAATAAAGCAGGTGGACCCCATAGGTATCCATTGTACATGCTTCCTGCAACACTGCCCGACATGATGCCATGAGCGGCCGAATTTAATTGTAACTGTGAACAGTGCTTATTAAGCACGCATCATAAGCAGTGTTCACAATTAAAAGTAAACGCTGCCTGGCATGCGAACATGCCAGGCAGCGTTTACTCACTTTGCACAGCAGAGTGCAAATGTGCAGGGCAAATGGCGGTGTACACACATATACGCCACCTTTTGCCCAACACTTTTGCACTCCATTGTACAATTGATGAAAATGTGTTGGCGGGAGCTGCCTACGTGTATGTCAACAGGTAATGGCTTCCCACCTTCAAATTACAAATTTCAGAAACATGAGCTCCTATGTCATTACATGCTAAAGGAGTCCCATATTTTCTTTCAGGTGTGCTGCAAACACCCGGAAATAGATTTATGCAATTCAAATTCATTTTATATGTTTATAACTGTAAAAATATGTTGTGCAAATAAAGTAATAACAATATTAAATTAAAAGGGAAATAGAGGAGGTATTACTGAAGAAATAATTTAAATATTGATAGGACATGTTACCCATATTGTATCCCGTCCATGAAAAGATTTAGTGCCTCATTACAAGTACATCGGTCAGACTTAATGCCGCCGGTATAACCATACCGGTACCGTTTCCGCGTCAGCCCAATCATGACCTGCGGACCCGAAAATAGCACCACCTCCAACCGCCACCGCAGAGTTTAGGCTCCCGTAAACTCCAACTGCACGGAAACCCCTCAGTTACCAGCTATACTAAACACCGCAAGCATCACAACTAGCGCGGACATGGAAACACCGCCTGAAAAATGGCATTAAAACCGTGATCACGGTGGCGGTACTGCCGCCACCGCGAACATGACGTTAAACAGTGCCTGCTGACCTGAATCAGGGCACAGGTGCACCAAATCAGCCGAGCTGGACCCAGCAGGCCACTGGTAGCCTACAAAAGGGCCACACCCAGCCCAACACAAAACAGAACCATGTAGGCAGCAGCTCTAGTAGCATTGGGACTGGGCCTACTCAACCAACAGGCAGCACTGCACATGATGGCAGTAATGGTGCAGAGGAGGAGGCGGAGGCATAGGAGGTGGAGGCGGCAACCAGCTAACCCTGTACCTATCGCAAACCCCATTGTCCAGCCGACACCACCCTGCAGTCAGCCTGCAATACCACGCATCGGGGCTTCAGCCTGGAACCTTACCCCAGGACAGATCCACACACTATACCGGCTGGACTGTCCAACAATCCTGTACATCACCGCCATGATAGAGGACGACATCAGCAGCCATATAGACACCCCCACCGCCATCCCCCCTCCTGAAGGTTGTGTCTGTTCTGCATTTCCTTGGCACCGGCACCTATCAACATACAGTTGGTGAGCTGCACGGCCTATCACAACCCTGCTTCTCCAAAATCCTGGTACAGGTACTGGATGCCCTGTTGCGCCATGTGTCGGAACAGATAGCCCTACCCCGTACCCTCCCCAAGGTCATTGCCACCAAGTTGGCCTTCCATGCCATAGCAGGCATGCCAAATTGCATAGGTGCAGTCGACTGCACCCACATTGAGCTGACAGTACCACATGCAATTGAGATGGTGTTCCGCAATAGGAAACAGTACCACTCACTGTATGTACAGATGGTATGTGTTGCCACGCAACTGATAACACGTTGCTGCGCATGTTTCCCAGGCTCAACCCATGACTCAATGGTACTGCGGAATTCCACATTGCCACAGAACATAGAACGCTATGCCGGACAAAGCACATGGCTATTGGGTGAGTATAGCTGCCAATGCACCGACCCTGTTGAAGTGGTGTGTGTGTGTGTCCAGGGCAATGAGCAATGTGAGTTTGCTGCTGTGACTGCACATGCATCACCCCCCCCCGGCCATCAACTGAATAGACAGCGTAACCTAGCCACTGCAAACACCCACCCACAATATGCAACACTGCCCTCCCAATGCACATGATGCCTGTACATGAGACGTCCTTCATCGACTACTTCATCGTGGTGGAGTTACTCTGCCATGTGTGCACATCACTGCACAATGCCATACTTACAAGCCAATGTCACCCGCAGGGCAGAGTACACATGCACACTAATGCGTTGGTCAATGTCCAGTTGGCAACGTCCTCTCGATGGCCAAAGAACATAACCACCCACCAATCCAACCACTGCATGCCATATATGCATGAATGAACAATGACACAAGATTTCACTGCATCTGATGAAGACATGATTCCACAAACACTGACATGTCCCCCCATCTGCATCCCATGTAGGTGATGCTGGATATGCACTCACGCCATGGATGATGACGCCTATACGGAGGCCAAGGAACAGGCATGAAGAGGCGTACAACAGGGCACATGTCCGCACACGTGGACATGTTTGAGAGGACATTCGGACTGCTGAAGGCCCGGTTCCGCTGTTTGAGCAGATCTGGCAGATCACTAATGTACAGCCCAGTGAAGATGGGTAAAATCACGCTCGTTTGTGCCATGCTGCACAATCTGTGCCTGCGCAGGAACATTCCAAAGCCCCCAGAAGCAGATGATGAAGATGGGGATGGGGATGGGGAAGGGATGGCACAACCTCCTCCTGGGGGTCCACTAGATGGACAACGAGTATGGGATGAACTGCTTCGCATTTACTTTTGAGAGACAGCACATTCTTTGCATTGCATGGATGTGGTGATGCCAATAAATGAATTGGTGTACTGCAAATGAAATGATGGATGTCCACTCATGTATGTTTTTTTGAAATGATGATATATTGATGAATTAACAACAGGGAAGGAGGTGCAATGGTTAGGGAAGCTGTACACCCGTGCCCACCCACCACCCAAACGTACCCACCCCTGACCAGGCCCCAATATTCAAACCCCCTAATTGACCTCCCCCACCACCCAAACGTACCCACCCCTCACACTCTTCAAGTCCACATGTGTCCTGCAGTGCCCAACACACATGCCATCACTTCCGTGTGCGCTCCTGTGCTTGTGCATCCTTGCCCGAGAGCCCTGTTAGCTGACTCGAGCGCCTCCGTGGACTGGCAGTGGTGGAGCTGGATGGTGTGGTGGTATTGGATGGCACAGAATCAGGAATAGGTGACATATGTGCAAGATTTGCCTGTTGGCCAATCAACAGGGACTCAATGAGCCTGGAGGTGTTGTCATTGCCCTCCTGCACATGGCATGCCAGGGTGACTATAGTGCTGGCAAAGCGTCCAATGGACCTTGCGAGGCGACGTAGTGATGTGCTGTAGCACTCCCTCTGCAGCCTAGATTCCTCGAGCTACCTCTCCACCAGCTGGGTGAGGGTAGCCTGCTGCTCCTCCATCCGCTGCATGCGGGAATTTAGCTCTGCCATTGAGGGGGTAGGGGACCTCATGAGACTTCGGAGTGATGTGGGGCTCAACTCCAGCTGATGGAAGGATTCCAAGTCATCCAATGTGGGCATCTCCCCCTGTGGCCCTGTATCAGACTACACTGCTGGGGCACTGTTCTCACTGTATGCTGCCTCCTCTGCAGTGCAACTGCTTTCTGTGGTGGGTTGGGTGGGCATGATGGGTGCCCCTGGCACCTATGTTGCATCAGGCAGCGTGGAGACGGTGGGGATGTTGGTGATGGTGGCCGGCACATGTGTTGCAGTTGCTACTGGGGGCAGAGATGCCGAACTGCTGGCAGCATCCTCCTGTGCAGGGGTGCTGGCTTGGACCCATGCCGGAGCTGATTGCCTGGGCTGTTGTGCAGTATCACTGTCACTTGATACGGCTGTGGGGACACAGAGGGCATGCAATTAGTTATGTGGTAGTGCCTGATGGGTGCATCACATGCATCATACAGGTTGATAATTTAATAGTGGCATTTACATGCATCTGCTTGTTGGCGGAAATGCATTGTAGTGATATTGGTCACCATATGGATCATGATGGGTCCTTTGGCCCAGTCATGCACTGCCTGGGGGGCGGGGGTTGTTAATGGGTCCTTTGGCCCAGGCATGCACTGCATGGGGGGGGTTGTTAATGGGTCCTTTGGCCCAGTCATGCTCTGCCTGGGGGGCCGGGAGGGGTTGTTAATGGGTCCTTTGGCCCAGTCATGCACTGCCTGGGTGGGGGGGTTGTTAATGGGTCCTTTGGCCCAGGCATGCACTTCCTGGGGGGGGGGGGGGGGGGTTGTTAATGGGTCCTTTGGCCCAGTCATGCACTGCCTGGCGGGGGGGGGGGTTAATGGGTCCTTTGGCCCAGTCATGCACTGCCTGGGGGGCTAGGGGGTTGTTAATGGGTCCTTTGGCCCAGTCATGCCCTCAACATATACTCATATGGCATTCATGTTTGCGCACTTACCAGCATCTGCAGGTGGGCTCACTCCTGCCTCAGCCTCTCCGATTCCATGGATGCCCTCAAGGTGGAGGACACTGCTGCAACGCTCCTCCCATGCTTGCAGCCTCAGTGGGGAAGGGGGTCCTCCACCTGTCCCACTGCTGCGTTGGCGGTGTTTGGAGATCAGGTTCCGCACCCTCAGCCTGAGGTCATCCCACCGCTTGTGGCAGTCCTTTACCCTCCTCACAGTCACGCCCACAGCGGTGCACTTGCGCGCTGCTTCCGCCCACACTTCCTTCCTCCGCTGCTGTGTGGCACGCGGTTGATCAGCTCTGAACAGCATCTCAGCATGCTCCACTATGTGCTCGACCAGAACAGTTAGCTCCACCTCTGGGCTGGAATCCTGGCAGACATGCTGGTGGTCCCTTTTGGCTTCTCACAGTGTGGATTCTGCTTGCGCCTACTCTGGATGGCAATGGATTGTGCTTTATATGATGGCCGCCTCTCTGTTTCCGGTTTCGGCGATCATGGTAATTCTGGTTCCGTGTCCGTCGCGACGGTGGTGGGTTTTGCGCAACTTGTGGCGCTGCTATGTCCATTTCCGTGGGTGTTTCCGTGACGGCGGTTACAACGTTTCCGCATCCTTGTGGTGCGCGCGACCGACAGCACGTAATCAGACGGTCTTTCCGCAACCTTGCAGACGCGGAAACTTTGTTACCGCCGCCGCGGAATCACCACGGTCCGGACCGGAAAAGTTGTAATGAGGCCCTTAGTAACATTTTATGCTAATTTGCAAATGGCACAGTAGCTCCTTCATCCTGATATTACACGTACAAGTATTCCCAATGAAACAAGCAGTTAATAATGATAATGATGTGTTATTTATATAGCGCCTTAATCCAAAGTGCTTTACAGAGCACATATTTACATACAATATAACCCAACCAAAATTGGTACTCATTTATTGACCTCAGAAGGATGAAAGGCTGAGTTGGCCTTGCTGGGATTCAAGCCTGCGACCTGCAGATCAGGCTCAGATCGCAGAAGCAAGCGCTAAACCCGCTGAGCTACCTTACCAGCTACCAGGATTACTAATGGTCCTACCATTAACATTAGTAAAAAGTCCTACCAGGATTAGTAATGGTGCGCTTCCTCTAACATCATTACCCCACTGATGAAAAAGGTATACAACCAGAACCCAATTTGCCTGCTCGAAAAAGTGAATTATGTAAAGTGCTTTCTTGCAAGGTTATTGATGGTTAGCAATCAACAACAGGGATGTCCTCCGATCCGGTCTAATGGATAAAAGAAGTCCATATAAGATGAGCTGTACACTCATCCGTTCTGTGCTAAAGACCCAGTGGTATTTCCACCTGGAGTCGAACCTCCCAGTGCATTGTGGTACAAAATAGTGGCCCTCAGAAGAGTCAGGTGCATATTAGACGTGTGCAGTGCTCGCTAGAAGACGTTTTCAGGGCTCTCAGATTCTACCGCAAAGTGCAAAGAGTGGAGCACTGCCTAACACACTTTCAGTAATGGCAGAGGTCAATGCTTAGATGTTTTAACTTTTTTAACCATGCTTAAAGGAAGCATCGTTTTTTTAAAAACAAAAGTATGCTCCTCCTAAAAACGGTGTCTTACATACAGATGTTGTTCCAGTGGAAATAATGTTACAATCTATCTCATTCCTGCCTGCCAAGGTTCCGTTCCATGCATGACACCTTGAGCCAGTCCTGTTTTTTTTTCCAACTGCGTGCTGGAACTTGTAGTTTTGTTTTATGCACTGTACGGATGGGCCTACAAGTCCCAGCATGCAGTGCGAAAAGAACTCAGGGCTGGCTCGAACAGTCTCGCTTGGAACTGGGAAACCTGGCATCTATTTATGGCCCGTCCCAGCATGGGACCCAGCACACCCCAGCGGGATGACCATCCCTACCAGGAGGGAAGAGCTCTAATGCACATCGGCCAGAGCTACAGGATGGCTGGGGTACTGCTCCCACTGATGTGTGCCAGCTCCCATCTGGGTAAACTACCCCTTGCCCAGTGGTTCCAAGGTGATTAAGTGGGATCCCGTCCCTCCCTGATGGGAAAAGCTCTAACACACCCTGGCCTGAGCTCCAGGATGCCCAGCTGCGGTCTTGATGCATTCCGGAAGAAAATTAACTTCTTTCATGGACAGAGGTACAGGGTGGCCAGGGGTGCTTCCACTTCCCTGGGTGCCTTCCTCCAACGTTGGCAGGTTTCCATAGGGTGCCCTACTGGGGCCCCTGTCCCTGCCTGGAGGGAAATGTTCTATGGTTCCCAGGACAGAGATCCATGATGGCCGGGGGTGCTGCCACAGTCCTTGGGAACGTTCCTGCCACACAATCAAATATCTCCCTGCCCAACAGTGGTCCGATAAGCGGTTCATGTCAAGAAGTTGCAGTACTCGGTCCACTTATCTATCATTCAGAAAACACACAGTACCGCTCCACCTTCTTGAGAGAATGAAGCAGATACTGAATAACATAAAAGTATACTTTGCAACATGTTTTCTTATGATGTTACACTGGACCAATCCCTATACTGTGATGAAATGTTTGGATTTTTCTTCATGCTGTTCTTTTTTTTCTACTGCTCTGCGGGTTCAACACTACAAGAGTTGTGTATTATTTATGTTAGGTTGCATATGTTGTTTTCTATTTGTAGTATTTCTATTACTTTTTGGTGCTTTTGTTATATGTTTGGGTCATATGAAGGGGGATATGGGAATGACACAGATGAACAGTTGGGGATGACATGAATAAGGAGGGAAACAGAGACAGAGATAGAATGTAATCAGTACAAGGGCCTGATACCAGATACCCTGGTGGATGTGTACCACCCCAAGATGGACAACATGTGTTTTAATCACATGCACAAAGTGGCAGGGGGCTAGTACAAACAAAAAGTGATATGTATGCTTTTGGATACATCACGTGACGTGTGCACCCAAGTTGTTTATACTGCAAGAAAGGCCTGTGTAGTACACCTGGCCCTCTCCAGAGTACGAAGTCTTTTCCAGGGGCATGCGGTCCAAGCAGAAATAATTGACAGAGATTATATTATGAAGAGTGTGCCAAGAAGAAAGAACAAGCATGTTGCAAAATAAGACCATTGCTCAAAATGGAAGGAGTGATGTTTTCTAATGATAGATGGGTGACAGGAGTAGTGAGCTGTGCAGCAGTGGGTTTACTGGGTTTCTAGGATGTAGGTGCACAAGTCAACAAGAACTATGGCAGAACATGCAGAAATGATGTGCCACAATTGACACGGATCAAGTTAAGTGAGAAGCCAGCAAAAGGTCAGATGCCAGAGGACAATTCTTTTTGCTTCCAAAGAAATTGTACTTTATCTGGAGGAACAAATATTTGTGGTAATAAGACGCTTTTTATACCTGACCTGACTGAAGGCACAGCAGCATAAATGGATATCTACCGGGTGTGTCGACTATACGCATACCTACACCTCCCACCATCATGGAGGTAGCGGTTCACTGACCACCTTGCATTCAGCAGTTCTGGTAGTTGATGATGCCCATCTGATTTTCATAAATGTGCCACCTCCAGAAATAACTAAGCCCTTATATAACAAGCTTGCCTGTCACTCAGCAAAGGTTCATAGCCAGAAAAGATCCAATTACTTGTCCAAAGACTCATCTGATAAATTGAAGGTAATCCAAGACCAGTCCAAATTGTTTACCAAAACAGAACCCGTTTTCACATCCCTTCTGGTGCCAGTTATCCAAACTGCAGCAAATGCCAAGTGGCTGCAGACCAAGAGGTGAGAGATGTTTCAGTTGGTGAAACAAACAGAGAAGGATCTCAATTCCATAAAGACTGAATTACGGGCAATCAGGCTCATGACCCTCCAGAACAGATACGTTCTGGATTTGGTCATGGCTATGGAAGGGGGAGTGTGCAATGTCTTGTTGAACATACATTCTCTCAAATGATGCAGACAATGGATGCTTGACCCATGCGATAGGTGCTCTTCATAATTTGAGAATTGCCATGGAGAAAGAAGCAGGAGTAAATGCTGATGACTGGTTTGATTCATTGATCTCTTTTGCCCTGTCATGTTTAGAAATAGCCGTAAAGTTATTGGTTCCTATCCTGGTTTTTCTGCACTTGCATTTTTGTTCATGTCAGATGATCCTGAGGTGTTGTACGAAGACTCTGCTGCAGAGAACGACCATGATGGTGTCAATAACAATGGGTAGAGCTCCTCCTCTCATAAAACACACGTACACCCAGATTGTTAGATGGGAGGGGGTTGTAAAACTTGATGGTGAGAGCAGAGCAGGATTTCAGTTGACTCTTCACCACTGAGCACGTTTCTCCAGCAGTTTGGAACAGCCATTCTGTAAGGTGCTGACCCCCTGTCACCACACTAGTGGTGGCATGTGACAAACCCCCCCCACATTAAGTTGTGCCTGGACCTAGCCTCCACCTTTGACCCCTTACAATGGAGAAGGCTGGGCCACCAGTGCCCGTGTGGCTGACCTATCCACCCACACACAATCATAGGGGCACGATCTGGCGCTCAAGTCCAGCAGACCACCAAGGGTGTGAAGGTTTGCCTGCGATGGCGTGCCCATTGCCACTTTCCAGCAAGTGTGACTACCTGGTTGAAGCTGCCAATAGCATGTTCTTGTCTCACAGATTAAGCAATGAATGTGTAAGTGCACACGGCCAGTACAGTAAATGGCTTATTAAATCAGTTATGGTTTCTTTGATCGCTCCATCTTTCACTTAAATAACTGTGGTCATTTTAGAGCAAATACATGCTGAAGTGTGATGAAGACCAATACGGATTCGCCCGGCCTCTTTGGTGACTCTAGATAACCTTGGGCTGATCGTACGTCCCCCGGACAGAGACCATATATTCAGATGACTGCCCTATCAAATTTTGATGGCACTTTCTGTACCAGGTAATTGGGACTCAATGTTCGATTCCAGAGAGGAAGCCTGTGAAATAGCTACCAAGTCCAACGAAGCAGGAGGTGTGCAAATTACCCACTCCCGACTCAGGTAGGTAGTGACAAAAAATAACAATACAGGACTTTGTCGAGGTACAGTAATTGGAATGAGAACACTTTAAATCCTTTAACAAGGATTAATTGGCGAGAAAGTCTGGTGCCAGCAGTTGCTGTATTCCAGCTCCCAGCCCCTGCCTCTCAGCACCCCCTTGTTGATAGAGTGTATAGGTTGCTGAATCGTATACTTGGGAACAATGTTGGTGTTGAAAGAAGGCAATTTGCCTGAATACTTCAGCTACGAATAATGAAATAGGACTCCTCCTTTTTTATTGATTTTTTTGAACTGAGGCCATGTTTAGGAGGGATGGCTGAGGCATTCACATAATAGTTCCACTACAGGGAAAATTCTTGGACTGGTACAAGACGAACCAAAGCCAAAGCATTTGCAAAAATTGTTTTCATTAATCAAGAATACAATTCAGAGGTTCAAAGAGGATCAGGTACCATCATACTATCAATCATAAAAGATGCCGACTAGCGATCCGTTGGCTTCATTCTCATGATCCGCTGAGCCACTTCTGGTAAACCAAATTTTTCGTTTTCCAGGAGGGAGTATGGTACAAAGCTGAAACTTTAAGGAATTGATGGAAGGCACCACCAGGAATGGTTCCTGCAGCTTAATTTGATTCAACACAGGAAACCTCGCCTGGACTGTACATGTAAAGAATTGACAAATTGATAGCTCTTTCTTGATACTGTAGGTGGTGGTGCCTGGTCGATCTTAGACGGTGGAGAAATGTGTTTATTTAATTGCGATAACGACCAAGACGTGCCATGCTAGCTGGTTACCTGACCCCAGCAGTCAGCTGTCAACTTCTTAGTGATTCAAGTGATGCTCAGCCACACAAGATCAAGCATTGAGTGGTATTCGATTCCCTTAGATGTACAGACATGCATGAGGGCTACAGTGAATAGATCAGCATGTGTCTAACCTTCGCCACTAGGTGTGGGTGCAGGATGAATGTGAGTCATAGTCCAACATGTGTAGTGGAATGTCGGCTTCAAACCTTGGCACTAAAATTATGACAACTTTTGTCCATCCAGTACATTAGCTACTGTGGTATTTATTACCACGTGACCTCCAACATGCAAGTGGTTTGTAACATTGTGGACCGTTGCAAACCACCTGCCCTAGTCTTTACTATTTTACATTGATTTGTTGTAATGACAGCAGGTTGTCTGCCATATGGTGATACGTTGACTTCAGAAACTGCCCCTTATTATGTATGTTGTATTCTTTAGTGTAGAGGTGTAAAGTCATCATTTGAGTACAAAATGTCTTCTTTGTATAGGGTACTGTTTTTAGAACAGAGTGATAAAGGTACTACAGTATCGGACCATGGTGAATGCTCAATACAGAGTAACGTTGACGTGCAAGAATACCATGGTTGTAAATGGTCAGTATTTAAATGCAAACTCCACCCAAGCGTTGCACTGGAATCCACCCTTATATGTGGAAACACACTTTTCAAATGTGGAATATTTCTTTCTTGCAAGCGTAATCTGCTGTCATTCATGATGTCATAAGCAATGTCATATATGATGTCATCAGTGATGTCATTTGTGAAGTCATCAGGGTGTTTATGTCCTGTGTAATGCAGGCCTCATAGGTAAGCTGGTAAAGCTTTCAGCACTTTCTGTATTTCAGGGGTTTTGTTGCATTAAATCAACACCTTATCATCACTTCAACTAATGTTTTTTCTCTGAATTTCAAGGGTTTTGTTGCATCATATTGTTTCGCCTTAATGGTCCTTCAACTAAAGTTGTTAATTGAATTTCAACTGTTTTGTTGCACTGAACTTATCGACATTAACTGTCCTTTAACTCAAATGTTTTCACTGAATTTCAAGGATTTTGTTAAGCTATACGTCCCACCACCTGTAAGTATGTCTTTATTTATGATAACATAACTCCTGTCATATCATTTGTTATCACTATCTGTTCTTGAGCTACACACATCAGGTTTATCAAGTATTTCATTTTTTTGTATCCAATAGATTAGAGGGGATAAGTAATGTACTTGATGAGGAAGATTGAGGCGGGGTTAGTGGTGACTGTGACCAGGGAAGACTGAAATTGTGTAGTTGGGGACTGAGACGAGGAAGAGTGAGTTAGTGGTAATGCGGTCCTGCAGCAAGAAAGAGTGATGTGGTGGCAGTGGAGGACGGGTGAGTTGGTTTTAGTGAGGTACTGTGATGAGCAATAATATGGTGGTGGTCTTGGTGGACTTTGATGATGAAGTGTGAAGGTGGTAGCGCGGGGCTTTGAAGAGGAATACTGAATTTGTGTAGTTAAAAATTGTGATAAGGAAGAGTGAGGAAGGGTAGTTGGAAACTGTGATGAGGAAGAGTGCCTTGGTGGTAGCGCAGTGTTGTGATGAGCAAGAGTAAGGTATTGTAGTTGTGGACTGTGATAAGGAAGAGTGAAGTGGGGTGGTTGAGGACTTTCATGAGGAAGATTGAGGTGGGATATTCAGGGACTGTGATGAGGAAGAATGAGGTGGTGGTAGTGGAATCCGTTGATGATGAAGAGTGAGTTGCTAGTTGCAGAGTACTGTGACAAGGAAGAGTGATGTGGAGTTAGTGGGGGACTGTGACAAGGAAAATTGAGGTGGGGTAGTTGGAGACTGTGACGAGGAAGAGTGAGGTGGAGTTAGTGGGGACTGTGATGAAGAAGAGTGAGGTGGAGTTAGTGCAGGGCTGTGAGGAGGAAGAGGGAGGTGGGGTAAATGGAGGCTGTGACAAGGAAGAGGAGTATGGGGTTGTATAGGTAAGATTACTATTCAGAACTGGGGCCAGGAAGAGGGATGTAGAAGTTCAGGTAGGATTTCTAACTAGGTACAGTAACAAAGAAGAGGGCGGTACGATCATGTAGATATCTTCTTGCCTGATGTCAGGCAAGAATCAATAACTTCACTGTTAAGTTACGTGAAAAACATGCCCATTTGCCCAGTCACAACAAAGGCTAGAGCAAACAAGCATAGGCTTCCTCTGGTGTTTCATTGCACACATGTATTAAACTAATTAAGCAAATATATGCCTTTTAACACACTTACCACGACAAAAATACCAATATCCCCCTAATGTGCCCCTCAGTCACATTTTAAGTTAATTTAGGAATCAATCTGTGTAATATTATTTTATATTAAAAAGAATGCTTCCTAAATTAACTTACAAATCTCATTTTACCCTAACTAGTATTCACAGTGATTGCCACATCTCAGTATACTATTGTTTTGAACTAATTATTATTTTGCCATTTGTAATGATTCTCAAACTTGATTCTTGGATAATGACAGCTTTTCAGAAATGAAAAAGCTTGAGACCAGCAATCCATCATTGGGAGATATAACTAACATTATAGTTATAGGGGTACTCCACTCTATGCTAAATTATAAAAACAACTAGAAGGAGTTACGCCAAACCTACAAAGGATGCGGTTGTGCGTTACTTGTTTCTTTTTTGGCACAAATCTGTCCTGCAGTTTGGGCTGTGAGTGAGCAAAAACTGGACCTTTTCCCTATGGGTAAATGAATGGAAATGTGAAAAATACATCCTTGTTTGACCCTTTATATCTTTTGTGCCAAACAACAGATCTGCCCAAACCTTTCCAGTTTTGTCAGGCCTGGGAACCAAATTAGTTTTGTCAAATGTTGGGCTGGTCTGGTCTACGGCTCAAAGGTTATTAGCCATAGACTTTTCATAATTCCTATGGATGAAAGGTTTCACCTTAACTATTGGGCATCTAGCACCACACTATAATATTACAGGGTCTGGGGTAATGGCCCTGTAGTTATGGTTAAGTTGCTCAGCCCATAGGAAGAGCGGTTATTGGGTGGCTTATAACTTTGGCACTGTTTGACAAATCCTCACTTAACTTCACAAAGAAAATATATGGCCACCTCTGCATGATTTTGTGATGCTTGATGTGGGTTCGTCAATGGGGAGGGCAAAGTTATAGGGGGCTCCAAACCTTTGAAATCCAGATAGACATAGATTGCACATTCTTTTGCTCATTTCTACAGACTAAACCGCTGGACGGATTTGCACCAAATGTGCATAAGGAGTGGTGGTCTGGTCCCGAAAGCGTGATTTTGCAAATTTGTTGTAAATCCATCCAGTAGTTTTTTTTTTTAAATGGCCAAAAAGTAGGTACAAAAAAATAGTTATATCTGCGTACGGTCCACTGACTTAATTCCTGATTCAGAAACCGCCTCCGCCTCTAGGTCAATTGGGGGTCGGTGTATATGTCCACAGACATCAAAAAGGCACGCTGATTAGTCATTGAAAAACGTGACCTGTGTCAAATGTTTTGAAATGGACGCCATATTGAATCTGTGGACCGTAGACAGTGCAGTGTGAAAAACATCTGGAAAATACATTTGTGGTTATTCTGTGGATGAATGAGTGTGTGGGAAGGGTCTGGCAGTGGAACAAAGTTTAGATGGACACGTTTTTATAGGTGAAAATGGCTGTGTGAGGGCTGCCGACTTAGCATCCAATTATTTTGTTTGCGGTCGAATTCTGAGCGGCGGAAATGGACATGTGTCGATGGACATCATTGGAACTGGGAGGGGTTCTGTGTCTAGGTATATTTAAACATAGTTTATGAAAGTAGAGATTGTGAGTAATATGTATGCATTTGGAAAAAATGTGTAAATTGGCTAAAGTGTGTAGTTGTGTGTAGTTGTGTGTATGGCTAGGTTAAACCATGGTTGAAGAGTATAGTTGTGACCATGGACAATATGTACATTTTTGAGGGCATGGTTGTGTAGTTGTGGCAATGGCTAGCATGGTTGAATAGTTGTGGCAATGGCTAGTGCCTTGATTGTTGGGGGCATGTCTGCAGGTCATACACCAATCATCTGGACACTGTCAATGAACACAGTAATATGTGCATAGCGATTATGAAATTAATATGAATTCTGTACATTGAATAATGTGCTTATTTGTAGGTATAGATAGTTAACTGGATATTGCGAGAAGGGTATCATTTGCACTATGTTTTTAAACATAATAAAATTTAGTAGTTTTAGAACATACGTTATGAAATACATAAAGAGCCATTTGCAGACAATAGTAACAGCGAATTGGGTCAGTCATGTTTGTTGATGGTGTAATGTGTTTACTTGTGGTATGGTTGAATTCTATTGTTGTGGACTTGGCCAGTGTCCAGATTCCTGGGGGCATGGTCCCCAAGAATCTGGCCACTGTCCATGGCCACAGTGATATATGTATAGTAATTATGGCTATTCTAGGGGGAATGTAGAGTATTTGTAATATGGAGGAAGGATATTATTGAAGTGTATATATTATTTATAATACTACCGGAATTGTGCACAATGCCCATGGCTACATTAGTTTGTCCTCAGTGATTATGGCTACAGTAATATGATGATAGTAATAGATAGTGGGCATGGATGCTTAGTTGAATATTGTAAGTAGGCTCCAATGTAAAATTGTAGACACTGGCGAAAGCCATCATCATTTCTCCTTAGTAATTATGGCTTCAGTAATATTCATAGAGTAGTTGATACTGGGTGTAGATAGATATTTAGTTGACTATGGTAACAAGGCTGCAATCTGTGGCTGTTTCTCTGTAAAGAAAAAAAGTGTAATTTGTTATACAACAAACTTTGAAACATTTAATTACTTACAGTTACACATATATACTTACTGTATTGACCCTTATAAATAGTATGTTGTATGTACTATGTTTGGTACAACATTTGTGCGTGGTACACTGTTATTGTATTAACATGTAGTAATCATTGGGAAAAAACAATCCATGGTGGATGGAAAACACCCATTGTATAGAGAAAAGGTTTCTGGCATTTACTTGTTACAGAATATATGTGTGTGTTAAAAGTACCCGTTGGGGTATTCTAACTGTATTCCATTTTAAAAGTACTATTTTACTACTATGGATGTATTATGTAAGTATAAGTGTGTTGGCATGTTTGAAGTGTACTGTAATGAAGTTTATTTTAAAAATAGTTAGATACCCATTGGCATATTCTAAACGTGTATTGTTGTAATTAAGATTTTTGAGTGTTTTTTAATTAATAAACTTGGGTTCAAGGAATATTAAGTAGCCATTTGTTAGATGTGCTAGTAGCCTATGCTTTTGAATATTGGAAGTGTTGTTACATTCAAACCAACCATTTCTTTTATTCACATATGCAGTATAGTGGCCATATGTGGTAGTGGCACCAGTGTGGAATATTATGCCGACTATTGTGAAGGTTTTCTGGCCAAGAGATACTTTACCGTGTGTAAAGCTATTGAGCTTACAGTTATTTTTGGTACCTTCTGCATTGTACTTTAAAAGCATTTTTATCATATATTGGACATGTGAATGTATTTGTATGCTGGAGCAATTGTCTCAGCTGCAGAAATAGCATTATATTCCATGATTTGCATTTTGTAGAAGCTGAAGGAATGGATTCACAATTTGGTATGGATACATACACACATTGTTCATAGGGATGTGCTCTTGTGAAACATGGTTGCAGAGAGGGTATGTACGTTTCCACGTGTATGAAATGTGGAAGATTTAATTTATAGGCATGTCCTTTGTTTCTAGTATCTGTAGTGAGTACATCTTGTGTGTTTATGGTGAATTTAATAATTTCTATACAGTGGTCCAATTCCTGCTTTATATCTGAGACACTATAGGTGGTATCAGGATTATTTGTTGCATTTCTATGAAGGACGAGCATTTGCAAACACAACTGGTCAGAGCCATTTAAGTAAATGTTTGCAACAATTGGTGGCAATTGGAAGAGAAGATTGATTTCTACATTTGCATAGCTATTTACTCCAGTTGTGTTGCAGAATTTAAATGGACCAGATAATTCTGCCTCGTTATCCTTTAATAGGCCTGCAGATGCTTTTGGACCAAAGAGATTTGTCTCTTTAGCCTTTGATGGACTTGCAGTTGTTTTAGGACCAGAGAGTTTTGTGATTGCATTATGTGGAGGACTTGCTGTTGTTCTTTGTTTTTTAGGTGGGATTGCAGGAGGATCTGCTATAGCTTCTGTTTTTATTAGTTGTCGTTTTAAAGGTTTTCTTTTTGGAGGTACAGTCTACATATGTAGGTGAAGAATGTACAGTGCACATAGACTGTTGTATTCTACGATGCAAGGAATGTCAACGTTGACTTTGTCTGCATCAAAGTTAACTAGGAATTGACCATTGAGTGTACAAGGACATGAAAGTGCTATGTAACTCATACATTATTTGAAGGCAGTGTCATGATGCCTGCCTCCAAGGAGCCAAACCAGGCCCGGCACCCTCAGAGACAGACACCATGCATTCAAGGGAAGTCCCAGCAGCCCCAGATGGGGGCCCTTTGGACTCAGTCCTGGCGCCGTTGGCGTCAGGCTCATACAGAAGTAGGTTGGGAGTAGTGCTTGGTGTAAACTTACCTGTGCAGACCATGCTGCAACTTCCAAGACTGGAAGGAACTATTTTTCTAGGGACTACTTGATCTCTAGAGTGTGACCGTTGGAGGAATACATATTCATGGGGGAAGAAAACATACCTGGAACTACTTGAAAGGCTATTTAAGCCACACCCAAGCAGCAGACCACGCTTCGCGTTGTTCTGCAATTAGCAGCTGGACGCTCACCGTGCCTGCTCCTGCCTTGGTCCTCCATCACGCCTGCCAGCATCCTGGAAACACCTAAAGAAGAAAAGGGAAGAGAACAGGTGAAAACAAGAACCTTACCTGATACATCTGCACTCCGGATTCTGCACGCCGACGATCCTGCAAAGAAGGCAAACATTTTAAACGCGCATCGCGTCGCGCGCAGCACGCTGCATTTCACTCACCTGCACGTGGCGTTTGAGTCCTGCGACGTCCATCCGGAGCTTCCACCGCCATCCAGCACCTATTGGAAGGAAGGAGAAAGAGAAGTGAGAAGGGAAACACGAATCTAAGTAGAATTTACATGTGCTTCAATTCCCTCTCCGCCTTTGGGTTTGTGCCATACCTTCGGCATCTCAGCACCCCGGCCCCTAAGGGGAAAAGAAACAGACATTGTACTAGTGAGAGCATGTGAGAACATTAGCAATACGCTCACTCAAGACTTACCCATTTGCAAGAGCGACACAGCAGCTCTTTACGGGTCGGCGCCTTACCTCCGGCATTGCCGTACCCCGGCCCCTATGGGGAAAAAGACATTGGACATTAAAGGAGATACTTAAAACTGCAAAGGAATCTCTCATCGGAATTCTTACCATAATTTGGCTTCATCCAAATCGCCTGCAGCCCGGAATCTTCTCCAGCACTTGCGAAAGAAAAGAACAGATGAGTGAATATAAACCCAAACTTGCCATAAACATTTGCGGTACGACGGGAATGGACAAACTAGTTTAAACTCATCAATCCAGTGAAGTAACTGGAATCACAACGCGCCCCTGCATCAGAAGCAGGATGGAGAGCTCGTCATTTTGGTCCCTAAGGTGAGTCTTCGCAGGGAATCCCAAAGGGTTTCACGGAGGGAGAGTAGGGAAGTGGGAGGTCGGAACATCACCCGCAGACTATTAACCCTTCCTTTTCACACACAGTGGGATATTCCTCTGAGCCAGAAAAGCCAGGTTGGGGAATCCAGTCCAGTCCATCTTCCGGGTCTTACGCATCTCTGCCGAAGAGGTCATAGCTGTCCCAGCCACGCCCGCGCCTCCGTGGGAGCCAGATGAGCGTTACAGAACGCAAAGCCTACCCATAATTTCCCACCCAGGCGCCATGGAGACTTCTGAGACAGACCAACTGGCCCAATCATTGGGGGGAATTACGGGCAGAAGTGCATGCCGCCCGCCAGGAAACTAACGCCCTTAGAAGGGAACTAATCTTATCCAAAGAACGAACTGATGATTTGGCTAAACAGCTTTTGCAGAGTCAGGCAGGACAAACGCCTTTACCCGGCTCCGGGATGAATTCCACTCCGATGGTTTCAACCAACCCGGTGCAAATTAACCTGCCAGGAAATATGCCTCTGGCCCCCACTGAGCGTTTTACTGGGGATCCCAAGAAATACGCCGTTTTCATGAATCAATGTCGTTTACATTTCATATGCAGAACTGGGGCCTTCCCTAATGACCAAACCAAGGTGGCTTTTGTGCTATCTTATCTCAGCGGCAGTGTTGTCGATTCCGTTGGTAAATCAAGACGACCCAATCCTTCAGGACTTTCAAGGCTTCCAGGCAAGCATGGAAAGATTATTCGCTCGACACGCTCAGGGTGAGGCCTTGGATAACGAACTTCTGTCCTTGCGGCAAGGAAACCAAGATCTCCTATCTTATATAGCCACATTCAACAGATTGGTCGTAGAGACTGGGTGGCCTGAGAATAAAAGAATTACATTATTCCACCGAGGTCTGCGTGGAGAACTAAAAGACGTTCTTGCTCAAATAGTGAACCCGCCTCAACTCTGCGCAGAATACATTGACTTAGTGGTCCAACTTGATCATAGACTCCAGAACAGAAAAGCGGACCGGTCCAGATTTGAAACCAGAGTTCTGATCAAAACCCACACAAGCCCCAAGGGTACCGACGCTTCAGAGCCAATGCAAATTGGGGGAGTTAAAGGACCACTAACTCAGAAAGAACGAGAAAGAAGAAGACAAAAACAATTATGTCTTTACTGTGGAGCTTCTGGACACTTCCTGCGGGATTGCCCGGTAAAACCACCTAAGAAGGTGGTTGGAGCCACAGACAGTAATCTTCCAGAACCTGATTTGGGAAACGACCAAGCCCGACAAGCGTAGAGGTCCGCTTGCTGAGCGTGAAGACAGACTCTTTGACCTCGCATTTCATCATGCCTATGGTCCTCATAGATCCAAAACAGCCCCAACGGTTGCACGGAATAAAAGCCTACCTCGACAGTGGGGCTATTGGAAATTATGTTGACCTTGAATTGGCTTCCAGGATTGGTCTCCCTCTCCGTCCAAAAACCACCAAGCCACCAAGGATGTCATTATCACGGTTGATGAAATTGCCTCCGGGCCGGTAACACACTCTACCACGGAAATGACCCTGGTTGGCCAAGATGACCATCGGGAAACCATAGTGTTTGACGTAATCAAGGCTCCACAATTTCAGGTAATCTTAGGGATCCCTTGGTTAGAAACAAATAATCCTTGAATTGACTGGCGAGCAAAGAGCATAACCTTCCCTGATTGTGCACAAAAGTGTTATCCAGGAAATCCACAGATGAGTCTAGCCTCAGTAACCTCCACAACAGTACCATTACCTTTTGAGTATCAAGACTTTCAAGACGTCTTCCAAAAGGAACAGGCCAACACCTTACCTCCTCACCGGCCATATGACTGTCAGATCGACCTGGTACCCAATGCTCAACCGCCTTGTAGTAGAATCTACGCGCTTACTGAACCGGAGAACCTTCATTTGCGACAGTATTTGGATCAGTACCTTGCCAATGGTTTTATTCACCCGTCAAAGTCACCTGCTTCCTCAGCTCTATTCTTCGTACCGAAAAAAGAAGGCGACCTTAGAACTTGCATTGACCACCGCGCCTTTAATCAGATAACGTTCAAGAATCGTTATCCTCTGCCCTTGATCCCTGAGCTCCTTGACCAGGTAAAAGATGCTTGTATCTATACTAAGTTAGATTTAAGGGGAGCTTACCACCTGGTGCGCGTCAGAGAAGGCGACGAATGGAAAACTGCCTTCCGCACCAAATATGAACTCTTTGAGTACCAGGTAATGCCTTTCGGGTTGTGCAACGCACCTGCTGCCTTTCAATATTTTATGAATGACGTTTTTCGAGAACTCATCGATGTTTGTGTCATTGTATATATTGACGACATCCTGGTGTACTCCTCCTCGGAATCCGATCACCGAAAACATGTTAGAACTGTCTTGGAGAAACTGCGCCAGCACAAACTGTTTGCAAAACTTGAAAAATGCCTTTTTCATGTTACGTAAATTGAGTTTCTCGGATTCGTCCTAACACCTAAAGGAGTCCGAATGGACTCACGGAAAGTGGATGCGATCCTCAAATGGCCATCTCCTAGTTCTGTGAAAGGAGTTCAAAGTATGCTAGGTTTTGCCAATTTTTACAGAAGGTTTATCCCGGAATTTTCTCGAGTGGTTCAACCCATCACGGCGCTCCTACGAAAAAACAGACGCTTCGAGTGGTCTAAGGAGGCAGAACAAGCCTTTCAGGAACTAAAAACCAAATTCACCTCCGCACCTGTGTTAAAACATCCTCGTCCGGACCTCCCTTACGTTGTGGAAACCGACGCTTCTAGTTTAGCCATGGGGGCGGTCCTTTCTCAAAGGCATCCAGTTTCAAATCAACTACATCCCATAGCCTTTTGGTCCAGGAAATTCTCGGCTCCTGAAGTGAACTACGGAATCACAGACAAGGAACTGTTGGCTATTAAGTCAGCTTTCAAAGCTTGGCGTCACTACCTGCTCGGCGCAAGACACACCGTTACAGTGATTACAGATCACAGGAACTTGCAATACTTGAAAACGGCCAAAGCTCAATCTTTTCGTCAACTCCGTTGGACTCTGTTCTTTGCAGAATTTGACTTTATAATCACATATCGCCCGGGTTGCAAGAATGGCAAGGCAGACGCTCTATCTCGAATTGGAATGGGTGACATTGCCTCAAGTCTAGAGTCCGATTATTCCCGAACAGAGGATTTTGGGTGTAATCTCTTCTCAAACTATTGAGCATGTTCAAGGTAGAGTTAAATTGCTTTTCGACGCTACAGCTTTAAAAGAATGGAGCCAGAAAGGCTCAAACTATTCCATTAATAATGATTTACCCTATTTCCAAGGGCGGTTATTTCTGCCTCACAAGGAATTGCAAGAACTCGTTATAGCACATTATTATGATACACTAATGGAAGGACACCCGGGCATCGCTAAAACAGAGTAAAAGATCAAACGGCATTTCTGGTGGCCATCCTGGCGAAAGGATATTAAATCCTTTGTGATGACCTGCGGAGTGTGCGCCCAAAATAAAAGTGAGAAGCAAAAACCAGCGGGTCCTTTACGGCCCATGGACATCCCTCCGGCACCGTGGCACACCTTATCGATGGACTTTATAACTGACCTGCCTCCTAGTCATGGGTATAATACTATCCTGGTGATTGTAGACCTCTTCTCCAAGATGGCTCATTTTATCCCATTGAAGGGGTTGCCTTCAGCCCCCACCTTGGCAAAGGAATTTCTTGAAAATGTTGTTCGTTTACATGGCTTCCCATCCATATTGGTTTCTGATCGGGGAAGTCAATTTATTTCTCATTTCTGGAAAAGGTGTTGCCAAATGGCCCAAGTTGATGTGCGATTATCCACCAGCCGTCATCCTCAAACCGATGGTCAAACCGAAAGAACAAACCAGACCCTGGAACAGTATCTGCGGTGTATGTTACCTCAATCTGAGGGTAATTGGAAGGACATTCTATGGATTGCCGAGTACGCGTACAACAATTCTGTGCATTATGCAACGGGTCAGACTCCTTTCTATACCCTATTCGGCCATCATCCCAGGACTTCGGACCTTGAATCCCCTCAAAGCCTTGAAATGCCCGCCGTGGATCATTTACATCCAAAATAACCCAAGCCTTCAAGGAAGCAAAGACTCATTTACAACAAGCCAAAGAAAGGTACAAGAAAATGCTGATTTACATCGAAGTAAAGTACCTCCTTACAAAGTAGGAGACCAAGTGTGGCTTGCAACTAGACATTTACCGCTTAAAGGTCCACAAACTTTTAACCCAAGATATATAGGGCCTTATCCAATCAAAGCTATCATTAACCCGGTAGCCTTCAAACTCGATCTGCCACCTAATATGCGAATCCATCCCGTTTTTCACGTATCACTGTTGAAACCAGTACCACCCGGAACCAGGTTATACAATCCACCAGAACCAATTCCAATAGATGGGGAATTGGAATTTGAAGTTAAGGACATATTGGATTCTAAGATGTCCAAGTCAAAACTCTTTTATCTGATTGATTGGAAAGGATATGGACCTCAGGAAAGATCTTGGGAACCAAGTGAGAATGTACATGCACCTCGACTAATACGGAATTTTCACCGGAAGTTCCCAAATAAACCGAGGCCTCCAGGTTGGCCACCCTTGGGAGGGGCCTTGGGGGGAGGTACTGTCATGATGCCTGCCTCCAAGGAGCCAAACCAGGCCCGGCACCCTCAGAGACAGACACCATGCATTCAAGGGAAGTCCCAGCAGCCCCAGATGGGGGCCCTTTGGACTCAGTCCTGGCGCCGTTGGCGTCAGGCTCATAGGGGACATCAGTCCTGGCACCAGGCTCATACAGAAGTAGGTTGGGGGTAGTGCTTGGTGTAAACTTACCTGTGCAGACCATGCTGCAACTTCCAAGACTAGAAGGAACTATTTTTCTAGGGACTACTTGATCTCTAGGGTGTGACCGGTGGAGGAATACATATTTCTGGGGGAAGAATACATACCTGGAACTACTTGAAAGGCAATTTAAGCCACACCCAAGCAGCAGACCATGCTTCGCGTTGTTCTGCACTTAGCAGCTGGACGCTCACCGTGCCTGCTCCTGCCTTGGTCCTCCATCACGCCTGCCAGCATCCTGGAAACACCTAAAGAAGAAAAGGGAAGAGAACAGGTGAAAACAAGAACCTTACCTGATACATCTGCACTCCGGATTCTGCACGCCGACGATCCTGCAAAGAAGGCGAACATTTTAAAAGCACATCGCGTTGCGCGCAGCACGCTGCATTTCACTCACCTGCACGTGGCATTTTCGAGCCCTGCGACATCCATCCGGAGCTTCCACCACCATCCAGCACCTATTGGAAGGAAGGTGAAAGAGAGGTGAGAAGGGAAACACAAATCTAAGTAGAATTTACCTGTGGTTCAATTCCCTCTCCGCCTTCGGGTTGTTGCCATACCTTTGGCATCTCAGCACCCCGGGCCCTAAGGGGAAAAGAAACAGACATTGTACTAGTGAGAGCATGTGAGAACATTAGCAATACGCTCACTCAAGACTTACCCATTTGCAAGAGCGACACAGCAGCTCTTTACGGGTCGGCGCCTTACCTCCGGCATTGCCGTACCCCGGCCCCTATGGGGAAAAAGACATTGGACATTAAAGGAGATACTTAAAACTGCAAAGGAATCTCTCATCGGAATTCTTACCATAATTTGGCTTCATCCAAATCGCCTGCAGCCCGGAATCTTCTCCAGCACTTGCGAAAGAAAAGAACAGATGAGTGAATATAAACCCAAACTTGCCATAAACATTTGCGGTACGACGGGAATGGACAAACTAGTTTAAACTCATCAATCCAGTGAAGTAACTGGAATCACAACGCACCCCTGCATCAGAAGCAGAATGGAGAGCTCGTCATTTTGGTCCCTAAGGTGAGTCTTCGCAGGGAATCCCAAAAGGGTTTCACGGAGGGAGAGAAGGGAAGTGGGAGGTCGGAACATCACCCGCAGACTATTAACCCTTCCTTTTCACACACAGTGGGATATTCCTCCGAGCCAGAAAAGCCAGGCTGGGAAATCTAGTACAGTCCATCTTCCGGGTCTTACGCATCTCTGCAGAAGAGGTCACAGCAGTCCCAGCCATGCCCGCGCCTCCGTGGGAGCCAGGTGAGCGTTACAGGCAGTGCTGCCAATGTCAATCAATGCATGGTCAAGAGTTCGACCTTGTGACTTGTGAATAGGGACAGCATTTGCAAGAGACAGAAATAAGTGTTCTTTACATACATATATGTCTCTGAACAGATTGAAATGTGCTATTGTGCAGCCTATTCTTTTAACTTCTACAAGTTTGTCACAGTGGATCGTGACAAACTGAATGTTGTTGTCATGCGGATATGTTTGGAAGCCAACAAACGTACCAAATGCTCCATTGGCGAAACCTTGTTCTACGTCAGGGTTACATTTTAGATTTACTCTGAAGTTTAGACACAAAGTTAATAGTTGTTCTATTCCAGCTTTGTTGGAGACATATGTTTCTAAATTATTTAGTCGTGCTGTTGCCTGTTGACACATAGGGAGCGTTATGTCATGTACTTCTAGTTTGTGTGTGGAACTGATATGTACTATCAGATTGAAAGCATTATCATTTCATACATGCATTTTAGATTTTGCCGAGTTAATTGTTCCATGACATCTGGGGCAGATGTCTTTTGTACATACAACTCATGGATTAGTCTAGTTTGTAAGGTGAAATTTGCATCTTGAGTAAGCACACCATTTCGAATGCTTTTTAAAATGTTAGTGCAGGTTAGCTTTGCAGACTGATGCATTTTTTGTGTTTGTTTGCTGTAGCATTCCCAAAGCTGCAGAGTGTATTACTGCATTATTAATGTCCTAATGTTTTGAATATGGGTTGGCTTTTTACTGATGTTAACTCTAGGGGTCTCCGAAAACAATAATGCATTTTCAGCCAAATGGTTCTTTGTAGTCAGTCTTTAGGACTGTGTGTATTCTTAATTGAATTATAGCCAGCGTGAGGTTTGAACCCAATTTCACTTCATCAACTGCAAGGACTTTCTTTTGTTACAGAATTCTGCATAATTCAGTAACAGCTTTTGCTGATAATTTGCTGTATTCTAATTTGTTTTGGTGTTCTACGGGGAGGAGAAGTAATCGGTGTAAAGTTACACTTCCTATGTTGTAGACAGCTAGACCTGCGAGGGCTGTTACAACAGCTGAAGGGTTAATATTTGTTAACACTTGTACACAGGTCCTTTTTTTTTAAATTAGGATGTTTGTGCCAGAACCAGCTTTACCACTTACATACAAGAGCCAAGGTTTTTTTAATTGTTATTGCTAGAAGTGTTACTTTCATGTTTTAGGGCATGTTCAATTTCTTCAGTGACTTCTAGGTAAATGGTGAGTTGTTCATCATTTAGCTGTGATTTGAGCATGGACAAATCTTCTTCAGATTGTTTAGATTGATACATGGTGCTTTCTACCTCAGTCATGGCTATTTCTGCTTCATTCAGAATGAGTGGTTCTCCAAGTGGTCCTTCGCTTCCTGTCAGAGAAGGTTGCCTGCCTTCAGGAGTGTCTGTATCTAGTAGAGTTTCAATGTATTCTTATTATTGGTGTCCATTGTCCAACATTTGATTGCATTCTTTAAAATTGACATTTGTTATACTGCTTTCATTTGCCTTTAATGAAGCTACAAATGTGTCCTGGTGACCAAAGAAGTCTTCCTCTTTTCTCTAAGGTTTGAATAGTTGTAATAATGTACTCTATGTTGCACAAATTTAAAGGGATCATTTTACATGATTAATTAGGCTGGGCTGAGTTCATTTTACAATGATCCCTTCACAAGTTGAGACTGAATATTTGCCTTTTGTCTCATTTGGCATTACATTGTTTTTGAAAGAGTAGTATTGGGCTATGTCGTATAGGCACATGTGTCAATTAAATAGTTTTTTTTTAAATGTTCTGGCTGTTGGGATCATTTGTGGCTATTGTGTCTATCTCTTGAGTATTTCAGTACTCTTTTTTCGGAATGTAGCTGGACCAAGGTTTAGCCAGAGAATGTTTTCAGATTTTGCATATAAGGCAGTATCTGTTAAATGATCTGCAGCTTCATAGGACCTGCATTCTCTATGTGACAGCATTTTGATGCCAAATCTGTACAAATTATGTCACAGGATTTTGTCAGATGAAATTTCATCCCAAAGGTCTTTTAGCTCAGTCTTCTCAGCTTTGGTGAGATGGGCTGGGATATATTGTGCACCTGCTGTGGAATTGTCTGCAATGTATTTCATGTCAATATTTGATGGCAATGATTGCATTGTAATCATTCAATCATTGATGCACTTGGCTGCCTCATCTCTTTTAATGTTGTATGTGTTTTGAGGGGGTTTTCCATTTACACTGTGTCTAACAGAAGACATGAAACTATTTGATTATTTTAATTATTTTATTGTTAATTTATTATGCACTTAATACCAGCGAGTGGTTTATAAGCGCAGATCAGGAATCAAACCTGTGTTGTGCCACGCTACCTTGCTTCCAAAACAAACATGTTTCTTCCTCCCCTTGTCCTCTGGTGAAAACTGGTCTATGGAGGCAGAAAGTAACATTTGGTGGAGTATGTATCTTTCGTTTTATATCATTGCCAGAAGTATTTGCTACACTTATATTTTGGGAAGTATAAGATTTGTGTACCTGGGTCACTATGGTGTCAAAAGGGAAGTTACATGTAATGTATATTTCAATACATTGTAAAACACTTGCATCAGGGTCCTGGACAAATTTAGGAATATCTTTTATCCACAAAAGCATGTGGATGTGTGGTGCTTCTCTGGACTCATATTCTTTTATACTAACAAAGTCTTCTACTTCTCCAAATGGAGGAGTGGTTTTATTGCAAATAGGCATGGCAATGAAGCGATGATGAAAGTTTCCTAAGATATTGACAAGATCAATAGAACAGAGTTTTCCTGGTCTCTTTATGTCTATTCCCTCTTTATTTTGGTTTGCAATGCATATGAAGTCATGCAAGTGATCCCATGCGTATTCAGCACAACTTAAAGTAACAAACCATGTGGGAAGATGAGGTAGAGGAAGACATCAGGCTACTTCCTGAATAAGGAACAGCCTTTCTGAGAGCATTACGGTGGTTGGATTTGCTATGGCGGTGCATAGAGGTGTTCCCTTAGGAATACTGCCCTGGTTGTCCACGAGTACAATGGTGCACTCAGTGCATTTCACCTTGATAGCCTTAGCCTTTGGTACACCCCAATGGTGGTTAAGAACTGCCACAACCATGATTCTCTTTGGGTGCTGCAGATAGGCATTTTCTCTACCTCATTGTCCTGGTCCTTTTGATTGTTTTCTGCATTATTGTGCTTTTTCCGTTGCCTAGACCATCCAGCTGGTGGTGGTGGTAGCTCCTGGGGTGAGAGATGCTATTTCTGAAGATAAATAGCACTTGTGCTAATACTCTTGCAAGTATGTGCTGTGTTCTAGATTGCAAATAGATAAGAATATGTGTAGGAGCTGTGCAAAGGTACATTTGTAGCTTGAAACTTCCTACACCAGCTAAAATTGCAGTTTCAAACTGTTCTCAAAGCACAGACTTGTCAGCGAAGCACAGGCCCATTCACAAACACAACATCATGCTGCACACATGTACGTAGTCATGTGACACTGTCCCGAAAGTCCACAATAACGTCAGATGTTTGTGAATGCTGGCGAACACAAAAACTGTAGAAAAAGATGGGAAAAGTTTATAGTAGTGTTCAAAATGTTGCTAGGAGGTTGAGAATGGCGCAGTTTTAACTTCAAACTTTCTATATCATCTGAAAATGCTGCTATATTGGGTGTAAGTATGATATTAGGAAGTTGTAGCAAATTAGGGTGCACATTTAAGGATGTTAGGGTTACAAGTAAAACCCAGAAATTCACCAGTTATGGTAAGCTAAGCAACCATAACTCACGCACGCAGCGTGCACTGCTAACACTAACACCCAGAACATCAAAGATGGCATCACAAATATCATTGATCACATCACTGATGACATCACATATTTAATTATAATGCAAAGTCTCTCGAAGTGGTTGTGTTCACAATGTTGGTAGCAAAATGTCAGGGGTGATTTGGACAACTATTATTAAGTAGTTGATGTATCACATAATGTACTCATGTAAAAAAATGTTATATTACAGTGTTGCTGTTAATACAGGAACCTAATCATAAATGTGTATAGGTAATGGCTGCAGCATACACCCTAGAAGTACAGTATGTTTAATTTGGCAATTTTTGGCTACTAAAATAATGAATGCAACTTTGACAGAGTTGCTAGTAATGTTATACATGGAATAAAAAAGTAATAATTCAAGACTTACTACATAATTAGGTTAATACAAACAGTACATATAAATATGCACAATGTATACAAATTAGAGGCACATACAGGGAAAGTAAAGTAAGCAAAAAAGAAACATCATAAAAAGTCAATAATATTAAAGTTCATTATTATGTATACAAGTGAATTTTGTGTTTGAAGCCTGCCTATTGCTAAAAATACAGCTGAAACCAAACGATTAAGGAAAGTAGTTTCAAAACATACAAATAGGTTAATTTTTACATATATACCACCTTTTCAGTTTTCTTATTTTCACTAACAGTAAACAAAACTGCCTAGCCTACATATGTCCGTGAACAAAAACAAGTGGCTCAAATATGTGATGTCATCAGTGATGTCATCAATGACATTTGTGATGTCATCTTTGATGTTCTCAGTGTTAGTGTTTGCAGTTTACGCTGGTGATGTGAGTTATGGTTGCTTAGCTCACCATAACTGGCACATTTCCGGGGTTTTTGGTTTTACTTGTAACGATACTGGCCCTTTAACACTTTTTTTAATTTAATTTCATAGGTTTTTATCAGATCAACTTAACCATGATGTGACTTTAACAAAGTTTTTTCACTGAATTTCATAGGTATCTATTAGTGCAATTTAACAGTAATGTCCAGTTAACACAGTTTTTTCACTGAATATATATGGTGTAGATGTTCTTGAATATGCAAACCAAAATCGGCAAGAGGATAATCAGTAGTTTGTGATAGAGGAGGCTCTCAATCACAGGGCAAATGCAGTCTCATAGTTGAAAGGTACATTTGAACTGGAGAACTAAGTAAGAGGGTTACATGTAGAGTTTCTGGATTTACTTTGTGGATGGATGTGTGACTGTTCAAAAATGGCCAATGAGGGAGTGTTACATAGATACAAGTTAAAAGTGTA